>NC_056732.1:1419000446-1419215446 GCF_019279795.1 Protopterus annectens
ACCCCTTACATGTTGAGGAGCTGTCCAAACATATATGTGATGGTGAGTGACATCTGCAACAGTGATATGGTAGTGATACGGTAGGTGTAGTACACATGCCTGTCCACATAAACAGGTGTCAGCATCAACACAGCCACACTCTCTCAGGGACTCACACACATTGACACACTTGGCATGTCAGAAATACACTTCCTAACTATTTAGTTTGCCGCAATACAGTAATGTGCAGGTATCACATGCATCACAGGGGTTATCAGGAGGTTATATGGGCAAAGGGCATGTGAAGGTGTCTGACATCAGACAGTATGCTTCAGTATGCCAATGGGAGTTGTAGTGAGTGTGAATGTGGTCGAAAACATCATACACCACATACACAGACACAGGGTGCCAGTACTGACATGCATCCATGCATTGCTTCATGAGTGTGTAGTGGTTGACTATGCCAGAATGCTATACAAGGCTAGGTGAAGGGTATACCTTGGCATCAGGCCACATGACAATGGTCTGCAGTGTGGCTCAGGGGTGTAGTGTCTGGATTGGCCCACACAGGTGGGTATTGTATTCACCATCAAGTCACCTGGGTAACTATTGTGTGTGGCCATTGCTGAGCAATGCTTGCCATGCATGTGTTCTTTAGTCCATGACATGGACACTATCTGGGATGTGCACGCACCCTACATGCATGTACAGTGACATGTGGAACTGTGCCTGAGGTGTCTGGCCCATGTTGTGTACACAGATTGTTATCATCAGAGGTGCCAGTCCTGGCCTCATGTGGTGGGAACTGATAATAGACAGCAGGTTGACCTTGCACCTGCATTGATAGCATGATACAGGTATTCCCTAGTGTCAGTGGCATCTGTCCATACAGGGCATGTGAGTAAGTCATGGTATGTCTTTTGTGGGTCACATTTGATGGCACCACAGGTGTTGCAGGTGTCCAGTGGGGAACATAGTGAAGGTACACTGTCTGCATGTATGTGCCTATTGTACTGATGGACAGGGTGCCATGTCCTCTGTATTCCACTGCAATCACATCATGGTTACTATCTGTGGGTAAAATGCAAGTGGGTTTGTGTATGAAACATGGGCTGAGAGCATTTTCTGGGTAATACAAGGGTTGCTAACTTTGTTTGCCAGGCCTTGATGTCACATGTAGGGGTATGGATTGGCACCCCAGCCTCTCGGCTATTTCACAGCTGATATCCTTGTAAAGTGGACATTGTGACATATAATAGGGCCACCATATAAGAAATATGCAAAACCCACGCCGGGAATGACAGCAGGCTTGCCAAAGAAGGTCAATGGAGTTTGTAGTGACTGTGAATGGCCTCCAAAGCATTGCACCCTACACAGGCAAGGAAACACACACACAAACATCCACACTTACCATGTGTGGGAATAGAACCCCTACCACAGTACTATATCACACTACAGCATTGCGCTGTTATAGGACACAACAGGGAGATTACTGGGCTACTCTTTCCTCAAAGGTGTATTTCATTGGGAATAACATCAACAGGCTTGCCAAAGTAGGTCAATGGAGGTTGTAATGACTGTGAATGTCTTCAAAAGCATTGCACCCTACACAGACAAAGAAACACACAAACACCCACACTTGCCATGTCTGGGAATAGAACCCCTACCAAACTACTATATTACACTGCAGCATTACACTGTTATAGGACACACCATGGTAATTACTGGGTTACTTCTTTCCCAAAGGTGTATTTCAAAGTGAATGACATCAACAGCCTTGCCAAAGTAGGGCATGTGAATTGTAGTGAGTGTGACTAGCCTAAAAAGCATTGTTCCCTACACAGACAGAGACAACACACACACATTTCCCATGTCTAGGATTAGAATTCCTATCTAACTAGTTTACCACACTACAGAATTACACAGTTATAGGATGTGCCATGAAGATTACTGGGCTACTCCTTTCCCAAAGGTGTATTTCAAAGTGAATGACATCAGCAGCCTTGCCAAAGTAGGGCATTTGAATTGTAGTGAGTGTGACTAGCCTAAGAAGCATTGCTCCCTTCACAGACAGAGACACACACACATAAACACACACAGTTACCTAACTAGTTTATCACACTACAATATTATGCAGTTATAGGATGCACCACGGAGATGCCTGGGCTACTCCAGTCCCAAAGGTGTATTTCAAAGTGAATGACATCAGAAGGCTTGTCATAGTAGGGCTATGGGGAAGGCAGTGTGTTAGCATGGGCCATAACCCATTCATCTAGAGGTAGACACACCACTCTCAGCCACATGCAGGTTTATATTCCACAGGTACGTGCATACAACTGCTAGATGACTACTGCCTTGTACAGTCATGTTGCACAGCTAACACTTGCACCACAGAGTCTGTAATGCTGAGGGATACCAGTGGCTAATTTCTACAGTGAGTGACATTTACACATTATGTGGTTGTGGCCATTTGGCTGTGTACTGGGTGGGACAGGCCTCATGATGGAAGGCTCTTTGTCACTGTCACTCTCTTCCATACATCTATGTATGTGTACTTTTGGCATATTATAGTGTGTTGTCCTTGGATATATGTGTGTTTTCCTATCCAATGTGTGTGCAAAGCATGACTGGTGCATACTGAGGAGTGTATGCACTAACATCTGCAACTGTCATATATGTATGGTCCACTGCTGTTGGCAGACATGGACTTCATTTGTTTAAGTGTGTGAGCATGCCAAATACGACTTTTCAGTATGTTGTTGTCTGACATTGCCTTAATTTCTGTACAAGTGTGTGAGCATGCCCAGTATGCCCTTCTGTATTGAATGTGTGGATCCATTCGAGGTAGTTTGTACTCCAGTGCAGACCTTTGTGTTTTACACCTACAGGTAGCAAACTGTTTCTTCAGGATATCTGTAGATCAGTTGGCAATATGGGGGTCAAGCTATGCAAGGGATAGTGTGTACTGTAGGTGATTGTGTCTGTGCTGCTTCTGCTACATGGTACTGGTGTTAGCAGAGATATTCAGACATGTGTACTGTTATATACACTGTGATGCTTTATGTCCTCATGTACTGTCAGGTGGACATTTTTGCTCACAGTGATGTCCTGGGGAACACAGGGTGAATGCAGCTGTGTCCAGTATTGTGGTCAAATGCCTACATATTCATGGAAATTATGCCATTCTGGAGGGGGAGCTGCAGACACTTGCTGCTGGGTCTGTGTATCCAGTTCAGCACCTTGGTACAGTGATGGCAGAGGATCCCATACTTGTACATCCATCGACGTAACAGTATGGCCTTATCTTGCTGTGGCAATACCTCACAGCTGTACAGATTCACACAGGTTACCCAGAGGCAGGGGACATAAGTCAGGACATTACACCTATTGTGATGAATGAGCAGGTTTGTAGGCAGGAATAGTATATGCACACGACTGTGTGTCGGACCTTGCACATTCCATGCTGCCCATGCTCCCAACCCCCTCTATTATTCTATCCTCTTCCATACATTATGCATACATTCTCTGATACTTTCCCTATAGTTATCACCTCATCACTGCTGTGTTTTGGTGTTTGTCCACAGTTCATGCAGTGGGACATGGTGGACATGTTACTGTTGTTTGTCCACATGACCTTGCATATGGCTTATGTGGAGTGTGTTATGTTGTTATTTGGGTGTCCATGACATAACATACATTGGCAGTACGAGTGAGATGCAGGCCTTTGGCAGAGGACTGTAAGCCATTTGGTGGTGATGCAGGCCAGCTGTAGCAGGCCGTTGCTTTCTGTCAGTCCTACAGTCCCAGACTGCCATACAGTATATTCCCCTGGGGTGACAGGGTAGGTGTGCTAGGTGTTCATGCCAATACTTTCTATCAGTATTGATCAGGTGGTGTGGATGCTGGCAGGGTGCTGCTTACAGCTAGGGACCTGCATGAGACACCTGCACTGCATTCTGCATTATTTTGCTATTGCCATACACAGGTGGGGGTCGTATTGTACCCATTCCCAACAGCAGGGATAAGACCGGAGAGGTACCTGTGGGTGGTGTTTGGGTGAGCTGGGTGCATGTGTGCTATGGACACTACTTGCATCTGACTCACAGATATGCATGGGGCATTCCAGTTATGCTGGCTTGTGCATGGACATCATCCATTTCCCAATAAATCAGTCCTATCATCTTTGTAATCTGCAAGTGTTCAGCCAGATGACATCGGTATTCCCTACTACAAGCACAGATAATGTAGTGCATACCTGTATGTACAATTCCAAGGGTGTGTCCATTTCATGGTTACACATTATATACTGTATGTCTGGGGTACTTTTCCCTGTGTACTGCTTGTATAGCTATCCCAACAGTCATGCCATGTCCATCTTTCAGATGGTGACACATATTACCACCATACATTTACAATGGCTTACTGCTAGCATGTGTTATACTGAGAAGCATTGTCTTTGGCACTACAGTTGTGAGGACTTGGCCCTGTCATTGGCAGTAGTGGGCAATGGCCACCAGGTCAAACCTCCACATGCATACATACTGACCACTCTCACAGAATATGAAACACACCTACCTAACACATGCATACCTGCATATTGTACAAATGCTACAATCTATCCTGCTACCTTGGCCACCTCAGGTCATCTGTGCTCCACTGGTATTATACCTACACATACATGTTATTACATGTCTACATCGGATTGGAGGGGGGGCACACCTGACTGTTACTACATTTCTACTTCAGATTGGGGGGGATCCACCTGACTGTTACAACGTTGTCCACATCAGATTGGGGGGGCACACCAGACTGTTACTACATTTCTGCATAGGATTGGGGGTGGGGAACACCTGACTGTTTCTACATTTCTACACAGGATTGGGGGTGGGGACACACCTGACTGTTTCTACATTTCTACACAGGATTGGGGGGCTACACCTGAGTGTTTCTATATTTCTACATAGGATTGGGGGGCACACCTGACTGTTTCTACATTTCTACACAGGATTGGGGGAGGGGGCACACCTGACTGTTTCTACATTTCTATACAGGATTGTGGGAGGACACCTGACTGTTTCTACATTTCTATATAGAATTGGGGGAGGCACACCTGACACTTGTACACATTTGTTATGACTGGACTGGTATGTCAGGTACTCCGTTTCATTCTGTATTCTAACCTATCATGCTGACTAGAGGCACATCAGTGTACTACAGGTCTTAGGTTTGATTGATCTACATATCAGTTTCTGACTTCCTACCCTTCAGAACTAACATCCCACTGCCTGACCTGATGTAGTCTATCTATGTAGGCCTGGGAGAAGAGGTTACCCATAGGCATCATTCAGAGGCCTTAACACAGCCTTTGTTTGTGTTTGTCTACACCTGTCCTGCTGGCTGAGACTGTTGTTGGGTATGTAAACCTTCCTGACTGGCATGTGTGTGTCATATGGACACACATGTGGCCCAGCACATTTCCTGCAGTGTGTTTGGTCACCATGTGTAGTTCTGGCTACTATGGTAACACCAGTATTTGTTACAGATCTCATGCTGCCACTATAGGTGTCTACTATCTGCTGGCATACCATTCAGCCACCCGATTCCCTTGCATGCTCACATCCATACCATAGATACAAGTAACAACACATACTACTCCATTCAGCAATTGGTAAGAAGAGTGACTTACCTTGTGGGTGTGCCAGTATTGAGGACGGTGCTGGAGGGCATGGCTATGTCGGATGCACATAGTACATTCCCTATGCATAGTTGAGCACAGGTAGTGTCATGTTTGGCCTCCCGTTTACTGTATGTGTGTGTCAGAGAGAGGTGTCATTCCCTGGGTCCCTACTGTGTCAGTGTATGTGCTATGTGTTACCTTTTTGCCAAGGCCAGGGCATATTGGGCACACTTCCATCTGCCTACTGGGGCAGGCTCATGTAGTTGTTCCTCCTCCAAGTCACTCTGTGCCTGTGCAGGCCTTGGCATTGGTGGGGGGCTGTGTGGCTCTGCCCCATGCTGTTCCTGCTGCAGCTGTTTCTGCAGGATCATATTGTGTAGCATGGCACATATGATGACAATTTGAGTACATGTAGCTGATGATTACTGCAAGGCACCACCGGATGTGTCCAGGTGCCAGAACCGTGACTTGAGCATCCCAAACACACGCTCTATTATAATTCTGGTCTGTGTGTGTGCCTCATTATGGAGTTCTTGTTTGGGTGTGTGTGCATTTCTGATAGGTGTCATCAGCCACGGCTCCAGTGCATAACCAGCATCCCCCACTGGGTGACTGTAAGGGATGTCCCCATTGGCAAATCTCTGGTACAGCTGCATCAGATGCCAGATGTGGGAATTGTGATAGCTTCCAGGGCAGCCAGCGCACACATTCATTATAATGCCCTGGGCATCACACACAACATCGCAATTGATGGAGGGGAAGCCCTTATGGTTGATGTAGACCCTACCCCACTCACCGGATGGTGCTTTGATGCATATGTGCATGCAGTCTATAGCACCCACTACCTCAGGGTATTTTGCTATTTGGTGGAAGAGATGCATATTGTTGGCCAACACCTCATAGGTGTTGAGGAAATATACATGCTCACCAGCATGTGCTGACATGGCATCCAGGAACTTTTGGAATACCCTGGATGCTGATGCCTGTGAGATCCCCTTGATATCCCCAGTTGGCCTTTGGGAGGCACCTGTGGCTAGTATTCCTAGGCCTACACATACCTTGATATCCACTGCGATGGGTTCCCCTCTGTTAGTTCTGTGTGTCAGGTGTAGCTGGCACAGCTCAACAATTTGCTGTAGGAGGTCCCTGTCCACCCTATAGCACTCCACTATCTCCAGCTCATTTAGCTCATGGTAGGTTACCCTGGGTCTGTACACCCTTCTCTGTCTCCTCATTGTGGGTTGGTCAACAGCATTCTCATCCTCACCACCCTCAGCCTCTTCCACATGTTAATGTCTGATCGCTGCTGCAGCCCCTATCATTTTGTTGTTTTTGTTTGTTAAAATTTACCCGCTTGTATACACTGGTAGTGTAGAGTATGTGGGAAAAAAAACAGAGGGAAAGGTGTTTGCATAGTTTATAGTAGTGTTCTGGGATGGGCTGGTCTGCTGCCTTTGTAATTGGCTGATTCTGATACATTTCACCTGCCAGCTATGCTAGTTCTTCTAGATTACCTTCCTACTGCTATTTTCCCTTCCCATTGCCTTCCTGTTTAAGCCTGAGGGCACGCTGTGCAAACACAGCGCTCAAATGTGCATAGAGCTGCCATTTCCTGGTTTACTTTTTCTTTTTCCCATTAAAACATGGTGCGTGGTGCGCACACCCACTTAGGCAGTGTAAAGAGTGCTAGGCAGCCTCAGACACCCCCCCCTTGCTTAGCTCTGCTAAGCTAAGGGCAAACCCAAGCCACAGGGCTCCAATCCACTTACCGTATGCCTGACAACCCCCCCATGATGTCAGCTAACTCCTAGGCTTGCACTAAGCTATTCCTGCTCTTACACTGTTGGGTGCTGACTAGCATGCAGGGGAAATCTGGGATTCAGTATCATTCTCCTCATTTGCATAGGGTTGCCTGCTGATGCATAGTCACAGGTCCCACACTGAGTCTCCCCCCTTAGCAACCACTATTCACTGGCCACGTTGTCTTCTGCCAACCATTGAGTTCTTCTTCTTCTTTCGGCTTTTCCTGGTTAGGGGTCATAACAGCAAAACTCCAGCCGCTAATGATTGGCAGTAGATTTTTACGGTGCCAAGGTGCCAGCCCGATGCCCAACCTTCAACGAAGGCACACACATTCACGCATGTTTTTCAAATGCCACTTGACCGATGGGATTGAGTATAATGGCAAAATAGTGATTTTGGTTAGAATGCTTATTTTAGTTTTTTTTATTTTATTTTTCACCTGATTCCGTTTGCGTGCTGCTGCCCTACACTTTAACAGCAGAGATCAGTTAAAAAAAATAAAAGTTAATTATTTTATTTTTGCAACTGTTTTCCATGCCACTGGCCATATATTTGGCCATTGGCATGCTTTTTACATAATATCCACCCTTTATTTGGAGCTGTCATGGCTCCGTTTTGTAGTTTGCAGAAATGTACTTGGTTACTAACTGAATAAATTTCTACGGATTACACTAGTCCTGCACGGCCAGCTTCCAGTTTCCTGGATCACAAATTCACATCATTTGCATGGATTTCACCTGCAAATGGGATACTTTGCATACAGGAGCTAAGTCTGTGCAGGACTAGTGAAGGAACACTCATACACATCCCTACAGCTTATTCCTGGATCACACGGCAGACATATTGCCTGCTGGAACTCTTGTACTAGTCCTGCACACCATGCAGGGCTTGCTGAATCCATTTTATTCTAGCAACTTTCCAAAATTATAAAAGCAATGTTTAAAATGTGTCCCTGTTTTTTGGCCTTGGTCCCCCCCCAAAAAAAATTAAATTGAAAAAGTGCAAGAAGCTGTGCAAGATGCCTATGGCTTACACCACTGTCATTCTATTTTTATGTAAATATATATATATATATATATATATATATATATATATATATATATATATATATATATATATATATATATATATATATATATATATATATATATATATATATATATATATATATATATATATATATATATATATATATATATATATATATATATATATATATATATATATATATATATATATATATATATATATATATAATTTGTGTGTGGAAGTAGACGTTTATGATGGAAATGTTCTAAATTGGACAGTTTTGTCATTATTGATTCATGCATTTTGTTTCATTACCTACTGGAAAAATGTTCAAACAATACATTTTAAAATGTGCTCTAACTTAAGTCTAACAAGTGTTCTGTATTATACAAGGAATATAATCTAATAAAGTCAGGAAGGTGTATCAAAGAACGCATGTATGTTTCTTGTTTTGTGTGCAAGCCAGGGGCCTATGATTTGAAAACAGCCCAAAAGTAATCTTTATCCACCACTGGCCAAATGCATTTTCTTTGGATGTGGTGTGGGTTTCAATGCTGTTTCAATGAATGTGAGTTTCAAGGGCAGAGAAGTTTTAATGCCAAGTCTATTTTCATTGTGAGACAGTGTTGCTTTGTTTAGCAGATATCTATTAGTGTTTGTGTGCAACTGCATTGTACTATAAAATGTAAAACCAAAATCAAAATAATCATTGTAGAAGTAAAGCAGTATGCACACATTACTGTTTATGGTAAATGGGGAGAAAAAGCCAGATAACGTGACATTGGAATGGCTGCAGGTGGACTCTGATGACATATTTTGGTTGTCTTTTCTTCAGTTTATATTTGAAAGCTGGTATTCCACAATTTCATTGGAGTGGGTGGGGTTACTTAATTATGTATGCAAATTTTATGTTAACCAGCATACAGATTTGTACCTATTTTTCATGGGCCTTGTCCAGATTTTTGATGTTTCCAGGTTGAGTGGTATGGCCATGGCTATAATTTGGCTTCTTGAAAACAACGAACTGTAACTTCTCATCTTTTTTGTCAATGATGTAAAACTGTATAGCTCATCAGATGAGGAACTGCAAGTTGTCAAAACTGATATAAGAATGTCATTTGGCCTTGATAAATGTGGAAAAGCAACCTTTAAAGCAGGAAAACTGCAGCACCAAGAAAATATCAATTTGGGGCAAGAATGTGATATAAAAAAAAATTTGAGCAAGAGGGAGTATATAAATATTTGAGAACTGATGAAGGAACAATAAAACATGAACAAATGTGAATAAAACTTAGTAAGGAATACTTTAGAATACTTAAATTAATCCTGAAAACTTCACTGACATCTAGGAACAAAATTCAAGCTATAAACCAATTTGCTCCTCCTGTCCTAACTTACAGTTTTGGAGTGACTGACTATTCCCAAAATGTGTTGGATAGATTAGACAAGAAAACAAGAAGGATCCATCCTGCTCACCAAAAGATTTATAAAAATCATTGCATACCAAGGTTATATATTCCCTGTTCCGAAGGAGGGATGGGCCTCCTTGAAACTGATTACATGTATAGATCTGCAATCATGGGACTGCACACATGTCTGCTGACCTCACAAGATCCAAACATAGTGAACGTTTTGAAACATGAGGAGAATAAATCTAAGATGACTTCTCTGTTTGAATTAGCTGAAGCATATCAGCATCAAGCAGGAATGGAAATCAAACCAAAAGTAGATAAAAATCAGGCAGCAACTGAAACTGCCAAAAAACAAAGGAAAGAATATAAGGTGAAGGACCAGACATGAAGGCAAGAAATGTGGGTAATGCATAAATATAGTTGCAAGTATACAAAACTTCTCGAAGAACCTTATGTTGATCAAGATCGAACACAGGAATAGTTAAGGAGAGGTGATTTCAAACCAAGAGATGAAAGGTTAATATTGGCAGCCCAAGATAGTGGGCTACTTATACGTTGGTTTACAAAGTCCATTGAACATGTGGGAGAAATAGACAAATGTAGGTTTGTAAAACAAAATTGGAAACAGTTGCACACCTTGCTGTTGGTTGTGACATACTAATGGCAGAAGAACTGTGCACTGAAAGGCATAATACTCTGGCAAGACTGTTGCACTGGGGATTGTGCAAACATTATGGTATTGAAGTGGCTAAAAAACACTGGAAACATGAGCAACAACGCATCATAGACAATGATGAAGTCTACATCACATGGAATCACCCATTACCAACAGTTCAAAAGACAGATGCTAGTGGGTCATGAAAAGAAGACAAAAGTAGCATTGATCATTGAAATCGCCATGCCCAGTGACTACAGTGTCTTGCATACAGAGAGACACAAAGTCATAAAATATCAAGATTTGCAGGCAGAAATGAGAGCAATGTGGAAGAAAGATACACAGACAGTTTCAATAGTAGTAGGAGCAATGGGTCTTATAAAAAAGAATCTACAATCGTATTTAGATATGTTACCAATCCATGTAACCCTGCATGAATTGCAGAAGGAGTCATTACTGGTCACATTGCGGGTGCTGCGAAGCGCACTTTTGGCTAACATCAAAGAGTGAAACAATACTAATTTCATGAAAAATCCTACTTTGACTTAGGAATGGGGTCCATTCCGTCATGGCATTAGAAACCCAAAAGAAATTAAAAAAGACAAACCATAGCTGGTAATGTTCTTTAGCAGTTGTTTGTACAGCAAATCCAGTAGACAGTTTCATAGATCTTCAACACATTATGTGGAGAAAGTTCTTTTGGAGATCCAGATACTCATCAGTTCTTACTATCTGCTGCCAGTGGCCTACCATTTCTCCCCTTTCTTGTTCAGGATGACCCTTTCATTTTTTCCTGACATTGTCTTGTATCCAATAATCCTGTCAAACCTGTGTTTTTTGTCTTCTTGTAAGAAGAACTATAGCTCCTCAAGTCTCTGGTCATATACCTTGCCCTTCATCTCATACATCTTTCTAATTGCAGTTCTTTTTCTTCCTTTAGCAGATTGATGCCACTTATTCATGTAGCTTCCAGGACTGCATGCAGTACTGAATCTGTGACCTGATCATGTCCCAAAGGAGTGGAAACATTACATCTTTGATTCTTTAACCTGTGTCCCTGAGGATGCACCCCCAACATTTTGTTTGCTTTTCTAATATCCTCACACTCTGCTCCTGGTCATTCAATCCAGATGTGACCAATATTCCTACACATCATTTTCCTACTGTATTGCCATCAATTCCACTCACACCAAGCTTGTTGTGGCCTAACCTTAGTGCTTTTAATATATTTGCAGCGAACCTCACCTCACATCTTTCTATCTACTTTTTTAGTCTTTTCCAAATCCTTTTTTAGAATCTGCTCTCACTTCTCACCTGTATTTTTATCCTAAAAATGTGTTTATCCTGTTCATTCAAATATGTCTGAGACAACTACACTACAGATTGCTGACTTAGTCCGACCTTACACTCTGCCACTCATTACTTTTCACTTTCCTAATTCCCTGTCACTGTTGTTAAGCTATTAGGCCAGTAGTCCCCCAGATTTTTTTTCTGCACCCAATGTTATGTATGGTTACCACACTTACTGTCTTCCAGAATTCTGACACTTGTGCAGTAGTCAACAATTTGTTGAACATGAAACAATAGTCAGATTATTATGAAAATGTGAAGAATCTCATCTGGTCATTGTGTTTTCTCATCTCGCAGAGCAATCAGATCCTTCTCCATCTCCCTACTCTCTGTTTGAGTGTGTGTTCACTATTCCCCCTATATTTGGTCCTATCATGGATGTGTAGATATATACATATGCATGCATATACACGAACACACACATGTGTATGTATACATATATATATATATGTATATATATATATATATATATATATATATATATATATATATATTCATATATATTTATACATACACACACACACACACACACACACACACACACACACGTATACATGTATGATGACAAATTGAGGAATACTATTAGCAAAATAGAAATATTAAAATCAAATGTCCCGAGAGAATAGGATGGAATTCTCTGAGGAAGGAACTGTCAATGTGCTATTCATTATTTAAATCTATTTGAAAACACTAGGAAGTCTGCTACCATTTTTAGTAAATCTTTGTTTTCTAATATTATTAAGCTGTTTGATTAGTAACTCCCTGTATTTAAGAGTTTTTTAAGATTTATGGTTGTGGTGTGTGACGTGTAAAGATCTGGAATGTGGGCCTAATTTAAGCAATTCTATCAGGAGATTCTTATTTTATTCTAAATAACACCTTGAAAACCTTTACATCACTTTATAAAGATGTGTTTGATCTTCTGTATGTTTTTTGTATCCTCTCTTGAAGAATACTGGGTCACTTGCACAAATGTCTAGTTAGAGGATTAGAAAAAACACAAATGTACTTAAGAAGGAAGATTTATATATTTTGGTCATTTTTTTTTTTTATATCTTTTGTCCTATATAAACTACAAAGGGGAACTTATTGAGATTTTTTGGGGTCTTTCAAGATCTTTTGACACTTGAATTAGTGCTGTTAAAATGATATAATCAGATTGAGACACAGGCATATAAATGAATAGTCCTTCCTAAACATTACACAATAAGCAGATTTTTTTTTCATAGCTTGATTTGTGAAACTGCAAAAATCTTTATTTCATAAAAGTTAGACGGTCCACTACACCAACAGCATTTGTAACCTGCCTCGATTATATAGCAAACAAAAGCAGTGACAGTGTTTGCAACAAATTTAGATCATTCTGTGGCCACTAAGAAATGCCACATGGTTTATGTGGACTTTCAGACCTTGTATATGTAACTTTCACCTTATGAACTTACCACAGAGAGAAGCATTTGAGATGTTAGGTGCTACTTCTGGTCTGTAATCTCAGCCATTTTAGTGGTAGTGGTAGTACAGTGTGGTCATTCTAGATTAGTTGTTCATTGCAGAACTTTTTTTTTCCCTGCAGGACAAGCAGGATGTAGAACGAGCTTTTAAGATCACAGCACAGTGGACATTAAAAACTGGAACACAGTCCTCTTCCTGTGTAGCCAAATACAGTTTTAACTTCATACGCTCCAAATGAAATAATTCATGATTTCTATTCCATATATTTAAGCTCAAAAAAGGAAATGGAAGCTAAACAAAAGCAGAAATATCAAAGTAGACAATAGTATATCACAGGGAGGAAGGGAAATAATGTTACCTACTTACAGACTATTCGGAAAAAAATAGAAAGAAATTAAATTCTTATCAACATTCTAAAATGAGTACAACAGCGCATACACCTGCATTATGTACCAAGGTATCCAGATAGCTCTATATTGAAATGTCAAAACTCGCAGGTACAAGCCCCGTATCCCCCACCCCCCCAAAAAAAGAAAGAAATGATCAGAAATACAGAGCAAGTTCAAAAAACAAACATTGCTTTTCTCCTTTAAAGTTGCTTTTTAAAGGGGAACACCCCTTGCACCTGCTGATGTGCAGTCAAGCCTCTGCACCCCCCTAAGTTATATTTACCAACTCCGGTATCACCAAACCTTGGAGAAAATTGAATATGCCAAGAAATGGCAATCTCAGAATTGGCACAGAGTTTCCTCAATTCAGTCTCACTATTCTAGGGCTCACAGTAATGAGTATCTGCATTTCAAATGGTTTCCTATCTACATGACTGTTATCATTTGCTACCCCAGCACATGCCACCTTCATGCTGTTGCTATTTTGAATGTAAATTAATTCACAATAAAAAATAAATCACACAATATGTGGGATACATTACTGTAGCTGTACCACATGTTATTGGTAGTCACACAATTAAGTAAACACCATGGATGACACTGTGGATAAGTATCATGAAGCAAAGTTTAGCAACAGGTCATGGGCACAAAAGAGTCTATAATCTATAAGCTCTTCATAAGTTACTAGCAGTAGTCAAGGGTACAGAGTTTGATTCCCTACATCTCTATTGTCTGCTGTGTGACTTTGATTTAGTCATTTCACCAGATAGGGCTCAATGGTCATCCCTGAAAACGTTCATCTCTTTCAAGTGGGTTCACCTGGTTAATTAACATATTATTAAAAAAGTGTTTCTCAAATCTTAAGCTCAGTCACCATTATGAGACATAATGCTGTTTCAAGGAACGTCCAAGCAAGTTTGAAAAAGGTTTGTGGTTAAGGCAGAAACTATTTTGTGTTAACATTGTATGGGAGTTAGGATACCTACAAAGGAATAATTCTCAGTGAACAGGTGTATATGACTAAATGTCTTTACTATCTCTTATATATGTAAATGTATTTCTGAGGTCTTTCTTTGTTAGCTGCATATGCTTTTTTGTATGAAGGAGTTTCTAACTACTTTTCTGGCATCAAGAGAAATGTGTACAATGTTACAATCATTCAAGGGAGGCTAATTATGAAACAGATGAGAATCTATAGTTTAGCTTAAAATTATTCATGCTAAACAAAAGAGACTGAACAATACTAATGTTAAGCAGTTCAGCCTGTGCTTGTATACTCCCTGATCATTAATGTACCGCCCGGACAAGCAGAATAATGTTTTTAGCACTGCATAACATAAGAAAGTGATGTATTAAATTAATGGGATATTTATTTTTTTATTGCTTTGGCACATAGTACCATAGTTTGAAATGTGATGAGTGGCTCCATTTAATCAAGTTTATTCATTCCATTGGTTGAGTGTTTCCAGCAAAAAGTGCTGTGTGAGCATATACTGCAGAATATGTCCGTTGTGCACTCTTCCCTTTCTCATTCCTAGCAAAGTATATACTATTCAGTTGTACTGGCAACACTACTGGTACTATTATAAAGTTTTACCAGGGAAAATGGGAAGAAAAGACTGCAAGGCACATGAATTTCCAGCAGTCTGCATGATCTGGGCTTCCAGTCATAGGTTCCTAGGTGTGTACTAGGCTCTTGGGGTGTTTTGTCAATATGATAGTTATCAGGGGTGGATGACGTCCCAACAGATACTAGTATACATTTATTGACATTTAATTTTATTCTTTGGCTGTGACACAAGTTGTTTGTCTGTGTCAGCTCTTTCTGGAGATCAATGGTGTTGGTTTGTGATTCTATGACTGCTCTTAATTTGCAATCATTTGCAAATTTAGTCAGCCAGATGCCCTTGGTAGTGGCCTTGACTTCAGAGAAGTAATAATAAAAAGTAGTGGTTCCAGGACATATCCCTGAAGGATTTCAGTTGTGACTGGCCTCTTTTTGTATGAGTGAAGTCCCTAATTTTAACTTCCTGGATCCTGTCTGTGAGCCTGCTGGCTATCCACCAAGTGACATAAGGGTTTATACCTAACCTCTTAAGACTGTTAACAAAGCTCATTGTGTCAAGTGCCTTGGCCAGGCCAAGGTAGGCAGTGAGAAAAATTTGTCCTCATCTATTGCTTAGGTGACCTTCTCAAAGAAGTATACCAGCTTAAGTAGGCATGACCTGCACTTGACGAAACCAGATTGGGTTGGATCCAGTGTTTGGAAGTTTCCTATGTCATTACTGATCATTTCCATGATAATTCTTTCCATGACTTTGCATATGAGACTGGTGAAACATATGGGTCTGTACATTCCAGGGTCTGTAGATAGCCCACTTTTGTGCAAGGGGATGGCTGTTGCTGTTCTCTATTCCTGAGGCATGAAGCCTGTTTGGAGATTACACTTAAATAGCAATTCCAAGTGTCCTGATAGTGCATTTTTTCATGCTATTTAGAAGACATCACAGGATATTATCTGGGACCATCAATGCAGTGAACTTGGTCTTAGAAAGGACCTGTTCCCAAGTGATAGTAGGAGGAGTTATATTTGATGGTATTTCCTGAAGGAAGGCTGAATCAGAGAGAGGGGTAAAGTTAGAGTTGAATTTGTCTGCCAGTAGGTTTGCTATATCTTTGGGTTTAGTATTGCTTGCTGCACTAACAATGAGTAGTGCACACAGTTGTGTATTGCCTTTGAAGTTGCAGACATAGCTGAAGAATGTCTTACATTTGTCCTTGGCCTGGAAGGCCAAATTTACCTCAGATATGGCTTTGGCTTTGGTTGCCTTTTTTGTCCTCTGAGTATTTTTTTTTTTTTTTTTTTTGGTTTGATGAGAATGCGTTTATCCTGCCGGGTGCTATGCCTCCTTATTTTTGCCATGATTTTCTTCCTTCTTTTATATAACATACTGATGTCATTCCATCAGGGTGACTTTTTCGAGTTATTTTTGTACTTATGCCTGGTGGGTATAGTTGCAGCTATTAACAAACTTGTATAGGGTTTCTGTGAACAGTTTTGGGTAGGCAGCAGTGCTCTCTCTGGGGGCTTGAGATTTAAGCTAGCCTTAGAGCAGTTCCTAAGCATTCCAGGGCTAGGTGGGGTTCTGGGTTCTATTTTTTACTTCAAACCTTACCAGTGAAGAAATTACACTAGGAGGTGTGCAGCAGTCTCCCATAGAGTGAGTAACACATCCAGTATATTTGCAACACTGGTCAGCATATTTATAATATGGTCTTGGGAGTTTGTATTTACAAAATCCAAGAATCTCTATGTCTGCACATTTGGTGTCGTATATGACTCCCATTTAATATTTAGGTAATGAAGGTCACCCATGAATATGCTGTTGGGTTGGATGTTGAGTGTTTCCACTAACCTTAAATACATGTTATGAGTTTCCTGGGTCAAAGGGGTGGGGGAATCTATGACTTACAAGGAAATAGTACTGGATTTTGCCTATAATGATTTGAACATGGAAAAGCTCAAGCGCATTATCCTGTTTGACCAGCCTTGAAGTCTATTATTTTTTTTATATAAATCAGGACAGCTTGACCTTTAATCTCTGTCTGTGTAGTAGCTGGTCTAAATATGTGGAAGGCAGTATAGCTTTCACTACTGGTGCACTCTCCATGGCTTTAAACCATGTCACAGTGACAGCACAGACATCAGCATTCTTTAGGATGAGGAAATCTTGTCGATAGTGAAGTTCCTTGTTTAGACTCCTGGCATTGAGCAGTAACACCTTTAGATTTTCTTGGTTTTGATTTGCTATGTCAGAAGTACTTTCAGTTTGGCATTGCTTAAAAAAGGCACTATGGGGGAGAACAATGTTTTAGCTAATATTCTAAAGCCTGGAGGGGACAGGTACAGATCATCACTGGTAAAGCATCATGTTCTGTTCACTATCTCTCTCTATGCTGACAAATTTTGCACCCCCTTAGAATGACACCAGAAACTAAGCCATTTCTTAAAGTCAGTAATCTTATGTTCATAGGAGAAAGTAAAATGCTGCCCATTGCTAGGCTCACACCAGCTGGGATGCATATTCCAAGAGCTCCCTGATTTCTCTGTTCATATAGTCTAGGGAGGTATGTCTCAGGTCCTTTACATCCACATTAACTATGATTGACTCATACTAGTATTTGGGGTCAAATGACCTGAGCGCATGCATATTGTGGTGGTTCCTGGCCCCTAGTAAGCAACTATGGGCTTAAAAGCAGAAGCTCCATTAGATGTAGCTGTATGTGTTGATGTGGGTGCCATTTTGAAAGAATGCATTTGGGGTTGCTGAGGGTATTTGTTATGCGTACATCATCTAGGAGTTCTTTGGGGTTTACATAGGCTACATTTAAGAGCCTCAGCATATGTGGGTCTATGTGCCTGCTTTGTACTCTGTGTAATGGGTGCAGCATTTGTACTGCTGATAACCTCATTGACATTAGGAGTACTTTTATGTGAGAGCTTTGACTCCTTTGACAGGGTGGAAATACATCTCTCACATTCCTTATCAAGTTGGTTGAGAATTAGCTGGTTATCAGTAAACACAATGCAATTTCTACATTGCCTCAGGATGCCCATTTCCACTAAGCTAGCAATGAAGATAGTGGTAAAGTTCATATCCTTGGCAATAAGCCTTTTTTATTGATTAGATGGTTGAGGTGGGAATATAGGGAATATAAAGTAATATCAGGACTATCTGGTTTGCAACACTGGGGGCAGTGCTTGTCACTGCAAACTAGTTACCCTGTATGCAACTATGTACTGGTGAAATTTCAAGGGTACTTTTACAGGAAAAATGTCAACTCGAGGTGCCTGCATTTACACAAGGCACTGACAAACACTTGAGAGGAAATTATTAAAGTAGACCCTGATGATTTATGCATGATGTATTTAGGGAGATATTATGAAGTTAGGTTAGAATGCAGCTAATCAAACAGTACTTTCTGAAAAGAAAAAAATATAGCTTTGTCAACAGTGAGGAAAAGGGTGATTCACCTGACTGTCTACTACATTGCTGCTACTAGTTCTAGTCTCACCACAGCTTCATGTTGCTGGGATACAATGCCCTTTGCTTCGTCTCTTACCATAATCAAAACTGTAGAAATCCCAAGATGAGATGCAGATCACAGGCTCTTTGATGATTAACAATATTGTCCCAGTTGATGCAGGGGTCTGTAGGCTTATTGTGGCCTTTTTCTGGTAGATACCTTGAATAGTAACCAGACCAGTCAGGAAAGTCCCACACGGACATTCACTGCCCAATCAGAGACAGTAAGGAATCAATGCCCTCTGCTCCTTCTCTCACCATGAGCAAGCTATAAGCACAAATTCCAAGATGGCACTCGTGACTAGATTTAGTATTCATTAGAAGGGAAGTGCATTCAGTCAGCTTTGTCTTATTTATAAGTGCCAATGTGAAAAAAATCCAATGAATCCAGCAACACAGCACAGTGCTTTTTGTATTGAAAAAGTATTTTTTTGGTTAGATCTCTGAGTGATGGGCGTGGATGTCAGAATGTAAGGGATGTGGTCTTGACAACTGATTTTTTAATTGTTTAATGAGTTGAATGATTTACATCTTAAATAGGCATGAACTATTGGTGGTTGTATAACAGTCTGAGGAAGCATGGTGGATCCATGTGAAAGCACTTACTGATTTGTATTGTGTTTTTATTTTTTTATATTAAAGTTTTTATTTCACTTCATGCTGTGTTGCTGCATTCATTGGATTTTTTCACATTGGCACTTTTGGATTGACATGAAGAGGCTTCATTTCTGGCAGTGATTGTTTATTTTTGATTTTTATTTTTGATTTGCCTTATTTATGCCCAGACTGAAATATTTATTACTGAAACATGAGATTTTGTAGAGGTGTTCATACTGTTGGTATATAAAAATGCTTGTTTGCAGTTGTTGTGTCTTTCGGCTTTTCCTGGTTAGGGGTCGCCACAGCAGAACTCCGGTCCGCTAATGACTGGCAGTAGATTTTTACATGCCGAGTTGCTGACCCTGACGCACAACCATCAATGAATGTACGCCCATTCATGCATGTCCCCTACACAGAAGACGCTCTAGCTGAGAATCGAACAGGACAACTTCTTACTGTGAGGCGACAATGCTACCGCAGCACCACCAGTTTGCAGTGCGGTAACAAAATAAAGGCTTACTACTTATAGCTGTTTCTTTTGTTTTAATGCATATTAATATGCTCATAATATTAGTGTATTTTGCTGAAATACTTAAATAAAAAATGTGTTATTTTTCAAGAATGTCAAACTTTTGCCATTTTACATTGATTTCACAGGAGAAAATTGCCTATACCAGGATTGTCTAGTGACAAATGGGACAGGGGGTAACTTTTAGCTTCACATTCTTTTTTTTTTTTAGCATGGTGGTTTCTTTGGTGGGATCATTTTAATGTAGGTTCAATTTATTTATTTTTATTTATTTCATATTTGTTTACTGGGAAAGTCCAATTGGACACATGTTCTTTTTCAGTGGAGGCCCGGGGATAAAAGCTCCAAGTAATAAAGCAACATAATAACAAGAAGGTAGTAAAAATGTACATTGTAACAGTAAAACAGTATGTACAATATCAGCATTGTGAATATAATACTTTCAGGGTATTTGTAGTTACATTCCAAAGTCACACAAATTAAACAATGGCAACATTTAAATAAGCAGAGACATCTAGTTTGGCAGATGTAGTGAATCATAACTATTTACAAGGGTTATGTGCTTTCCTTCAATGCTACTCACGTGGTCCTTTATGTTTAAGAAAGGAGGGTTCGAAGGGAGGTTAAAGAATCAGAGTGTGGTAGGGGAGTGGCCTATCCTGGAGAGCTGCAGGAACAGAGCCAGAAGTTTGCAAGGTGGGTTTTTAGGAGCTTTTTAAACTGTACTATTGAGGGAATGGTCACTAGAGAGTTTGGCAGGCTGTTCCAAAGCTTGGAAGTATAGTTGGAGAAAAGGGATTCGCCTGCTGAGTTTTTTGCTTTGATGACTTGTAAATGAAGTTTATTACTAGAGAGGTGGGATCTTGAAACAGATTAGGGTTGAATGATGTCTTTGAGGGCTGGGGTGTTTTTTGGGTGGTGGAGGATTTTATGAGCTAATGTTAGTTGATTGAAGTCTAGCAGCTGAGGGAGTTCAAGTGTTGCTTGAGGGGTAGACAATGATGTGACTTGTAAGATGCACTGGTGATGAATTTGGAGACTTTATTATAATAAGCTTCAAGTCTGGCAAGGTCTGTTTTACATAGTTTGGTTAAGATTGTGGATAGATATAGGAGAGTTGATAGAAGGTGTGTCCTGGCAATTGTGACTTTTGTATTACTAGTTAGAAATTGGTTATTTCTGTGTAGAAAGCCAAGTTTCTTGTGAACGTTTTTGATGGTTTGGTCTATATGAACACTGAATTTTAGGTTATTGTCAATTACAAGCCCTAGCATTTTGGTATGGACAGTTGGACTGATCATGGGTTTGTTATTGGAGAAGATGTGGAACGTTACAGAGGGAGATGCATTCCTGGTAGGGCAGAAAAGCAGTAGTTTTGTTTTGTTAGGATTTAATATAAACTGGGAGTTGGTTATCTAGGTTTCTACGGATAAGAAGGAGTCTTGGGTGATGGTTTGAAGGTTGTTGAGGGATGAGGCTGAGCAGATCAAGGTTGAGTCATAGACATATTGAATCACGGTTGCACGGGGAGTGACAGAGTGAAACTGATTGGTAAAAAGAGAGAATAGAAGGGGTCCATGGATGGAGCCTTGTGGGACCCCTAAGGTGACTGGGAGGAGGTGTGACAGGGATTGTTGCCACCGGACATCTTGTTGACGGTCTGTTAAGTAGCTTTGAAACACAAAACCAGGTAATAGCAGTATGGCTGAGGTTAAGGGAATAAGGGACAGTAATGAGTTTGCTGTGGTTGACCATGTCAAAGGTTTTGACAAGTAAGGAACATGGCTCATACAAATTGGGAGTTGTTTCTGTGTTGGTTGACTGTGTTTGTAAAGGACAGTAGGGCGGTTGTGGTACTATGTGCAGGATGAAGGCCATGCTAGATATGAGATAGGAGATTGTGTGAGAGGAGGTATACCATGAGTTCGGTGTGTACTACTCTTTCAAGGATTTTTGACAGAGGTTAAAGAATGGCAATGGGGTGATAGTTCATTAGTTCATATGACCTATTGCCTTTGTGTCATGGCAGTATGTGAGATATCTTCCAGATAGTGGGGACATATGCTTCTGTTAGTGATCTATTTATGAGTATGGCTATAGGGTACGATCTAGCTTCTGGTGCAATTTGTAGATATTCTGCAGGGAGATTTTTAATGGCTAGAGTGGTTGGTTACAGTTTTTTTTAGTAATTTTTTGGTGTAATGGATGGGAACTAGATTTAACTTGAATTAGCTGGTGGTGTTTTGTGAGAGTATATTATGGTTAGGTTCAGGGGGGATTAGAACTGTTCTGGTTGTTTGCTAGAGTTTGAATGGATTTTGTGAAGTGAGTTTTGAATTGGGTTGCTATATTTTCATAGTTGTTGGCTGTTTTTGGGGTGGGAGTAGTATTTTTACCCGGTTGCAATAAGTTATTAACTGCAGTCCAGAATTTTCATGGATTATTCTGATATTTGGTTTGAATATTGTGGTAATAGTTGGATTTGTCAGTTTTAATTAGTCTTTTAGCTGTATTTTGAAGTTCAAGGAAATGTTGTTTTGTAGTGCTGGTTTTGTTCTTATGGAATTGTAACCAGGCCTTTTCTCTGGCTTTGAGTACAGATCTAGTTTCTTTGGTTAACCAGGGTGCATAATTGGATTTAACTCTAATTTTTCTGAATTCCAATTTAATTTCACTTTTTATTTATTTTTTTCCATCATGCTTTATCCATTCTTATTTCAAAAACTTACAAATGACTGCAATTTCAGAATGTGATCCGTGAATTTAAGTTATCATATTTCCTGTAGTTTAGAGTTATTAACTACTCAAATGAGTTAGTTCATACTACAAAAGTGCAACCCTTTTTAATTCTTGCTTCTTTAGCATGCCATTCTTGTAAATAATTATGCAGGAATTATTTATTTTACTCCTGAGTGTGTACACTTAATTGTCAGTAGTAATTGTAGCTGTTTGTGATGCTGTAACCTATTAATAAGAGCTACTGCCAAACATATAATAAACAGCAGAACATGAAGTGCTAACATTTGGCATTACAGATTTTTTTCCTTTTTGGCATACATTATTCTGACAGCATTCAACTTTTTAGTCTTTAACTATGTGGTAATTTTCTCCACCCTAATTATAAAACTTTATTGCTGAAAGCATTATTTATAGCAACATTTTAACATAAACCTTTTCATTAATTGCCAAAAGAAGCATAATAAAGATGCTTTCACTTGAAAGCACAACAACAAAAGAAACTGTAGCTTTTTAACCTATGCTGTGCTTGCATTTTTGTAGCACAATGTATTGCATACATCATTTCAGAGTCCCTTATTATATTGGATACTTTCTTAAACTGACATTCTTTAGCACTGAAGTTGACTTTAATGCAATATCTGAACAAAAGATTATCAGATGTTTCATTTAGTGACTGATATATTATCCAGAGACAGGTAAGGAGAAGAAAGATTGCAATGTGGAAATTCGGATAAAAAACTGGCACTTGATTCACTCCAGTGTCATTTCTTTATCTGGAGCATCTCTTTCTCTAAGCTTTGCAAAATGTCATTGAAACTGATGAAAACACAACTCAGTGAAGTTATTCACAAAACAGAAATATAGTTTCCATATTGCACTACTCTCGCAGCACTCCTAAAGCTAACTCACCCATAGCTAACAAAATATTGTCAGTTTTGCTATTTCCTCTACAGAAGTTTCTTCTCTATACTACCCCCTTACCTATATTCTTCAGTCATTATCTTCTTCCTAACCCTCTCTCCACTCCTTGACTCCCCCTTTTCCTCATTCTAGTTTATGAGCACATTGTATATTTGCCAGTTCTGCTAACACACACACACACACACACACACACACACACATATATATATGTATATATATATATATATATATATATATATATATATATATATATATATATATATATATATATATATATATATATATACCCTACTAGAGCAGATTCTAAATTGGATGTCAGACAAGATACCCAATGAGTCCATAATACTAGATGATGCTAATATCAACTGGTCTTCCCTCTGCTGTAACTCCCCTAGCAACTATATTAACATTTTTGGCTACACACAACTTATTTCATCTCCTATTTTCCATCATAAACCTACCAGTTCTAGTTCTATCATTGACTGGATCCTAGTTTCTAACCCTAATCTGTATTACAACCCAGAAACACTACCTGACTCCATCAGTGACCATTGCCCAATAAGAATCCTCTGACTCTCCCCCACATTTCCAGACCCCACAAATTTAAAGTATGCAAGAAACTATCTACCTTTAACACTGAGAAACTCAATAATGCTCTCTCAGCTAAAGACTTGTCCATCCTCTTTACCTTACCTCTTGATGAAGCTGTCTTACACTTTAACTCCATCTTCCTTAACACACTCAACTCCCTTGCCCCTCCTAGAACTATTAGAGTCAAATCCTACATCACCCCCTTGGATAACCAACTCTACTCAGTCTTTTATACAAAAAAGAGACTCTGCCTGGAAACTTTGGTCCAAGACTAAATCTCCGTCACATTGCCAAAGATACAGGTAACTCTGTAATCTCACTAAAAACACATTAATAATGATAAAGGAAATTTCTACCACCAACCTCTGACTACACAATATAGAAACCCTAAAATATTTTGGAATGCTATCAACCAAATCCATGTAATCCCACTACACCCAGTCCTTGCCCTGACAATATACCCCTTGAAACTGCTTCCATTTTCAATTCCTACTTCACTAATACTGTTAGCAAACTTATGTAGACTTCCAACCTATCCAATCTCTCACCACCTACATCTATCCAACATCAAAATTCCCCCTTCTCACTAAGGCCAGTTCCCACAAGCTATATTAAAAAGCTCTTCCTCAGACTTAAAACTTGCTCCCCATCAACTGACAATCCCATCTTTCTTCCTAAAAGTTGCCGCCTCATCAGTAGCATACCCTGTTTCCATTCTCATTAACTGTTCTATCACTGGATCAGCTCTTCCTACTCTTTGGAAAAATCCTTTACTATACCCATCGACAAAGGTGGAAATTCCACAGAACTTTCTAACTTTTAACCCATTGCCATACTGTCTCCCCTCTCCAAAATGCTTGAACACTGCATACACAAGCAACTTATGGCCCACATCACTCAAGGGAATCTTATCACCCCTACCCAACATGGTTTCTAGTAACACCATAGCCCCTCTACTGCTCAAATTTCCTTTACCAATACGATTTCCCTTGCCAGAGATAAAAATAAACTTACATCCTGTCTTTTCATAGATCTGTCTAAAGCCTTTGATACTGTCACTCACCCTATCCTCCTCCCAAAATTATCCCAACTCAACCTTACCTCAGCAACTTTATCCTGATTTAACAGGTACCTTTCTGATAGGCAGCAATCGGTCAAATGGCTCTCTGCTCTTTCTCCTTTTCTCCCCATCAAAACTGGCATCTCTCTCTCCTTTTTAACATCTTCACCAATGAACTACACAGATCCTTTCCTCAGTCTTCCCTCATACAGTATGCTGATGATACTATTATATCCATAGCCGATAATCCAACAGAACTACTCAGCCTCACACAAACATCATTCAAATATACAGAAACATGGCTTACTAATAACCAACTAATACTCACCCCCAAAAAGACAACACTCCTACTATTCTTCCCAAAATCCCTCTACCACGTTAAATCCTTTTTACCATCTTTTCACTTAATAACACTAACATTACCCCTGAAAACCAGACTAAGATCCTTGGAGTAATCATAGATGACCAACTCAAATTTGACCTTCACATACATCTCTGTGTTAAGAAGACCCACCAAAAGCTTGGCCTCCTATATAGAAACAAAAGGTTCCTAACCCCTGACTCTAGAATCTTACTTGCTAATGCTTACCTTCTTCCCTACCTTTTCTACAGCTCACATATCTTTACAAACCTTCTGTCTTCTCTTCTCACTAAACTTGAAACAACTTGTAATAAAGTAGTTAGTTTTGCTGATAATCTGCCATCCAGATCTCACCACTGTCATGTCCTCAGGTCACTCAGTTGGCCAGAGTTTCCTAATCAACTCAAAGTTTCTCAAATACTCATCATCCGCTCCATCATCAATAAACCTTTTTCTTGTCCTAACATTTCCTCACTAGTCTCACTTTATATCCCTCCCCAACCACTAAGGAGCTCTGATACATTTTTGTTATAGATTCATAAACCTAAAAAACAATGTAGGACAGAACCTTTACAGCTACTGACCCGTCATTTAATGGAATAAGCTTCCGATGACCCTGAGAAGCAAATTCAGGAGATCTCGCAAAGAATACCTAAACCACACCTGGATATGTCACTGTAACCACCCCACCTGAATCCAGGTGTTTCTCCATCTCTCCTCTTCTTCTTTATTCATCTTTCCTTCCCTACTCTAATTACCTTCTTTTACTCTTTGTTTTCTTTCTCCAGTTAACCTGCTTCTTCTACCTAATAAGCACCTGACTCTCCTCTTCTACTTCTCCTCTCTGCTCCCGACTTCCACTGTACTATCTCTTAACCTGCTACTTATATCCACTCCTCCTGTTGTCTACTAATTGTAACTGATCAATATACTTAGCCCCGTTATCTACTTTTCTACATGTCTGTGCATTCAATATGTTTATCTGCTTAACTATATTGTATATAAGTCTAGCTTTCTTTATTGTTGTTTCATGTATTGCTATTCTTATTGTATTACACATTTATTGTAACATGCATCTCTCAGTTACAGTTGTACTGTTTGAGCTTTTCTCCATGGGCCTCAACTGAAAAAGGGCTTTGTCCCAGATAAACTATCCCAGTCAACAAATGTCAAATAAACAAATATACTACTATGTGCTAATCCAGTTATTGGTTGACGTATTATGACATCTTGATGTTTTCACTCCAAATGTGCTTTTTTTCCTTTATTATACTTCTCTGGGATAAATCTGAAAATAAGCCTTTATTCATTTTCCATTTATCTGTTTAATCCAAACCATGGTTGCGGTTCAACTGGAGGTCTTTCTATCATATTCTGAAACATGGATTTATGTTCCTAAAGCATTTTTGCAGTGGGGCTTCTCTCACCTTTATTGGGTAATGTGGGGAACACTTCTCCAAACACATATGCCACTTGCACATATTAACTGTGAGATCACTTTGTCGTGGAGTAGGGTGGAATATTCCAGAATACCACAAACTCAAAATTAATCTATACTCTGTCACCCACTCTTAAATATTTGTGATTCTGTGAATCAGAATAACAATCCTTGAACTTTCAGCAAGAACCCTAGCTATAGACTAACCAGGCACTCAAAGAGGACAAGTCAAAGAAACTCATCCATATGGGAAGAAAACCCACTGAAGGAGTCCCAGACATACTCATGCACGCCCACACCCACACACAGACACACTTTCACATATGAATAATTTAATGAACCACTCCTCAAAACCGAGGTGGAATCCTTCAAAGCCCCCGGGCCTGTGGATAATACGGCCCAGACCGCAAAATTCTTTATAAACGCATTCTATGAACACCTTCAGGAATGCATGGATCATGCAATCCCAAATAAAACCAAGACCCAATCCTCCAAAGGCAGACATCCTGTCTGGTGGACTCCAGCCATAAACAAACTATACAATAGAAGGAGGAAGCTACTACATGAAAGAGCAAAATCCCAAAAAGGGAAGGCAACTCTTATCAGTATTAGCAAAAAACTACGGGTACTCATAAAATCGTCTAAGGCCAGCTTCGAGAGAAAAATTGCACAGGACACTAAGGATAATCACAGGGCTTTCTTTAGTTATGTTAGGAACCTGGGTGGGAATTTCCAGATATGCTCAGAATTAGTCCAAAATGACAAAAAATGCATCGAACCCACAGACATTGCCAACATCCTAGCTGACAGGTTCAGCGCAAACTTCTCCCCCCCCTCCCCACCAAAAGGGCTAATATCTATCCCAGCAGAGTGCTACCCCCCTGACATCTCAGATGCTCAGGTAAGAGCTGCCCTCTCCAAAGCAAGAAACACAGCATCAATTGGACCAGATGGTGTCCCGGGCTGCGTCCCACATGAACTCCAAGAAGAGCTAAACCCAAACCTAAAACTACTGTTCAATCTCAGCCTTACTACAGGATATGTACCCAAAGAGTGGCATACAGCAACAGTGGTCCCTCTCCACAAAGGTGGTGCCTCAACGGATCCTGGAAACTATCGCCCCATAAGTCTCACTAGCTTAGTCTGCAAAGCTATGGAAAGGATCATCATGGACCTTATAAATAAAGATATTGGGGACCTACAGACACTGGATCCTACCCAGTTCAGCTTTGTTAAGGGCAGATCCTGCCTCTTAAACCTGGTTGATTTCTTTGAAACAGTCACCAAGGCCATTGACAAGGGGAAGGTGGTCCACACAGCCTACCCGGACCTCGCAAAAGCCTTCGATACAATACCTCACTCGGGCATTATAGATAAGCTCACCAGCTTAAATATAAACCCCTATGTCACTAGATGGGTTGCAAACTGGCTCAAGGACAGAACCCACATGGTTAGAATAGCTGGAGCCATATTAGACTCCAAACCAGTTACAAGTGGCATCCCACAAGGCTCAGTCCTGGGACCTCTCTTGTTCGGTATATATTTCTCGGAGGTACAGGCCAACATGGAAGGACTGTGGCTGACCAAGTTCACAGATGACTGCAAACTGGGCACCATAATAGACTCTCCAGCCAACACAAGCATCCTCCAAAAGGGCCTCATAGAAACAGACAACTGGTGCCAGAGCCATGGCCTCAAGCTAAACGCCAAAAAGTGTATAGTCATCCCCTTTGGCAAAAACAAAGTGCCCACAAATTACCACATAGGGGATAATCCATTAAGTACAGAAGAAGTAATTAGGGACCTGGGGACCCAAGTTGATAGCAATCTCTCATTTGACAACCACGTGGCCAAAGTGGTTAGAAAAACATTTTATATAGCCCACCTAATCATGAAGGGATTCACATCTAGATCAGGGGAGGTCATCGTGCCTCTTTACTCATCCCTCATCAGGCCCATAATTGAGTACAATGACCCTTTTGGGATGTACCTTACCAGACACCTGCAGCAACTGGAAAGACCCCAAAAGTACCTCACCAAGAGGATCAAGGGCTCAAACAGATGCCATATGCTGCCCGGTTAAAGAAACTCCAGCTCTACTCAGTGGCATACCGCCTGCTCAGAGGTGATCTGTGCCTGACGTATAAAGCCATGTCCAACCCGGAATTAATGGACATGCTGCACCTCAGAAAATCCAAATCCCATCGAGCTACGCTCGAGGGACTTGAACCTCAGCACTGAAATAAATAGGACATGCTGGAGGGACAGATTCATAACCCAGAGGCTCCCTTCACTCTGGAATAAAATCCCAGTCCAGGTTAGGCAGAGTCCCTCATTGACTCTCTTCAAGAGGAATCTTGATGAGTGGATGGGAGATCGTAGGTTCACCCCGGGTATCACTTCTGTGTCACTGTTAGACAGAGGCACAGTATACTAACCTCGAAAAAGGACATAGCAAAATTAATTTAAAATGGGTGGCGAAAGCCATACACACTCTGGCTAGGCTTATAAATGCCCTAGGGCAGATAGCCTAGTTTGAACCTATGAACCTATGAACCTATGACACTTCTTTGGAATGTGAGAAGAAACTGCAGCATTTGATAAATCCACAAAAAGACAGGGAGGAAGTACAGGCTCTACACAGAAATCACTCTACATGAGAACCAGACTAGAAATCCAAACATAGTGAGGCAGTGGCATTAACCACAGTATCACTGTGCTGATCTATGTTACATAATAAGAGCAAATATTTGTAAATTTCATATTTGGTGCCTCATAAAATCATCAATATTTTATTCATATATAATGGAAGGAAATGCTCTGTAATTTCTTTTTATCTACAGTGCTCACTTAATAATGCAACTGTTGGTCTGAAAGTGTAAACAAGTAAAATAAAGCAAGAGGCAGCAGTTATGTAAACTAAGACAATTTTTTGGCATGGCTTGCATAGTTGAATGTGTAGCATATTGCAGTCAGGCTAATACTGGCATAAGATGTCTTACATTATTTTCCTGAAGACCATTGAACTCAGTTTAATGCTGCTATGTGATACCCTATTTTGCACAAGTGATTTTGTTGCTCAATTAATTCACTTTTATATTGCATAAAATACCTTTGACTGCACGAGTAAATCTGCAGTATTCTATAAGCAGAGGTGACTGTGACAGTAAAAAAATCATAACAATATAATGAAAAATGCTGAAAGTACAGAAGAGTGTGGTTACAAAACAATCAAAGCTACCTACATATGCTCATATAGTATGACAAGCTAAGAATTAACAAAGTTCACTAATCAAATGATGATATGCATAACAAATGCTACTGAAAGGAGGTCAGTAAGGTTGGTAGAGTAGCAATCAAAACAAAATGAAAGCCTCAAAATGGACAGGCTTTACTACTTGCCATACAAAGTAAAATGCTGGACATAAATACGATGTAAAACAGCATGCTTGTAAAGAAGTAAAAGGTACATAAACAGCAAAATAGAGGTGCATTTAAAGCAGCTGGATGCAGGAATGGCAGTTTTAGAAGTCTTATTATTATATGCCTACCTGCTTCCATCTCCTACCCTGTTTTCAGAACACAGCCAGAAATTACAGTGTTTTTTTTTTTCAGTTACAAGGACCAGTAGATGAAAATACTGGTACATTCCAGTTATTCCTTCTTTGTCAGATGTAATAAACAGTGTTTTTTCATAAGTGCAGTAAAAAATATTACTTTTATAATGACAGTCCAAACTTTCATGCACTTGTTATAATAAAATTGTGACCCTTTTTGAATGCTGAATAATTACTCTGCAGTTAGCAGGCACTCATAAGGAATTCTGTACATAATGATCTTTTTTTTTTTGACATAATGATTTTGTTATAAAAATCCTCAAACACTTCAAGGGATATTACCACCAACCCTGACAGAAAGGCAGAGCAAGACACTTTAAATGGAAAAAGTAAATTAAAGGTGTTCCTGAAATCACAGCAGAAATACTTTTGTGGTTCATTTTGTGCTGCCTCTCCTAAAGGATCTCTGGGATGTTGGAGGCAAAGCTTAAAGCTGCTATTGTCTCCCTTACTAAACCTTTACAGAGCACAATTGTAGTATAACCATGGTAACAAAACAAAGCATATTTAAAGGTACCATAAAATGAGTCATCACAGGTGTTACAATTTATTTAGAAACTGTATCGAATAGCGCAGTGTGTACAACACAGCACCATGATCACACTTATGGAACTCTAGCTGTGCGGACTGTTCATGGTACACTGTTTTATGCATCCTGCATAAAGGTCAAGCAGCAAAAAACTGCCAAAGAAGCATTTAAAGAAGTATTTGTTATAAATGGGTCTGTATGGTACAGTTTGTCACCAAATGTTTTCATAGTATAAAACACTGATGTGTATTTTACAATAAGTATGTTTTTGTCATTTTTTTCATTGCTGAAATTTGTGTTCTCTCTGTACTATGTTGACTCCCCCAGCACACACACACACACGCACATGCACATGCACGCGCGCACACACACACACACACACACACACACACACACACACACACACACACACACACACACACACACACACATATTCTCGATTGAACCCTACTTCATTTGAACATAACTGTATTCTAAGAATAGCTGGGTTGGAATAATGGTTAAGGTCTTTACCTCCACAGATACAAGGCATGTGGTTTATTTCTGACCTTTGGTTATTGTCTGGGTTTATAATTAAATCGATAGGACTTGTTGGCAGGACAGATTTGTGTCCCAGAGATTCCCCATTTGTGGAATAGACTCCCTCTCCATGTCAAGCAGATCACTCCATTATCTCTTTTTAAACACAACCTAGATAACTGGATGGGAAACAGAAAATGCACCCCTGGGATTCCACCTGTGTCTCTGCTGGACTGGGGTCTCAGGTGTTGACTTGGCTAAACCCTTGGCTGGGCTTATAAGGACCTCAGGGCAAATAGCCTAGCCTTCATCTTCTTCTTTTGGCTTTTCTCAGTTAGGGGTCACCACAGCAGATCACCTGTCTGCTCATGATTGGCAGTGAAGTTTTATGGTGTTGAGTTGCCAGGCCAGCACCCAACCTTCCACAGGAGGCACACACAAACACCTAGGGTCAGTTTAGAGTGTCCATTCCACCTACAGCATGTCTTTGGGATGTGGGAGGAAACCGGAGGAAACCCACACTACCACAGGGAGGACATGCAGACTCTGCACAGAAGGCACCCCAGCCAAGGATCGAACCGGAGAACCTCTTGCTGTGAGGTGGCAATGCTAACCACTGCACCATCGTGGCCGCCCTCTGCCTTGTAGTAGAGTATAGTCCCTTTTTTATGGTCTGCCTTGTAGCAGAGTACAGTTCTTAAAAACAGAATTTCTCTCTCTCTTATAGTAGAATACAATCCATAAAAAAGAGACAAAAAGTATTCCTTATAGCACATCGGCCAAAAGTCTTTTCAGAGTATACCTCTTTGTTCTAACGGCATGCCTTATATCCCATATTCAATTAACACTAATTTGAATAGATCCACTTAATTTCAGTGCTAATTAAAGAAAACACTTCCAATGGCATTCTCTGTTTAACCATATGGGTGCTAAAATACTGAACTTTAAAATTATAACTGATTCCATTTTCCATAACTTACTTTTTATATTTGAGCCATATTCTAATTTAACCTGTCCTAAAACTGTTGCTTCTAAACTACTTGTATCACTATTATGTTCTTCTTTATAATGAAGGGCTAACCAAGTAAAAATACCCCAATTCATTGGTCATATAAAACAGAGCTCCTCTGTGATTCCATACAGAAAATCAAAGGCTTACCAGTTGAGGAAAGGCCACTTTTTTATATTAACCACTCTATCCTACAAGCTATTAAATGAAAACTAGTTTGTACCTTAAAAAAACACATTAGCAGTCAGAAGTTACAAGTAAAACATAGGAAGTCAAGACACCCTAGAGCTTAAGACCCCTACACAACATGGAAACAACAGAAAGAGTCACACAAAACTGTTTCTCTAGTAAGGAATACTCTACCATGCAAAGTACAAAAAACTAGTAAACTATTTTTTGAAAGGTCTTGAAAGTACATTATCACTAACAAATATAACTGAACATGGTTAGCCCTAGTGAATTTATGCCTAAGCTTTTCTATTATAAATCACACCATGATCAGCAATGTGCAAGTAATGTTTATGCCCTTGTACATAATGTGATGACTTGTGTAAGTACCATTCATGTAAAAGCCCAGCTGTAGCAATTACTGAACAGTGTAAGTGGTTGTATTATTGTACAGAATGCAGTGTTTGTGTAAATATTTATGTAAAAGCAGAACTACAGAAGTTACCAAACTATAAATGTTGGTTATAATATAACCTAATTGCAAATGTTAGTTTGAAATGTAACCCAGAATGCAATCCATTTTGTAAATGTTGTTTTGAAAATTTGCTACTGCCTTCTGGCTGAGACATGGCTAAAAATGGTTTTTGGACTAGTTCAATTATTCAGCAAATGCATTAATTTGGGGGATGTAATCACAATAAACAATGCAAGATACTGACAATTGTAATACAACTAGTTCACATTACCAAACTGTAATATACATCTAGAAAAAACATGTCATAGAGTATAGCCAAAGGAAGACACAAGCTTCCTCAAAAGTTTTATAGGTGAACAGAAAAGTCACAGAGACTTGAACAGAGACAGTTATGCATGTTGTTCAGACATCACAGTTTCTGGAAATGACTAGTAAACATGCATAATCAATTCAGATTGTTGCATTTCAATAGGCACAGTAGACCCCCCCCCCAATCCAAAACAGTGGAAAAATGGAGAAAAAGTCATTAATACCACACCACTTCAATATGACACTCAAGGCACCAATAAAGGCAGTTCCCAAAGTTAGGATGAAATGAAATCACAAACACCAATGGTATGAAAGAAGTTTAATCCACATGAAGCTAGATTGAGTGCATTCATCTCCTTACAGGAAACTTCATCAGAATCATTTGTTGTAACTTCCTTAACATTTAAATGTACAGCACTGACATCCCAACTGGCTACAAACATTTAAACCCCACCCAAAAAAAAAACTTTATATACTCAATATACGAAATTTTATATATTAAAAAAAAAAACGAGTTTTTAAAAAAACTAAATAAAACATACATTTCTATAAATTATTTATATAAATTGTGTATGTATGTATATATATATATATATATATATATATATATATATATAATTTTAATTTGTGTGCCTTATGTTTTAAGGCTGGAATAAGTGAAATATGGTCGTTTAAACCTGGGAAAATGCAGGCATCAAGGCATAACTGCCAGATTAATTCCTTATATTCTAACCTGGTTTTCCAGTCGCTTCCCCTATCACTGTGTTCCACTTACTCCAAAACCCAAAATTTAAAATCTGCTGTCTGATAATTCAAAGTATACCTATATAAGGCATTGGTTTCCTTCTTCCGATTTATCTCATACAAGTCTTAGTACATCCTTTGTCTCAGGGTATGTTTTGTTTTGCCTATATAAAATGCACAACAGGTGGTACAGTAGACAATATATAACACCCCTTTGGTTTGACAGCTATAATACCGAGTAGCTCTAGATCTAAAGGGTGGTCTAGGAAGATGTAATTCCTCAAGATTAACTAATAAAGTACACTGGGAACACCTACCACATTTGTAGGTTCGCTTCTTAGTCCTACCTACATTCTCATCATTGTATGTGCCTTTTTCAAAAATATCCTTCAAGTTGTAATTCTTCCTAAAACTAAATTTTAGGTTTCTATTAAATAATTTTAGACTATTTGACATCTTCCTAAAAATTTCACGGTATTTATTCAAAATCTCCCTAACCAAACTCGTGTCTAGGTAATTTCCTATATAATATTCTGCATATGGATACACTAGTATTGATTGATTTATAGGTTCATAGGTTCATAGGTTGGTACTAGGCTATCGGCACTAGGGCCTATACAAGCCTAGCCATAACAATTCCCTGGCTATTTCTTCCCACATTATTTACTTCCTTGGACCCCTGTCTAGTAGGGTGACTGACATGATCCCCAGGGTGAATTTCCTTTCTCCCATCCAATCATCAAGGTTCCTTTTGAAGAGGGCCAAAGAGGCGCTCTGCTTGACATGTATGAGCAGTCTGTTCCAGAGTCTGGGGAGTCTCTGGGTCAGGAACCTATCCCTCCAGCATGTTTTGTTTATTGTGATGACAAGATTTAGATCCCTGAAGCGTGTGACTCTGAGGGATTGGGATTTCTTTAAGTGTAGCATGTCCAGCAGTTCTGGGTTTGACATGGCCTTGTATGTTAAGCAGAGATTGCCTCGGATTAGATGATATGCAACAGAGTATAGCTGGAATTTTTTAAGGCGGTCAGCATAGGGCATCTGCTTTAGGCCTGTGATTCTTTTACTGAGGTATTTCTGTGGCCTTTCCAGTTGTTGCAGATGTCTTGAGAGGTACATACCAAACGGGGCATTGTATTCTATAATGGGTCTAATGAGGGATGAGTACAGTGGGACAATTACCTCCTTTTTTTCTGGATGAAAAGCCCTTAGTAATGAGGTGTGCCACATAGAAGGATTTCCAGACTATTGTGGCAATGTGGTTATTGAAGGTGAGACCACTGTCCACCTGTGTCCCTAAGTCTCTTATCACACTTTTGGTGTTTAGTGTACTGCCACCTATGTGATAATTCATGGGTACATGTTTTTTCCCAAAGGGGATAACTATACATTTCTTGGCATTGAGCTTGAGCCCATGGCTCTGGCACCAAGCATCTGTTTCTGTAAGGCCCTTTTGTAGAGTATCCACATCATTTGGGGATTCAATAATAGCTCCCAGTTTGCAGTCATCTGCGAACTTTGTTAGCCAGAGTCCCTTAGTGTTGGCCTGTACTGTGGTCCCAGGACTGAACCCTGAGGTATTCCACTTGTCACTTGTCTGGAGCTGGAATTGGAGTCAGCTACTTTTACAGTGTGGGTTCTGTCAGTAAGCCAGTTGGCAACTCATTGAGTGATGTAGGGATTAATGCCCAGCTTAGTAAGTTTATCTATGATTCCAGAGTGGGGAATGGTGTCAAAGGCCTTGGCGAGGTCCAGATAGGCTGTGTGGATTGTCTTACCCTCATCCACAGCTCTGGAGACTGATTTGAAGAAGTCAATAAGGTTCAGGAGACAAGATTGGCCCTTCACAAACCCAAACTGGGTGGGGTCCAGTGTTTTAAGGTTGCCAATGTCTTTGTTTATAAGTTCCATGATAATACGTTCCATGGCCTTGCAGATCAGGCTCATCAGATTGATGTGATGGTAGTTCCATGATCCAAGGTGGATCCCCCCTTGTGGAGTGGTATAATTGTAGCTGTGCGCCACTCAGTGGGCATGAAGCCTGAGATGAGGGTATGATTAAACATGACACTTAGGTGAGGTGCCATTTCATTTTGTAGTTCATGTAGTACATAGCCCCGGATGTCATCTGGTCCCATGGTTGCTGTATTCTTAGCTTTGGAGAGTGTGTTTTTTACCTGTGTGGCCATTATTACCAGAATTTGGCAATCTTCCAGTATTGAGATGGGCCATTTAGGCGGTGAGAGAGGGGTTGAAGTTGGCACTGAATCAATCTGCCAGGATATTGGCACTTTCTTTGGGATCAGTATATTTAATGCCATTCTGTTGCAGATCAGAGCAGATCTGAGCATTGCCATTTAGATTCTTGACATAGTTATAGAATGCCTTGTGGTTGTCTTTGGAATCTTTGGCAATTTTATTTTCGTAACTAGCTTTGGAGGATTTTATGAGGGATCTCAGCTTCTTACTGAGGCTGGTAAGGGAGTTTTTTGCATCCTGGGATTTTCCTCTTTTCTGCAACAGTTTTTTTCCTTTTGTTGTAAAGTTTGTTTATGGCAGGAAACCACCAGATTGGCTTCCTTTTTTGGAGGAGAGCATCTTGGTTCTATTTGGGATGGCACGATTCATGCATGAGTGGATGTGCTCATACAGTGGCTTAGTGTAGGACTCAGCAGTCGAACTTTCAGTTCCCGTCTGCATGGGTGCCATGAAGTTTGTAACTTCTGACTTGAGTAGAATGAAGTTGGCCTTGGAGAAGTTTTTTTATGGAGGTTTCCTTACTGGGGGTTGGGGGAGGGATGTGGATGTTAAGGGTGATTAGCTTATGGTCTGACCGGACCAACAAGGGTGTAACCATAGGTTTGGAGCTTTGATTTCCCTTGTTGGTAATGACCAGGTCTAGGATATTGGAGCCCCTGGTGGGACTATGGATTAGTTGATCCAGGGCATTGGAATTTATGAATTCCAAGACCCGTTAGGCAAAGGTGTTGGTGCACGAGTAGTTTTCCCAGTTAATGGCAGGGTAGTTAAAATCACCCAGTATTAGGGTGTTTGGTTGTATATTAATATTTTCCAGTATGTTTAGAAAGGTGTAGTGAGAATCTTGGGGCATGGTGGGGATCTGTAGCAAGCTACAATTTGGATTGCAGTCTTACCTAGTGTTAGTTGCACCTAGAGAATTTCAGACGCATTTTTGCAATACGCAGATAAAAGTTAATGAGAAAGAAAACAGGAAGAGTTTGGTTTCAGGTTCATGTTCTAAGACTTGTCTCCACATCAGTAGCAATATTAATGGGTAAGTATATTTTAACTGTATCACTCCTCTACTAAGCACAGTTTCAATATTGATAGGACTTATCCGCACTGCAGAATCTATTTTAAGTTTTATTCATTTGCTTATTGACCATCAGGGAAGCTCTGACTGAAGCAACATTTTGTTTCAGCATTTGTAAAAGTCAACACAAAAGGTAAAGGGAATTGAAATATCTGATGTAATACAGACAATTTTACAAATCGGACTAAAATGACTTATATAATATAGGAAGTCCTACAAATTTTACTCCAAATAGAGATATCTTTCATATAATTTAAGTGGATGCTTGCCAAAGCTTAAAAAAAATCTCTGAGACTGTTACTAGCAGAAATGCTCATTGACGGAGATGCAAACTTACCGTAGTAGCAAATATACCAGTTTTCATCCATCCTGATGCTAGATACACTTTAGCAGCTAAGTCTCACTCAAAACAATTTAACCGTAGCAGAAGATTAGTCCTGAACATTAAAAGCAACTCACATACTGTGTCACTGTTCCTCAACTTCAAACATCTCTCACAGTTCATAGAAACTTCAAACTAGATACAACAGACCAAAGAAAAAAAACTCCACCCTGGACTAACTGTTGAGTAACAAGCCATGCAGATTTTAAGATCTGAGTCTCCTGCTTGAAGCAGCAGCTGATCTCAGCCCATAAATAAAACTGGGAACTGACACACACCACTCTATTCATGCATTTTATTCAACAAATAACTTAGAACAAAAAGTAGGCTTTAACTACTAAATTAATTGCAAAAAAAAAAACAGTCCAGACAACAGTTCTAGCAAACTGAGATGTTAATGCAGGGGACAGCTAATTTATGCATATTTTCAGCAATTACACCTCAACATGCTTGCTAATGACAGCTATGTATCTGAAAGTAACTTGCTGTCAATGGTTTACAAAGGAGTGTAACATATTAAACCTTTGGAGTATCTCAAAGTGTTTCTCTCTTGCCAGCTCATATTTACATTAATAATAGTAAAATTACATTACATGCAGCTATTGGAAAGTATCAATTTAAAGCTTATATGATACTGAGTATAAATATCAGTGATATATCATCTTAGTCTAAAACAATTAGAGATGGAAATCAGTCTAACATATTTAAAGATATATTAAATGTTGCTTATTATTTTTGTGAATGACCATAAGGAGGGATTTAAGAAAGACTACATGGACCTTTTTTCCATGTAGGCATAGTAGCATAAAGCTTACACGGAAGTACGCATCCGTGCAATCCAGTAAACAGAGTAAAGGGGAACTGTCTGTGGCATGCAAATCACCTCATAAGCAGGTGAATTGCATGAAAATTAGGGTGTTTGAGTGATCCAGCAAGTAGATTGGCAGTCCTGCAGACCCTGTGTTGGTGTCTGAAGTGTACATGGAAAAATTCCTTGTACATGACATAAAAAAGAGAAAAGGGGTGGTAAAAGCCCAGGTAGAAGCATAGGAATAGCATAGCAGACACAGATATGTGCAAAACTATGCCCTGTGTGTCCAAAACCTAATGGAAAATAATTTAAAATATATTTTTAATACCCATATTACTTTTGTGCACTGCGCAGCAGTGCATAAACCTGCTGTTATGAAAAAAATTAAAAAGTGTAAAAGGAAGAAAAATAAATATATGACAATAATGCATTATAAGACCGTGCATAGAGTACATACAATGGTAGACTGCTGTGATTGCTAAGGAGCCAAGACATGGAATAGTGCAGTTTTCAGGTATTAAGTATGGATCTTTATGCAAATGAGCTGGGTTTACTGAATAAGAAAAATGGGTAGTCATGTCCTCAGACCCCATCCATGTAGGGCCAGAACTGTGTTGGTGTCCACAGACGAGATAGCTCACAGCAAAAGGGGGTGTGTCTGCATCTGTTTAAGCTTATTGGAGCTCAGTGGCACCCGTTTGCATGCTGCTGAGCTGGTTGTGTTTGTCCAGTGCTACTAAGCACTGTTTATCCTCTGGACGTGTGTTTGAGCAGGTCTGAGCATGTTTGCACAGTGCCCAGCTGTGATGAGCATGCCCATCCATGGGGGTATGTCATGAAGTGCTCATCATTTTTTATATCTGCGGCATGGGTTTGCCCACCGCGCAGCAGTGCTTACCAGGGAAAAAATATTGGCTGGGAAAGCCAATCATATATAAATAACTGATGACTCCTGTACCACTCAAACTGGGCCATTACAACTATTAATGATGTACTTGGCACGTGAAATACATCATAGATAGCCAATCACCCACAGGCTGCACCTACAGCAGAGCACTATAAAGGTTGCAGACACCCTACAGTCTGATTTCACCTCATAATCTGCACTAATGGAGTACAAATGTGGGAGTTTTATCTAAAGCAATGCTTGAGGCTGCTGCAGCCCTGCTACATGTGTATGTGGTAGATGCTGAGGTCACTGCTGATGCTGCTGACAACAGACCTAGACTGAGAAGGAGAAGAGTGTTCAGACCCAGGGTAACCTTCCAGGAGCTATATGAGCTGGAGATTGTAGAGCACTACAGGGTGGACAGGGACATACTATAAGAACTCACCGAGCTCTGCTGCCCTCAACTCAGACCCAGAGCCAACAGAGGGGAACCCATCTCAGTGGAAACAAATATATGCGTAGCCCTTAGGATAATAGCTACAGATACATTCCAAAGATCAGAAAAAAGGCCAGCACCAAGGAAGGTTCAAAAGTAGTTTAATAAAACTGAAACTAGACCGGTTTCAGCAGCAAGGCTTTCCTCAGTAGTATAGTCAGCAAAAAGCACTTAGTCATCATCTTATATAATGTTCTTTAAGGCATCTATATGACATCACTTCCTGATAAGTCAAAAATGCAAACAAGGCAAAAGTAATTGAAAAATACAATCAGGCCAAAGTAATTGAAAAATACATAGTTCAGTAAACAAAAAAGTTTGCCTGAGTTGCATGCATATCTCCAGATTATAATGAAAAAATCCAAAGAGACACAGTATACTGGTATATCAATGATAATAAACAAACTTAATAAAAAACATACAATAAAGGGTAAATGCCCAGAAATAAACCCGAAACAAAAGTCAGGTTATAAAAATTCTGGTGTTGAATACCAGCCACAGTATCCTAAAATGAGCTGAAATGCAAAAACCTAAGCAATGCAACCTGATAAGAAATAAGTACATATACGTATATGTACTTATTTCTTATCAGGTTGCATTGCTTAGGTTTTTGCATTTCAGCTCATTTTAGGATACTGTGGCTGGTATTCAACATGTACTTATTTCTTATCAGGTTGCATTGCTTAGGTTTTTGCATTTCAGCTCATTTTAGGATACTGTGGCTGGTATTCAACACCAGAATTTTTATAACCTGACTTTTGTTTCGGGTTTATTTCTGGGCATTTACCCTTTATTGTATGTTTTTTATTAAGTTTGTTTATTATCATTGATATACCAGTATACTGTGTCTCTTTGGATTTTTTCATTATAATCTGGAGATATGCATGCAACTCAGGCAAACTTTTTTGTTTACTGAACTATGTATTTTTCAATTACTTTGGCCTGATTGTATTTTTCAATTACTTTTGCCTTGTTTGCATTTTTGACTTATCAGGAAGTGATGTCATATAGATGCCTTAAAGAACATTATATAAGATGATGACTAAGTGCTTTTTGCTGACTATACTACTGAGGAAAGCCTTGCTGCTGAAACCGATCTAGTTTCAGTTTTATTAAACTACTTTTGAACCTTCCTTGGTGCTGGCCTTTTTTCTGATTTTGGATCTAACAAGTGCTCTTGCCGTGCACCAGCCTAACTTGCTAGCTCCTATACACTACATTCCAAAGATCACCTGGGACATGATGGGGGTCTCACAGGCATCAGCATCCAGGATACTCCACCAGTTCCTGGATGCCATGCTAACAAATGCAGGCGAGCACATTTAATTACCCCACACCCCTGAGGAGAAAGCTAGCAGTATGAGACTCTTCTACCATGTAGCACACTACCCTAAGGTACTGAGCACCACAGACTGCACTCATTTACACATCAAAGTACCGCCTGGTGAGGCAGGTAGAGTCTACATTAACCACAAGGAGTATCACTCCATCAACTGCCAGGTCATGTGTAATGGCCAGGGCATTATCATGAATGTGTGTGCTTGCAGCCATGGCAGTTATCATGACTCCCATATCTGGCACACATCACAGCTGCACCAGAAGTTTGCTAGGGGGGACATCCCGTACGGCCATCTACTGGGGGATGCTGGCTATGCACTAGAACCGTGGATGATGACACCCATCAGAAATGCACACACACCCACCAAAGAATGCCATAATGAGGCACATGCACAAACTAGGAACATCATAGAGCATGTGTTTGGGCTGCTCAAGTCATGGTTCCAAGCCCTGCAGTACTCTCCAGTCACATGTGCACAGATGTTCACAGTGTGTGTCAAGCTACACAATATGATCCTGTGGAAACAGCTGCATCAGGATCAGCAAATGGAAGAGCTACACAGCCTCCCACCACTGCCTAGATCCCCACACTGACACCCACAGGGAGACTTGCAGGAGGAACCCCATGAGGTGCTCCCTGTAGGCAGACATAGGCATGCTCAGTATGCCCTGGCCTTGGCCAAGAGGTAACGCATAGCACAAGCATTGACAACCTAAAGCCCTAGGGACTGAGACCTCACTCCAACTCACATGCATATATTAAAACTGATGCCAGGCAACCCACACAACCTGTACCCTACCATGTATTGACTGTGTACTGCATGCATCAGACAGAATTAGCCTTGAAACACAGGTCTCTCAACTGCTGCATTTGCAAGGTAAGTCACTCTCCTATACAATACATGTATGGGGTACTACTCTATGATGCGTATGTATGGACCTGCTGGACTTTATCCAGTGAATAGACTGAGCTACTGGGCAACTGCAGAGATCTAACAGCCACTTGGGGCAACAGGTACTCTGTCCAATATTGAGTGTCCCACAATATTAATTAGGCCATATAGCTGGAAACCCCACTACATTGTGCAATAGAAATGCCAAACAGTGGGGTCATAGGACAGACACATGATTGTCAATGCCAGAGTCCCCTACCTCCAACACATCTGTGTCCCCATACAGCTGCAGTAATGGACTATGTTTGCAAGGACATATCAGCAGACCACACATTTCCAAGGCTGTGACATGCAATCTGGCCACATATTTTACCCATAAAACACAGAGGTCAGTGTATGTGTCTATGCAGTTGATAGTGTGACAAATTAAACCTCTCTCCCTGGTGGCTGGTGTGGCTCACTGGGCTAAGGACATTAACATCGGTGATGGTGTTGATGGTTTGAAGCTGGCAGCATCTACAACTTTTGCATATGAGTTACTCGTATGGTAGGAGTCTCACAGACTGTTATAACACCACAATGTGTTATTGCAAGACAGCTGGACAAATCCAGTGAAAATGGGGGGGGGGGGTGCAGAGGGCCAAACCTACAGACAGATATTATACATGATCTGAGTAACCTAGAATGTGGCTAGTATAACAGCAGGTTGCAACAGGTCAGATTAGCTGCAGGATATAAAGGCCATAACTTAAATGTCCCAGTAGGTAAAACACTTCTGCCTACATTTTACAGTATAGTACCAGAAAACAACAACTGTATGAGCAACAGAGCAGACATATGGGGCAATAGGCCGGACATTCTGCAAAAACATGTACAGGAAGAGGTATGCAAACTGTCACCCTATATGTGCTGTTACAGCATGTATCCCAGCACATCAAACCTCTCAACCTCTTACAGCAACAAATCTGGCCAAAGCCATGAATATCAGTGGGACAAAGGATGAAGACTAGAGGCAAGTGTTAAATATTGCACTTACAAACATACAGAATTGATAGAATAACAGGTCTTGCATTACCACAAATCTCCTGCAGTGTCTGCAGTCTGAATCTCAAATGTCTGTTATTTCCTAACGTCAATCTTTAATGATTTGCCACTAATGTGCCAGAAAACACAATGTTATGTAACACAGACCAAAGATGTGTGGCAAATATCTGGACATGCTGTGCGAATCCCTACAGTTGATAGGTATGAGTCACATATTATGTTCAGCAAACAGCCAGGGAATGCCTTGGACAAAATATCAGGGGTGCTGGAGTGTAGAAACAGGTGCAGCAGGCAATGGTCTGCAGCACACAAGATCATGGACTAGAGTATAGGTAGGTCTGGCTTGAAGTCATCTTGTAAGTACTGACAGTCACATTGGGCATGCTCCTACACTTAGCTAATTTGAGCCCATGTATGTAGCCTCTTCCACCCATAGAACAGCTGTGTGGAAATATGTCTGTGCATACAGACAACTATGTATGTCTCCCCTATCCCCCTCACACAAGATTACCCTAGCTATCAGTATGTGGCACACACACACACACATATATATATATATATATATATATATATATATATATATATATATATTAACCGTATATATATATATATATATATATATATATATATATATATATATATATATATATATGGATCTACCTGACTACGTTGAAACTTCAGAAGAGCGAAAACGACTTCACCGACGCCAGAAGATCGACAAGGCAGAAGACCGACGGAGGAAGACACCGACGCTGAGAACACTGAGATGGGGAAAGGATGTGTAAGTATGCGGTAGTGACGGACGTTAGGGTGCGAGTAAGGTAAGTGTGTGATGTTGACGGTGTGTAGGGATAGGGGTGGGATAAGTGAGTTAGGGTTAGGGCGCAGGTTAGGTAAGGGTGCGAGTAAGGTAAGTGTGCGATGTTGGCGGTGTGTAGGGATAGGGGTGGGATAAGTGAGTTAGGGTTAGGGCGTGGGTTAGGTAAGGGTGCAGTAGTGATAGTTTTTGGGTTAGGGGCGGGTTAAGTAAGTTAGGGTTAGGGCGCGAGTTAGGTGAGTGTGCGATAGTGACGGACCTTAGGGTAAGGGTTTGGGTTAGGGTTGTAGATAGTTGTGTATGTATGGGTTAGTGTTGGTTTGTAAGGATTTTGGTGTGCTTGTGTTGTGTGTGTGGGTTTTGGATAGGGGATTTGTTTTGTTTGTTGTTATGATGTGTCGAGTGTATGAGGTGTCGTGCTTGTGAACTGTCGATTATGTGGTGTCGGTGAAGTCGTTTTCGCTCTTTTGATGTTTCGATGTAGTCAGGTAGATCCATATATATATATATATATATATATATATATATATATATATATATATATATATATATATATATATATATATATATATATATATATATATATAAGGCAGGAGACCAGTCTGGTGGACCCTGGACCCTGGCCATAAATAAGCTATACAACAGAAGGAGGAAGCTACTACATGATAGAGCAAAATCCCAAAAAGGGAAGGCATCTCTGATCAGTACTAGCAAGAAACTACGATCCCTCATAAAATTATCTAAGGCCAGCTTTGAAAGAAAAATTGCACAAGACACTAAAGATAATCACAAGACCTTCTTTAGTTATGATAGGAATCTGGGGAGCAACTCCCAGATATGCTCTGAGTTAGTACAAAATGACAAAAAATACACTGATCCCACAGACATTGCCAACATACTGGCAGACAGGTTCAGTGCAAACCCCCCCCCCTTCCCCCCCAAAAGACCAAATGTCTATCCCAACAGAATGTAGCCTCCCTGACAACACAAATGTACAGGTGAGTGCTGCCCTCTCCAAAGCAAAAAAACACAGCATCAATGGGACCAGACGGTGTCCCGGGCTACATCTTACACGAGCTCCAAGAAGAACTAAACCCTCACATAAAGTCACTGTTCAATCTCAGCCTTGCTACAGGATATGTACCCAAGGAATGGCGTACAGCAACAGTGGTCCCGCTCCACAAAGGTGGTGCCACAATGGACCCAGGAAACTATTGCCCTATAAGCTTGACAAGTCTGATCTGCAAAGCTATGGAGTGTATCATCATGGAACTCATAAACAAAGACATTGGTAACCTCCAGACACTTGATCCCACCCAATTTGGCTTTGTTAAGGGCATATCTTGCCTCTTGAACCTGGTCGACTTCTTTGAAACAGTTACCAAGGCCATAGATGAAGGGAAGGTAGTCCGCCCGGCCTGCCTGGACCTCACAAAATCCTTTGACACAATACCCCACTTGGGCATCATAAATAAGCTCACCAGCTTTAAATATCAAACCCTATGTCACAAGATGGGTTACAAACTGGCTCAGGGATAGAACCCACATGGTCAGTATTGCAGGTGCCATGTTAGACTCCAAAACAGTTACAAGTGGCGTCCCACAAGGCTCAGTCCTGGAACCTCTCTTGTTCTGTGTATCCTTCTCTGAGGTACAGGCTAATACGGGAGGACTATGGCTGACCAAGTTCGCAGATGACTGCAAGTTGGGTGCCATAATCGACTCTCCGGCTGACACAAGCATCCTCCAAAAGGGTCTCACAGAGATGGATAACTGGTGCCAGAGCCATGGCCTTAAGCTAAATGCCAAAAGGTGCGTAGTCATCCCCTTTGGGAAAAACAAAGTACCCACAAATTACCACATAGGTGATAATCCATTAAGTACAGAAGAAGTAATTAGGGATTTGGGGACCCAAGTAGATAGAAACCTCTCTTTTGACAATCACATTGCCAGAGTGGTTAGAAAGACCTTCTATATAGTCCACTTTATCATGAAAGGGTTCACATCTAGAACAAGAGAGGTCATTGTGCCCCTCTACTCATCACTCATCAGGCCCATAATTGAATACAATGCCCCATTTGGGATGTACCTTACTCGACACCTGCAGCAACTGGAGAGGCCCCAAAAGTACCTCACCAAGAGGATCAAGGGACTCAAACAGATTCCCTATGCAGTTCAGCTAAAGAAACTCCAGCTCTACTCAGTTGCTTACCACCTACTCAGAGGTGATCTATGCCTGACGTATAAAGCCATGTCCAACCCAGAATTAATGAACATGCTCCACCTCAGGAAATCCAAATCCCTTAGAGCTACACGCTCCAGGGATTTAAACCTCAGCACAGAAATAAATAGGACATGCTGGAGGGACAGATTCATATCCCAGAGGCTGCCCTCACTCTGGAACAGAATCCCAGTCCATGTTAGGCAGAGTGCCTCACTGACCCTCTTCAAGAAAAAAACTTGACAAGTGGATGGGAGATTGTAAGTTCACCCCTGGGATCTCTTCTGTGTCTCTGCTAGACAGGGGCACAGTAAACTAATATTAAAATGGCTCTCTTCTGTCACCTACTCTACAGAGGCACAGTAAACCAATCTAAAAGGGTGGCGAAAGCCAAACACACTCTGGCTTGGCTTGTAAATTCCCCAGGGCAGATAGCCTAGAATAAACCTATAAACCTATATATATGTTAACTATATATATATATATATATATATATATATATATATATATATATAGAGTTAAATAATGTGTGGACTGATATAGACTCTCCACACATATCTACATAACACAAGTACATAACATACACATACACAGCAACAGTTAGAATGACATCCCTGTTTTACATATATATATATATATATATATATATATATATATATATATATATATATATATATATATATATATATATATATATATATATATATATATATATATATATATATATATATACATATATATATATATATATATATCTATATATATATATATATATATATATATATATATATATATATATATATATATACTGTATATTATATGTTTGTGTGGGGATGTACGAATGTCCCCACTGACATGCATAATGCTGGGGTTATCTGCACCTACACATCACAATAGTTGTCTCATGGTATCAGACCAAGGCCGCAAAATGACATAATCCACACACTCACAGAACCCTGTGCCTATGGAATGTCACCATGTAGACAGATAACGGTCAGCAGGTGATGTAATGTGCAGTGGTTGTAATGCAGGCCTTGGACAGGCCATTTGTCCATGGTCAAATGTCTACCTACCAAATTGCAAGCAGCCAGACATGGGCCATACTAGGAACTATACACACATAGCAGGGGTATTAACAGATATCTCACTGCTATGACACAAGGGACAATAATAGCAGCTAGCTGGAGCACTCTGCAAGCTACACATGCTGAGTAATACAAGGCCACTTTGCGTAGGCCATAAGTACTGTGGCTGCATCCACAAATACAACGGACATAACCTGTGGTGCATGAAATAAGTGCTGTGAGCTGTAGTGTGTACATCTAGATAGGTAGGGGTTCTACTCTTATGACAGATAACTATATGTTCATAGGTTCATAGGTTCATACTAGGCTATCTGCCCTAGGGCATTTATAAGCCTAGCCAGAGTGTGTTTGGCTTTCGCCACCCATTTTAAATTAATTTTGCTATGCCCTTTTTCGAGGTTAGTATACTGTGCCTCTGTCTAACAGTAACACAGAAGTGATACCCGGGGTAAACCTACGATCTCCCATCCACTCATCACGATTCCTATTGAAGAGATTCAATGAGGGACTCTGCCTAACCTGGACTGGGATTTTATTCCAGAGTGAAGGGAGCCTCTGGGTTATGAATCCGTCCCTTCAGCATGTCCTATTTATTTCAGTGCTGAGGTTCAAGTCTCCCGAGTGCATAGCTCAATGGGATTTGGATTTTCTGAGGTGCAGCATGTCCATTAATTCCGGGTTGGACATGGCTTTATACGTCAGGCACCGATCGTCTCTGAGCAGGCGGTATGCCACTGAGTAGAGCTGGAGTTTCTTTAACCAGGCAGCATATGGCATCTTTTTGAACCCTTTGATCCTCTTAATGAGGTACTTTTGGGGTCTTTCCAGTTGCTGCAGGTGTCTGGTAAGGTACATCCCAAAAGGGGCATTGTACTCAATTATGGGCCTGATGAGAGATGAGTAAAGAGGCACGAAGACCTCCCCTGATCTAGACGTGAATCCCTTCATGATTAGGTGGGCTATATAAAATGTTTTTTTCTAACCACTTTGGCCACGTGGTTGTCAAATGAGAGATTGCTATCAACTTGGGTCCCCAGGTCCCTAATTACTTCTTCTGTACTTAATGGATTACCACCTATGTGGTAATTTATGGGCACTTTGTTTTTGCCAAAGGGGATGACTATACACTTTTTGGCATTTAGCTTGAGGCCATGGCTCTGGCACCAGTTGTCTGTTTTTATGAGGCCCTTTTGGAGGATGCTTGTGTCGGCTAGAGAGTTGATTATGGTGCCCAGTTTGCAGTCATCTGCAAACTTGGTCAGCCACAGTCCTTCCGTGTTGGCCTGTACCTCTGAGAAATATATACCGAACAAGAGAGGTCCCAGGATTGAGCCTTGTGGGACACCACTTGCAACTGGTTTGGAGTCTGACATGGCTCCAGAAATTCTAACCATGTGGGTTCTGTCCTTGAGCCAGTTTGCAACCCATCTAGTGACACAGGGGTTTATATTTAAGCTGGTGAGCTTATCTATAATGCCCGAGTGGGGTATTGTATCGAAGGCTTTTGCGAGGTCCAGGTAGGCTGTGTGGACCACCTTCCCCTCATCAATGACCTTGGTGACTGTTTCAAAAAAATTGACCAGGTTTAAGAGGCAGGATCTGCCCTTAACAAAGCCGAACTGGGTAGGATCCTGTGTCTGTAGGTCCCCAATATCTTTATTTATGAGGTCCATGATGATCCTTTCCATAGCTTTGCAGACCAAGCTAGTCAGGCTTATGGGGCGATAGTTTCCAGGATCCATTGAGGCACCACCTTTGTGGAGAGGGACCACTGTTGCTGTACGCCACTCTTTGGGTACATATCCTGTAGTAAGGCTGAGACTGAACAGTAGTTTTATGTTTGGGTTTAACTCTTCTTGGAGTTCATGTAGGATGCAGCCCGGGACACCGTCTCGTCCCATTGATGCTGTGTTTTTTGCTTTGGAGAGGGTGGCTCTTACCTGAGCATCTGAGATGTCGGGGGGGGGCAGCACTCTGCTGGGATAAATATTTGCCCTTTTGGTGGGGAGGGGGGGGAGTTTGCGCTGAACCTGTCAGCTAGGATGTTGGCAATGTTTGTGGGTGTGGTGTATTTTTTGTAATTTTTGACTAATTCTGAGTATATCTGGGAATTCCCACCCAGGTTCCTAACATAACTAAAGAAAGCCTTGTGATTATCCTTAGTGTCCTGTGCAATTTTTCTCTCGAAGCTGGCCTTAGACGATTTTATGAGTGCCCGTAGTTTTTGCTAATACTGATCAGAGATGCCTTACCTTTTTGGGATTTTGCTCTATCATGTAGTAGCTTCCTCCTTCTATTGTATAGTTTGTTTATGGCTGGGGTCCACCAGACAGGACATCTGCCTTTGGAGGATTGGGTCTTTGAAGGATTCCACCTCAGTTTTGAAGAGTGTGAAATTTGCTTTAGAGAAGTTTTTCACTGTGGATTTCTGGGCAGGGGGTGGGGTCAGGATGTGAATATCCAGTGAGATTAGTTTATGGTCTGATCTTACCAGTGAGGGTTACACTTCTGGTCTGGAGCATAGAGTCCCCATGTTGGTGATGATCAGGTCCAGTATGTTTTCCCCTCTTGTGGGAGCGGTAACAAGTTGTTCCATAGCATTTGAGTTTGTAAATTCTGGGAACCTTTGGGCTTGGGTGTTGGAGCTAGAGTAATGCTCCCAGTCTATGTTTGGGTAGTTGAAGTCGCCCAATATAATGGTGTTTGGAGAGACCTTCATATTTTCCAGTGTTTTCAGGAAGGCCGAGTGGGGTTCCTGGGTTTGGGAGGGTGGTCTGTAGCAGGCTATAAACTGGAAGGCAGTTTTACCCACTGTTAGTTGTACATGGATAGTCTCTGATGCTTTGTGCTGTGCCACCAACCTGGAGGGAGGGTGGCTTAATGGTTAAGGTGTTTGGCTTAAAAACACAAGGTACAGGGTTTGAGTCTCACAAGGGATAATTGGCTAGGCTTAAAATGGCCTGCAAGGGCAGTTAGCCTAGTACTAACCTATTCTTTTTTAGGGTTGGGTGGGTGGCCTAATGGTTAAGGTGTTTGCCTTACAAAGACAAAGTACAGGGTTTGAATCTCACAAGGGATAACTGGCTAGGCTTAAAATGGCTCGCAAGGGCAGTTAGCCTAGTACTAACCTATGAAACTATGAAACTATGAAGGTGTGGGTATTGTTGACGAATATTGATACTCCCCCTCCTTTTGTGGTTCGGTCCAAGTTTTGGGGCCGAAAAGCATGGTATGAGGTATAACCTGGTAGTGCTGGGGTGCTCTCAGGAGCCTTGAACCAGGTTTCTGTTACTGCACAGATATCGATGTTCTCCATGCTAAGGAGAGTTTCGAGTGCATGCATCTTGAGGCTTAGACTTCTGGCATTGAGTAGCATTACTCTTAGTTTCTTATCCCTTGTGATACCTATGGAGGTGGGTTTGTCTTTTGAGCCTTGCCTAAAAAAGGCACTATGGCAGTAGCAAGAGCCTTTGCCAATATCTGAAAGCCCATGGGTGACAGGTGCAAGCCGTCCCTAGCGAAGCATCGTGGCTTGTCGAGCATGTCATCCCAGGCTGACAGGCATTGGATCCCCTTTGAATGACACCAATACTTAAGCCAATTGTTGAAATTGATCATGTTGTCTTCATATTGTGGCATCATTCTTGTTGAGGGTAAGATGCTACTCAAGGTCAGGGTCATACCGGCCTGGGCTACATGCTCAGAGAGCTCCTCTATGTCTCTTTTCATGTAGTCCAGGGAGGTACGTCTCAGGTCATTCACACCAGCATGGACAATGATTGAGTCATATTTGTACTTGCCTTGGAGTGACCTGAGTGCTTGTGTTATGTGACGGATCCTAGCGCCCGACAGGCAGCTCACCGTGACCTTCTCCTTGTTCAGCCTGGTGAGCGGGACATCAGTGTGCCTGATGATAGAGTCACCTATTACAAGTGTATCAGGTGTGTTGTTTAGCCTTAAGGGCTGTGACTGTTTGGCACACTGGCTTTGTGAGCTATGTGTTGCATGTGTTTTGTTTTGGGGTAGCGGTTGCTTGGGTGTCTGCTTTGGAGGTCTCTGCTGCTTAGGCAGATTTTTATTTAGAGCCTCTGAGTATGTTTTTGTGTGTTTATGTGTTTGGTTTGCTGTTGTGGTAGGTCTATGTGAGACTAGAATTGTAGTGAGTGTAGTTTGCTTCTGCTCATGACTGGTTATGCCAGTAGTGAGTTGAGAGAGCTTAGCCTCCAGTTTGGCTATATGGTTGAATCTCTCACGTGTTGGAATTTGTTGGGGGGAGGAGAGGGTTGTCTGTGTACATTAGGCAGTTGTAACATTGCCTCAAGATTCCCAGATTCACCAGCTGGACCGGAGAGGAGATTGACAACTGACCTTTGGACATGCTAGAATAGTATTTGGAATTCCTTTATAATTGAAAAAAAGGGCCAATGGGGAACAATGTACTCAAGGGGAGTTTGTGAGGGTGTAGTGCTTTTAATTCTTTAGTGCTAACTTAGTGAGCAAGTGCCAGATAACTTAAATGCAATGTGTTACAGGTAACCTAAATGCAAGAATGACAAACAGTAACTTTCTTTCAAGTGAAACAAGGAAATAAGTACAGTAAGCAATGCAGATATCACTAGGGATCCACAGAAGCACTGAAAAGCCATGTTTTAGGTGGAATTAGTGTTTCAGGGAAATAACAAGCAAACAAACAACAAGCATACAAACAAAGCTAGATTCAGTAGGCTTGGGTCTAGCTTACAGTGTGTGTGGGCATATAGGTATATCCCCTGCAGCAGTAAATATATGCCCATCTGGCCTATGTCTGTGCAATGGTTATCCATTTTATGGCCCTGTGATGTGACTAGCTGCTTTACAAACCCTGCTGATGTCATGCACCTTAACACCAGTGGTTGACAGTCTAATGTCAAGTAATCTCTGTGGCACACGTGATAATTACTGCAAGCTTTATTTATTTTTATTTTTATTTTACATTTGTTGACCGGGCTAGTCTAGCTGGATATATTTCCATTTTCAGTAGGGGCCTGGGGAGAAAAGCTCCACGCAGATATACAAAGTATACAATATTGTTACATGGTGAAAAAAAGGATTAAAAAACAAAATAAAAACAGGTAATTAATACATTCTTGAGATAAAAATACTTGAGAAATGTTACAGTAAAACAGAGTAAAGTTTAACAGAGCTAGAACAGATATAATACAGTAAGAGTTATGTACAATAGATAAAAACACTTGAGAAACAGTACAGTGAGCAGAATACAGCTTAAGACAGCTCAAAAACAGAATAGTAAGAGTTATGTTTAGTGTGTACTGCTAGATAGGTAGGGATTCTAATCTCACATTAGCCAAATCGCTGTGTGCATGAATCTCACCACTGGCAGCAGTACAGACATGCCTACATCTGAGCAATGGTTATATATATTAAGGCCCTGTGACTACTGGATGGCATCTACATTGGCCTCTTTTACAAAGCCTGCTGATGTCATCCACCCTAGCAGCACTGGCTGACAATCTAATGTCAAATAATCTCCTTGGTGCATGCGATACATACTGTAAGCTATAGTATGTACTACTAGATAGGTAGGGTCTCTAATCTCACATCAGCCAACTCTGTGCAAATATGTAGGGGTTCTAATCCCACATCTGCCAACTCTGTGTGCATATATATATATATATATATATATATATATATATATATATATATATATATATATATATATATCCATCTGCAGCACTAGGGACATGCCTATAGGGGCAATTTCTATGTAATGGTTATACATTTTATATGCCTAAGACTACCTGCTGGTCTCTAAATGCCCTCACCTACAAGCTCTGCTGATGTCATACACCCTAAGAGTACTAGATGACAGTCCAAGATGAGATAAACTTCATGGTGCATATGATAACTACTGTGCGCTATAGTGTATAAAAATATGTAGGTAGGGGTTTTATTCTCCCTCAGCTAACTCTGTGTGTGTGGTTGTCTGTGTATGTGCTATAGATAAATCACTTCAGACATGCCTACATGGGCTATCTCTGTGCAATGATTATGCATTTTTACATCCCTTTGACAAGCTCCTGGTCTATATAGGCATCAATGATGTCTGCCACCATCTAGGTTTGTACTGTCAAAAAACTCAGGTGACATGTATAAAGGGTAGCAGACTGTCTCACACAATATGAATGCATAATTATAATGGCTACCCCAACTGTCCCAGACACAACCTTCTCCACATATGCACCTAGGGAACCATGCACAAATACTGACATACCTAGCTGATGTCATATGTCTGTTGTACTGCAATGCCATCCTGTGTTGCTGTACTACCACCATGTGTCCATAGAATAACCACTCGCACCCCTGAACAGACACATACAATGGTCTGTGATACACATATCTTTCTGTCACACTATGGCCAGTCCAACATCATGCTCCTAAGATACACAGGGTTTGCTGTGTAGACATGACCCATGACAGCACAAAGTACCCGTCGTGGCCCACAACACTTGTAATGGCATAACAATACTGCACTGTGCAACTACATTGAAAGTAATATAGTTACCCTGTGCAACAGACACATATCATCACATACACAGGGTATGTTGTATGTGGGGGCAAAGGCCTAGTCTGTGAAAGCTGTGATATGCAGTTGACAGCATGTGTGTGAGTCAGGAAGGGGTGCTGGTGAAATGAGTCATGGAGAGGTGCCATATGCGTATGTTGGTGAACTGCATGTGACAGTGATGTTTAACAGTGTGCGTGTACACTGCCAAGCCCAGTGCTAGCCCCACACATATGTATGTTGGACAGCTGTGGACCATACATGGCAGAGTGGACAGTTCACCATCTCTGGCCATGAACACAGGAACTTGTTTTGTCAGGAGTGACACTGGCACCACCACACCCAAGGTTGGATGCGGTGCTAGTATGTGATGGTGACTGCTGTCTGCTGGGCCCGTGTCCCCTCAGGACTGAGCAGGACCATGTGCCCATGGCCTGCTTAATCATGGAGTGGATGACCCACTTCCCTCTGTAGCACTGGAGATACTGCCACTATGGGAGTGTGAGTATGCATGAGCACATGGTTTCTCAGCAGATGGTGTTGCTGACCTATGTCCACGTGCCTGATGCCCTACTCCAACCAGATGTCCCAGCACAGACAATGTGTGGCCAAAGGCAGACACTGTCTCAGCCCACCATCTGTCCACAACATCAGTGAAATGATCCATGGCATCACCAATGCGATGGAAGCAGTCACAGATGTCAGACTGTGCTGCATCCATGACTCTGATCATCTGTCTGGTGTTGCATTTAGTACATGCCTGTGCCTTCATGATGGCCCAAAACATGTGGTGAGTGACCTGTGATGTGACATCTGTGATAGGAGGTGGATGGACAGCAGTTCCCATTCAAGCACCCCTGTCAATCTGCCTGTGTGGGACCTTGCCAGCTGTCTGGCTATGGCCAATGTCTACACTCACTGATGCCGTAGTTGTTAAACTGTCCTGTTCAATGTTGATGCCATGTGACTGTCCAGTATCTGTGGCCTCTGGGGACTGGGTATATGAGGGCATACTGACTGAGTGCATAGACGATGGGGGCAGAAAAGGAACGTCAACCTCTGGGACAGATTCAGCCCCTGACAACCCCACCTGTGCCTCACTATGGCCACTGACATCAGGTTGTGAGAGGGGCAGACTCTAACTCCCCTTTACACCTGTCAGGAGGAAGACAAAATCAGTACATTATTACTTGCACTGTTATGGATGGTAATCCACACAGACTCATATAGATAAGGAGCCACAACTGCATTACCAGTCATACATTTGCTCATCATTGATCTCATGCACAACACACAAACACACAACAACATACACAGGCAAGACAGGCTCTTTCTAACATGCACTTCAGCTTCATCAAGTGAATGCTGCCAGTACACTACACCTGTGGAGTATGTAATATGAAAGTGTATGTGATAGAATTATACATAATACCTAGTACACCTATCCTGAGAATGATATGCCTGCTGTAGTATCACTGCCGCAGGTATGTGGCATCTCCCTAAAGTAGGTATACAAGCATCCTGGAATCATTGCTTCTTGTATAGCAGACTGCATATTTCTTCATAACTATAACTGCAAATGTGTTGCTGTTTGTACACATACACTACATGGCTGTGATTATCCATTGTATGCACTGTCATCAACTGCTCTGATATGGAGCATACAAATATTCCACTCTGGCTAAGCATAGCAGTTGTGCCTTAGGCTAAATGCAGTCCTTAATGGTTTATATGGTATATATATATATATATATATATATATATATATATATATATATATATATATATATTTATATATATATATAAGCTGTACAACAACTGTATCACAGTTACCAGATACAAGATCACAGACTCTAGCCACACCTGGCATACCTATGAAAATGTGAGGGAGAAGGATTGTCAGCAATACCAAATGTTGCACTGTTAGAGTGTAATATGTGCATATATCCACATGTACAGTAGCTAATGTGATACTGCCTACATTGTTGAAATTCTGAGTATGTGTGCACAGCTGTGCATTAAAACAAATCTCCCAACACTAATGCAGATATACCTGGCACCCATGTACTGGTATGCACAGCCTGCCACAATGACTAATACAGTATTACACTGGTGAGCAAAGTAAGCATACCTGGACCGTCCTCTGATGAGGACGCTGTGGCACCCACCTCCAGGATGTATGGGGTGATGGATGCCTGGGAGCTTGTGGATGATTCTAGGTTTGCCAGAAATTCCTCTGTGACTGTGAGTGGTTGTTCTTTTGCAGGCCCTCCACCAGTGGCTGCATGATCCCTGATTACAGCAGCTGCCCTTTGACATGCAGCATTGAGCATATCTGTGGCCCTGTGGTGGACCTGCTCATACGTCCTGGCCTGATGTCCATTTTGGTTAACCACCCTGACAAGTTCACGCCCCAATGCTGCATGCTGGTCATGATGTTGGCGACCCCTTGAAAACAGAATGTGATGTTGCAGTCTGAGTCCATCCAGGATAACAGCATTCTCAGCAGCTGTGAATGGGGACTGCCTCCTGTGATACATTGTTACTGAAAGACAACAAGAGGAAGACACATTACAGGACCAGATACATGGACATCCACTATGTATAGACCCTGCACAACCAATACAGCCTGCACTATCCACCTCTCCCTCACACATCATACCCCACAGTCTATCCACACACTACATGTGTGGCTATCACCAAGACAGTAGCAATACTGGGCATGTCCCTGTGTGCCATGACAGATTCTGCTCTATGTCTCTACACCTATCACTGCACTCTACTGTGGTGTGTCCCCTACAGACAAGCTCTCACTAATATGTCATACAGCCACAGTTACAGAACATTTGGACCCTGCTGATTTGCCCCCGGACAATTTGCCCCCAACCAGTTTGACCCCAAATGGTTTGACCCAAATAAAAAAAAATGTAAGTGAAGCCGAAGCACATCAAAGCATAAATAGAAAAGAAGATAGTTTAAACATTCTTAATACTGGTTTAGACAGTCTTTTTCTTTTCTATTTATGTGCTTCGACTACACTTACTTAAAAAAAAATGCAATTAGTTAGTTGAATTATATATAAAAAAAACAATAACTGCAAAAACAAGGAGGAGATAAGCAGTAGCAATAACATCCAGAAGTTCACAGCACTAACCAGTCCGGATTTACCGTATAACAGTAAAATTAACATTGTATAAAAATAAATAAAATTAACAATAAAAATACAATTAAGACATGAAAAAATAAAGTATCCCTGCAAATATAATCTAAAATAAAAATGTAAAAACATGTATATGCAGTAAATCAATGAACAGAAACTCCGGACTAGATAATACTGTGAACATCCAGATTAGTTAGCAAACTGTGTAGGGCATTTGTTTGAGGCCAGTAATCCTCTTTGTGAGGTACTTCTGTGGCCTTTCCAGCTGCTGAAGATGTCTTGTGGGGTGCATTTCAAAAGGGGCATTGTACTCTATAATGGGTCTAATGAGTGTCGAGAAGAGGGGAGCAATGACCTCTCTTATCCTGGATGAGAACCCTTTTATAATGCGGTGTGCCACGTAGAAGGACTTCCTGACTACTGTGGCGATGTGACTATCAAAGGAAAGACTACTGTCCACCTGGGTCCCAAGGTCTCTTATCACACATTTGGTGTTAAGTAGATTGCTGCCTATGTGGTAGTTCATGGGTACAGAGTTTTTACCAAAGGGGATGATACTGCACTTTTGGCATTGAGCTTGAGGCCATGGCTATGACACCAGGCATCTGTCTCAGCAAGACCCTTCTGTAGGATGTCCACATCATTTGAGGATTTGACTATGGCTCCTAGTTTGCAGTCATCTGCGAACTTCATTAGCCAGAGGCCTTCTGTGTTAGCCTGTACTTAAGAGAAGTAGATACCAAACAGGAGAGGTCCCAGGACTGAACCATGTGGTACTCCACTTGTCACTGGTTTGAGGTAAGATTTGGAGTCTGCAACTTTTACAGTGTGGGTTATGTCAGTGAGCCAGTTGGCAACCCATCTTGTGACATAGGGATTTATACCTAGTTTAGTGAGTTTAGCTATAATTCCAGAATGGGGGGATGGTGTTGAAAGCCTTGGCGAGGTCAAGATAGGCTATGTGAACCACCTTACCCTTATCTACGGCTTTGGTGACTGCCTCCAGGAAGTCAATCAGGTTCAGGAGGCATGATCTGCCTTTCATAAACCCAAACTGGGTGGGATCCAGAGTTTGGAGGTTACCTTTGTTTATGAGTTCCATGATGATACTTTCCATGGCCTTGCAGACCAGGCTTGTCAGGCAAATAGGGCGATAGTTCTCGGGATCAGTGGTGGCTTCCCCTTTGTGGAGTGGGATAACTGTTGCTGTGCACCATTCAATGGGCACAAAGCCTGATGTGAGGCTATTATTGAACATGGAGCTTAGGTGGGGAGCCAGTTCGTTCTGAAGTTCTTGTAAAATGCAGTCTGGGATGTTGTCCGGTCCCATGGATGCTGTGTTAAATTCTTGTAACTGTGAATCCTTTACTGACCATAAAATTAAAAGTCATCAACAAAACAACACTACACATGTATGTAATTACTTGATGGAGAATTAGAAATGTTTCTCCAACAGCACACATTTAAATAATAATTGCATAAATCAGTACTAGTAGTGTCCATAGCTATTCCTTTTCTGATGAAAATATCGGTCTTTGAACAAAAAAAGATTGTGAGGTACAAGATCCATAATTACACATACACTGCCAATCATTGTTCTATTAAAATCATATATATATATATATATATGTGTGTGTGTGTGTGTGTGTGTGTGTGTGTGTGTGTGTGTGTGTGTGTGTGTGTGTGTGTGTGTGTGTTTGTGTGTGTGTGTGTGTGCACAAAATCTATCTTAAAATATCCAACCCATCATCATATTGATTTCATAAAATATCAACATAATATAAAATAAAAAAATGTGCTTAATTTATTATAAAAAATATGCTATAAAGTATGTTATAAAGTAACACTAGTCATAATATGTTAAAACATAACACTAGTTATTATATGTTAAAAGTTTATGTATTATATTTATACTAACCAATGTAATAATTAAATTAAATTAAAATATTAAAGTAAAAAATATATATATTTGCAATGAAAAATTAACTGTGTTATTATTGAATAATTGATTAAATAATAACATAATGATAAAGTACTTACTAGAATATATTTGTGGTCAAACAGTCTGGGGTCAATTATTCCGGGGTCGAACTGTCCACTAAAAAATCACATATACAATACATATACCCCAGATTTACTAATCTTCCGTGCAGGACCAGTGTAGTCCTGCATGGAAGCAGATGCTTAGGAGCAGGAAAGCAGCACAGCATGCATATTAATGAAGGTGCTCTGCCCGACCTCCTAGGCATACATGAAGCATGTACGAGTGCAGGGGGCTTGTCTGAGAGCAGAGCACTCAGAAAACACATGCCCCTGCAAAATAGAACAGCAGAAAGTGGAAAAAAATGAATGAGGCCACTCATAGGTGTCTGCATATCCCCACCAACAGTCCCCCACGTGTACAACAGCAACAAGACATAAAGATGAAAAGAAGAAACCCCCGTATTGTTGTTTAAAGCTCTGAGTACAGCTAACCATAGATGCGCGGGTGTGCCCATTGCTCAGCCACGATGAAAGCAGCCCAAAAGGCTGAAGAGGATAACAAGGACAATATTCACAAATGAAGAATGTCAGCAATAGTGTAGTGCCAGAGCGTTCACCTAACGAGCAGGCAAACCCAGTTCGAGTCCCAGCGCAACACAGTCTATTTTACATGGCAAAGCATGGTATAAACAATATTTGTAATGCAAAACCCACTAAATAACAATTTTTATGAACAGGAGTAATGCAGGAAATGCACATGTGAAGAGTCAGTATCATAATGAATAAGTCAGCAGTAAGCAGGCGTAAGCACAGATAAGCAGTAGTAAGCATATGTAAGCACTAGTAAGCGTGCACAAGTGCGTTTGCATGGGGTTAAGCACTGTTGACACAGATTAAGCAAAGGAGAAGCTAACTGGGTGTAAGACACTGTGACTGGAAGTCAGCAGCTCTTACCTCTGCGCAAACCCGCTTACAACCGCTTGAAAGTGCCTTAAGCACACCATATCCATTGGCCGGTGTTCTGCCCAGCAACAAAACAAACAGCTTCTACAAGGCTAAAACCCTGGACCATGCACACCATACACAAAACGATTTACCACTAAGCCATGCCAGATATGCAGAAATCGTATGTTGTCAGAAACATAACCCCAGCCCCATCATGCAGCAGTACAGAGAATGTATACCTACAGCTAGATGGGCGTGTGTGCAAATATATATATCTAAATGGATACAACACATCTATAGATGTAGTCACATATATATATATATATATATATATATATATATATATATATATATATATATATATATATATATATATATATATATATATATATATATATAATATGCTTGGCCAAGGGATTTTTATAGTCTGAAAACATTGGAGAACATTAAGATCTCTCTGAACACCATTATATTGGGCGACTTCAACTACCCAAACATTGACTGGGAGCACTACTCAAGCCCCAGCACCTTAGCCCAAAGATTCCTGGAAATTATAAACTCAAATGCTATGGAACAACTAGTCACCACTCCCACAAGAGGGGACAACATACTAGACCTGATCATTACCAGCATGGGGACTCTATGCTCCACACCAGATGTATATCCCTCATTGGTAAGATCAGACCATAAATTAATTTCACTGGATGTCCACATCCCGACCCCACCCCCAGCCCAGAAAACCACAGTGAAAAACTTCTCAAAAGCGAACTTCTCACTTCTCAAAACCAAAGTGGAATTCTTCAAGGCCCCAGGGCCAGTGGAAACTACAGCCCAAACTGCAGAATCCTATATAAATGCATTCTACGGACATCTCCAGGAATGCATGGATCATGCTATCCCAAACAAAACCAAGACCCAATCATCCAAAGGCAGGCGCCCAGTCTGGTGGACCCCTGCCATAAATAAACTGTACAACACAAGGAGGAAGCTACTACATGATAGAGCAAAATCCCTAATAGGGAAGGCATGTCTAATCAGTACTAGAAAAAAATTACAATCCCTCATGAGATCCTCAAAGGCCAGCTTCGAGAGAAAAATTGCACAGGACACCAAAGACAATCATAAGGCTTTTTTCAGTTATGTTAGAAACCTGGGATGCAACTCCCAGACTTGTTCTGAGTTGATTCTAAACGACAAAAAATACACTGAACCCACAGACATCGCCAATATCCTGGCAGACAGGTTCAGTGCAAACTTCTCCACGCCCTCCGCACCAAAAGAGCAAGTATCTATCCCGGCAGAGGGCTGCCTCCCAAACATCTCAGATGCTCAGGTGAAGGCTGCCCTCTCCAAAGCAAAAAACACTGCTTCCATGGGACCAGATGGCATTCCAGGTTGCGTCCTACATGAACTACAAGAGAAACTAATCCCTCAAATAAAACAGCTATACAATCTCAGCCTCACTACAGGATATGTGCCCACAGAATGGTGTACAGCAACAGTGGTCCCACTCCACAAAGGTGGAGCCTCTATGGACCCTGGAAACTATCGCCCCATAAGCCTGACTAGCTTAGTCTGCAAGGCTATGGAGAGGATCATCATGGAGCTCATAAACAAAGACATTGGGGACCTACAGACACTAGATCCTACCCAGTTTGGCTTTGTCAAGGGCAGATCCTGCCTTTTGAACCTTGTTGACTTCTTTGAAACAGTCACCAAAGCCATAGATGAAGGGAAGGTAGTCCACACAGCCTTGGACCTTGCGAAGGCATTTAACACAATACCCCACTCGGGCATCATAGATAAGCTATCCAGCTTAAATATAAACCCCTATGTCACAAGATGGGTCGCAAACTGGCTCAAAGACAGAACCCACAGAGTGAGAGTTGCTGGAGCCATGTCAGACTCGAAACCGGTCACAAGTGGCATCCCACAGGGTTCTGTCCTGGGGCCACTCTTGTTCGGTATATACTTTTCCGAGGTACAGGCAAACGTGGGAGGACTATGGCTCACTAAGTTCACAGACGACTGCAAACTGGGCGCCATAATCAACTCTCCAGCTGACACAAACATCCTTCAAAAAGGTCTCACAGAGACAGATAACTGGTGCCAGCACCATGGTTTAAAGCTAAATGCCAAAAAATGTATAGTCATACCCTTTGGCAAAAACAATGTGCCCGCAAATTACCACATAGGCGGAAACCCATTAAGTACAGAGAAAGTTATTAGGGACCTGGGGACCCAAGTTGATAGCAATCTCTCCTTTGAAAACCACATTGCCAAAGTGGTTAGAAAGACTTTCTACATAGCCCACCTCATCACGAAGGGTTTCACATCTAGATCAAGAGAGGTAATCGTGCCCCTTTATTCATCCCTTATCAGGCCCATCATAGAATACAATGCCCCTTTTGGGATGTACCTTACCCGACACCTGCAGCAATTAGAAAGACCCCAAAAGTATCTCACCAAGAGGATCAAGGGTCTCTAACAGATGCCATATGCTGCTCGGTTAAAAAAACTCCAGCTCTACTCAGTTGCATACCGCCTACTTCGAGGCGATCTATGCCTGACATACAAAGCTATGTCAAATCCAGAATTAATGGACATGCTCCACCTCAGTAAATCTAAATCCCTTAGAGCCACACGCTTGAGGGACTTGAACCTCAGCACAGAAATAAATAGAACTTGCTGGAGGGACAGGTTCATAACCCAGAGGCTCCCTTTGCTCTGGAATAGAACTCCAGTTCATGTGAGGCAGAGCACCTCACTGAATCTCTTCAAGAAGAATCTCGATAAGTGGATGGGGGATCGTAGGTTTGTCCCAGGGATTACTCCTGTGTCACTATTAGACAGAGGCACAGTAAACTAAACCTTAAAAAGGGCACAGTATACTCAAATCAAGGGTTGGCGTAAGCCATACAGAATCAGGCTAGGCTTATAATTGCCCCAGGGCATTTAGCCTAGTATGAACCTATGAACCTATGAAGCTATGAACCTATAAGTCTTATATCACTAATGTGTTTGGACAGTCTCTCTTTCATCTTTCGTAATGCTTGAAAGTGAAAGGCAAAGCACTGTGGATATTCGTAGATTTTACAATGATGTGAGAGAAATGGAAGATGGCTTGTATGAATGAAAAAGGTTGCAATGGCAGCGGCAACACCTCGAGGCATGCCTGCACTACAACATAGTGCCGAGAGGCCAAAGAGTTTTGCTTATGCCTACACAAGGGAATTCCCAACTTGAGTTATTGAAGAAATGTCAGTGTCTCAATTTGGAACACAGCCGAAGCTACATGAAATTACTTACAGAACATTTTTTACCAAGGGAGAACGATTTAATTAAGAAAATAGAGGGTTTACAGTTGTACTTGGAGTGGGACTTCAACAATGAGATATGTACATCAAAGCTAGAAGAAGTCTATTATAAAATTTCACTGTATGATAATAAGTTGGAGCAAGTTAAAAAGAAAAAAATTAGAAGAGATTATGAAGATTTTAAAAGGGGTGATGTGTTCACTTGGTCAAGGGACTTTGTTAAAGAACAGCAAGTACCTAAGAGGAATGAGTTACAGGACAGAGCCCCTCAGAGAAGTGTACAAAGGGCATTATTGAATGAGACTGATAATAGTAGAGATAAAGTGAGAGAAAACCATGGTAATCAAAATTTACATGAGAATACAGATATGAACAATCCACCACCACAAGGGATAATACAGAAGACTAATCAGGTGTTGACTTCGTCCAGTCTGTTATCCATTAAGAGCAATCAGAAAGAAGTGTTGAGTAATGACTTGGGTGCAATACCGAAGAGTGGTATGATGGATGTGGTTTTTCCAGTACTTCCACTTTGAATAAGGGAAGTAAGGAACAGGAAAGAAATAAGATCACTGAGCAGAGGGAGGAAAAGAAGGCGATCACATATAGAGGAGCGGTAAATGAAGATGGTAAAGAATCTTTGGTTTTCAACCTCTCATCTTTTCCATTAACAGACAAGCATATTAACATCCTTAATAAGGGGCTGAAATTTATAACCACCAGAGGTATGGAAGACAATGAGGCCATGTTGAGCCTGAGGTCATTTGGACGTGAAGTGATGCTGAAAAGTATGTACAAAAACAACAAAGAAACTGAGATGGATCTTTTTAAGAAACCTAGTGGCTTTATGCCACAAAATAATGCAGTGATGGACACTTTTATTAATGTATGTGAACAAGAAATTGTTGAGTATTTACAAAATAATAGAAGAAGAAGTTATAATATTACAAAAGAAGAGAGAATGGCTTTGAAAGAATTAGAAGGGAATACAGAATTAACCATCAGACCCACTGATAAAGGAGGTGGGGTGGTTCTGATGGATAAAGCCAAGTACAATGAAGAAGTCATGATGCTATTACAGGATGTAACATTGTATAAAGAAATTAGTAAGAGTGAGTTGGAAAAAATTGAAATGAGAATAAGATTATATCTGGAAGAACTCAGAGAACACAACTTGATCATGGTTGAATTATGTAACTATCTTCATACAGAGCATCCTTTGATTCCAGCTTTTAAGTGTCTCCCTAAAGTACATAAGGATCCATATAAACCACCATTGAGGCCTACTGTAGCCGGAGCAGGATGGATTACTGACCAGCGTCAATTTATGTGGAACACTATATTAAAAGAGCTTTAGACAAGTCTCCAGCTGTCCTTAAAGATACCAAGATGTTCCTTGAGAAGCTAAGTGAATATATCAGTATGAAAAGGGATACTAAGAAACATATCATGATCAGTGTGGACATTAAGAATTTGTTCACCAGTATCCCCAATGGTTATGGAATAGCAGCATTGAGAAGTTTTCTATCGAACGAAGGTACATATGATGAAATTCAGGTTACAATTCTGTGTGACCTAATGGAGATTATTTTGAAAAACAATGTCTTCATGTTTGAAGGGAAATACTATATACAGTTATGTTGTGTAGCGATGGGTACGCCATGCGCCAATAGCTATGCAAACATAGTTTTGGCGCATTGGGAGGATAGAGTAATACATCAAGATAATCCATGGAAGAACCACTTAAAAGTATATTTAAGGTTTCTGGATGACATTTACATCATGTGGGAAGGTGACATTGACGAATTCGACAGAATCCATATATATTTGGAGAACAGTACAAACTTTTTACAGTTCTCTGTGACCCACAGTGATGTGCAGATGGATTTCCTTGATGTACGAATCACACAGGATGGAGAAGGGAAAATAGAAACTAGTCTGTATAGAAAGGATTGCTAGAAAAATAATATTCTACCAAGAAGTAGTATGCACCCAAGATACACCCATAAGAACATCATGAGGGGACAGTTCTTAAGAATGTCCAGGATACATTCGGACGACAAAACTCTTGCAATGGCGATGGATGACATGTCGGAACATCTGAAGGCAAGAGGGTATAGAGAAGAAGAGGTGTTGAGTATGAGACAACAAGTAGATTTGGAAAGGAATAAGAAAGGCAGACCATACTTAAGAGGGAAACAAGAGAATATGAATCAATATAAGTATCCATATAAAGAACTGAAAATGGTGCTTACCCATACAACGGACACAGAAGAAGTATGTAACATAGTGAAAAGTAATTGGAAGATACTTATGTCAAGTGAAGAATGTAAAGAGGTCCTGGGAGAAGAACCTAAGTTTTGTTTCAGAAATGTAAGGAACTTAAAGCAAATACTATGTAAAGATAATGAAATGGAATCACACACTATCTCAAGGAGAAAAGGAACTTTTCCATGTAGAGGTGCACCATGTGCAGATATATATGTACAGATGGCTATTTCAAGCATCCAGTTACTAAAAAGAGATATGTTAGTAATTTTTATGCAGATTGCACTACAAAGAATGTCATATACCTAGCCACTTGCCTAGCATGCAACAATTTCTATGTCGGAAAACCGATACGACAAATGAAAGAGAGACTGTCCAAACACATTAGTGATATAAGACTTAAAGACTATAAAAATCCCTTGGCCAAGCATATTAGAGATAATGAAGGACATAGTTTTGTATTTAGAGTTTTACATATCATATATATTTCAAAGAGAGGGGGTGATGTGAATAATAGACTTGAACAAGGAGAAATGCTTTGGATAGGGAAACTGAGAGCACATAAAAAAACTGGGCTCAATACAGCTTTCCCTATGAAACCCACCCTGAAAGGGAAGAGATTGAAGAGACATCTATGACGTCAAATTGAAGCTAGCTGTTCATTGGTTGAAAGTATTTTAAAAATCAGATACTTGAGAGACACAAGTTATATGGATCTGAAGAAGGGTTGTTTGGAGTAACCCGAAAGCGCTTATCCCTCTGCAGTTTTATTGTTTTTATTTCTGCAAGCTGAATAAATGTGTCTATACTTTTAGCTATTCATCTTGGAGGATGTTCTTTATGCACATCTACTGACATGCTGGCAAGCTGTTAAATTGAGTCATTGGAATTGTTTTCAGCATTTGAACTATGTTGAATTTTTTCATTTATGCTTTTGTTCAGCATGTGATACATATACTGAAGGTGTACTGGGACTATATATCGGCTGGCCTTGGCTTTGTTAATCGTGCTGTTTGCTGGATTTTTGATATTTCATTACAGCACACTCCTGAGTTCCGGACTTATTTTGTTTGTATATATATATATATATATATATATATATATATATATATATATATATATATATATATATATCTATATATATATATATATATGCAGACATATGCACACACACACATATATATATATATATATATATATATATATATATATATATATATATATATCTATATATATATATATATATATGTGTGTGTGTGTGTGTGTGGAGATATACACCAATATGTAGCTATGATATGATACAGCACTTAAGAATGACATATGTTCACAGGCCATGCCAGTGGAGGTGAGGGGCCTAATCAACAAACGTGTAACACTTAGCATTAACCACCCCAGCCAGACAAGGGACACATACAAACAAACACACAAACAATGTAAACAATCCACTGCTCCCTAGACCACAGGCAGGATACAACTGGGTGGGGACACAGTGGACCTGAGAAGTCTAATCTTGGAAGAGAGACAGGAGTGTCCCTTGTGGGACACCCCAAAAATTGTCTTGTTATAGGAGGACACCCGTGCAATGACATTTCAAGTAGGGGCACGTATGTACCCGGACTACAAGGGTGGGAAAGCCTGATGACTCATGGGTCGAGACAACGTATGAGATGGGTCTCATGAAGTGGAGAGTAGGCAGTGTGTAGTGGTGTGTTTAGAGTCGACCTACACCCAGAGTAAGGATGAGTGCTGTTGAGGAGGTGCGGGTGGGAGAACTATGGGTATGTAATTATGGGTCTAGGCGTGCAGGTGTTTGCTGGAGTGGTTCTAGTTGGACCGCCTCAGGGATGTAAGCAATTGTGTTCATTGGGCAGAGCCACCACCCAGTGAGCAGTCACTGCCACTATGAGTCCCACTGCAGCACAGTCTGTTTTACATGGCAAAATATGGTATAACCAAATGTATTGTTGCAAATCCCACTAAATAACACCAAAGAACACATGGTGGCAACAACCCACTGTAGGCATATAAGCCAAACTGTTTGGCATCACAAGGTATTATTGTTGTCCCCACCCCCACCCAGGGGTGTAAGTGTCCAAACCTACCTCCAAATGCAGTGTATATACACAGCTGTTGTTGGAGAAGAAATGGCCACCTGTGGACCTTCCCGTCAGCCTACCTGCACATCCCTGGACATTTCCCCTACTATCTGCCCCTCTGTGTGCCCCATTAACACCACTTACCTATCAACCCCTGTTTCATTACTATTACTGATCACAGTCACAGGTAGGTGTCACCATCTTCAGCAACTATATTGGCAGAATCTGGAACCTATACACATGTGTATTACCTTAGCTGTCTCACACAACACATGTAAATAACACATGAAGGACACCTCAAGCCCACTTGGAGCAGCATATGCTCACCACCTGGTGAGTCCCCCCCCCAACTAACACTCCATACTCCTACACTAACTAGTGAAACAGACACCTCCTGTCCTGTCCGCATACAATTCTCAACATCCTTCATACCTTCCCTATTGCTCCACTACCAATCATTCCAATGGCCTACTATACAGTTAGAATGCCCCCCCCTCTACCGACCTACCTACTCCTTCACTATTCACTTCTACTCTAACACACAGGTATGGCATAACTAAAACTAACCTGAATACCTGAGTGTAACCTATCCAGAACTGTTAAACTAGAATCTCAGTTCATCTTAAACTGACCTATGTCAACAGTCACACCTGACATGTAAACCTGACTTAAGCATGTATAATATTGACATGTTAATGTGAACTAATCATAAAGAATGTGGTATGTAGCTATGTTAAGTCTGTTACTCTCTATGAATGTGTATATCTCAGTACTACGTGTAATGTGTAATGTGTTGCTGAGTATTACTGTGGAGCTTCACTCCCCAGGCCACCACTGACAATGGAGAAGCATCCATTTGGATTGTCCCGGACAACAAACATGAACTAAATACATGAAGTAACGTGGGGGTATACTGCAGGAAGCGGGATTACACTTGTTTGGCCAGTGGTAAGCAATGCCCACACTGGTTAAGCAATGTGGAGGCCAACCCAGTGTAAGACGCCGTAACCAGAGGTCAGCAGATCAGATCCTCATGCACACCAGTGCATACCCGCCTACACTTCCTCTACAGTGCCTTAGGCCCTCTGTTCCCAACAGCTCTTATCGTGCCCATTAACAAAGTAATCTGCACTCCTGGGTTCCAACCCCCCCACCCTGCACACTATAGTCTAAGTGAGTTACCACTAAGGCATGGCAGAAACACATTCAGCTGCTATCACAAACATATCATCCAGCATGGTCATTCAACAGTATAAGAAATGAATGTAGATATGAAAATTAATACCAGCAAACATGTGCACATCGCTCAATCACAGTATTCTGACCAGTCTATGTGTATGAATGAACTATGCCTGTCCAAACATACTGTGAGAACATTAGTCTTGCATAATACTGAAGAGAAGAATGAATAACGGTGCATGCCGTGGGGGGTTGTGGGCGTGCTTCATGCACAGAATGTCACACCAGGGGCATTGGTTCCGCAGAACTGGGAGATGAGGCTGGCCAGGTATGTGAGCAAACCGCTGCTTCCCAAACCCCTGGCAGGATGCTACCAGTGGGAGAAACAGTGTAGACCAGCAAAGTCTACCCGTGACACAACAACAGGTCCATCCATGGCAGGATGAACTAAACCTTGTGGGTCACATAGGTGTTTCCACCAGTATAGTAAGAGGATCAAGGGAAGGCTCGAACGTAAGTGGATGAAATGGATGAAGAGCCTGCTGAAGCTTGGGACAAGACAGTATAATGGAGGAGTACCGACACGTGCAGAGAGGGAAATGTGTGGAGGTGTGGTATGACTGGGCTAGCAACTCGGGAATGGATGGATGCTGTGTACGTGGAGCTTGGGGGCCGAGGGAAGGGAACATGGGTATTAAAATATGGTAGAAATATGCAAATGAAGTAGAACAGCAATAGTTTAGTAGGTATAGCATCCAACCAATGAGCAGGCATTCCTGGTTCGGGTCCCACTATAGCACAGTCTATTTTACATGGCAAAGCACGTTATGAACAATATTTTTGTTGCAAGACCCGCAAAATAGCTGAAATATATGAACTGGAGTACCGCAAGATATGCACATGTGACGTATCAGTGTCAGACGGAATAAGGCACTAGTAGGCAGGTTTAAGCACAAATAATCCGTAGTAAGCATATATAAGCACTAGTAAGCATGTTTAAGTGCGTTTGTAGGGGTAAGTATTTCCTACACAGAATAAGCAAAGTAGAAGCTAACTGAGTGTTAGAAACTGTAACTGGAGGTTAGCAGTGCTTAGCTCCACACAAACCCACGCACACCCGCATAAAACTGCTTTAATGTGCCGTAATCACTCTGTACCCAATGGCCCATGTTCTGCCCAGCAACAAAATAAACAGCTCCTGCAGGGCTCGAACCAAGGACCCTGCATACTATAGACAAAGGCATTTACCTCTAAGCCATGACAGATACAAGTGAAGTATGTGTTGTCAGAAACATATCATCCAATCCAGTCATGCAACATCACAGAGAATGTATACCTACAGCTAGATGGACGTGTGTGTGCAAATATATAACTATCTAAATGGATGCAACATATCTATAGTTGTAGTCACACATATATATATGATTTATACATATATATACAAATATATGAACAGATATACATGCAAATGCCGACAACTACACATATATATGTCAACATCTATATGTCCAGCTAAACACAGCAAGTTACATGTATGTACCTAGATATATGTCTCCGTAGGTATATACGGATATAGTTCGACATATGTCAGCAAATATATATATACCTACAGAGGTATATACGACCAGACATCTGTAGATAACAATGGTAGATTACCAGACATATATATGTCCACATGCACTGTGAATGGGCTTGAGAGGCCCCAAACAATATACGTCATGTACGAATTGGCATAGCCCCCACCCAGCCAAACACATCCACCCTGCAATACACTACCAAGCTCATTGTATTGTACGTGTGTCATTGAAATAGGGATTTAAATTAGCCCACTGTAATGTTTTACATATTGACATCACATCCCCCTCTCTCCCATCTACTAGGTGGGCTGAGCAGTAGAGGCCCATCCAACCAAGGCCATCCCCGAACCATACATTCATTACCCACAGTTTTGCATCCCCGACCTGCTGCACACATGCAGCCACCATCCCTACCTTGGTTACCGGCCCATAGCTAGCACACCACCACACATTGGCCTCCCTCCACTCCTCCCCAGAACCTATCCTGTATGTTGTCCCGAACCAAGTATCCTAGATCTGGCACACGCTGTAGTACATGCACATAGCCATGGGAACCTTTGTAACTCTGGGTGTAGGCGACAGTTGAATACCCAATGATTGGGTTGTCCTGCATGGGACGAATGTTAGCCTGGTACTAACAATAGATTTCACGTGCAACTTTGATTGCACAAACAGATTTAGTTGTAGGTATCACAAAGCATTCATGGCACACAAGGTCGGCCATTATGCACACAAAACACAGTATCCAGCAATACAAGTCTACATTACAGGATATGTAGCCAAACATGTACAGGTATGTATGTGTGTGTGTGTGTGTGTGTGTGTGTGTGTGTGTGTGTGTGTGTGTGTGTGTGTGTGTGTGTGTATATATATATATATATATATATATATATATATATATATATATATATATATATATATACCCATAACTAAAAAAAAAAAAAAAATATATATATATATACACCTCTCCCTCTCTGTAGTACAAATGTATACATACACAGACAGACATATACATATATATATATATATATATATATATATATATATATATATATATATATATACACCCACATATAGATATATACATATGCAGACACCCATACATCCATATGTCATTAGTACATTTCTGCATATTACACTAGTCCTGCACGCCCTGATTCCTGCTTCCTAGATGGCAGATTTACCTCATTGCATGGTTTTCACCTGCAAATGGGGTAATTTGCATACGGGAGCTGGGAACGTGCAGCACTAGTGCTAGAGTGCTCACCCACGTCAAATGAGCATGTACTTGGATCGCTCGGCCACCATATTGGCCAAATTTCCTCTTACACTAATCATGCATGCTGTGCAAGCTTTTGAGAATCCAGGGGATAAGTTTATACATGAAATTGTATGGAAATGTATCGGGGTTGAAATGTCCGGGGGCGAACAGTCTGGGGTTGAACTGTCTGGGGTCGAATAGTCCTGCTTCCTACAGCCACTATCAGACAAATAGCTGTGTGATATTACAACAACTCTATGGGGACAGTCCAGCAACAGTAGTGTGCCATAATGACAGACACCAATGCAAACCTGTTGTACTATATGTTCCCTGTAGGCATTCTACCTCCCCACTACACAGATGTTTGCAGACTGTGAACGTGTACCTCATGAATGTGTTCCTTTTGGCACACACATATGTGAATGTCTGACAGACGGTTGGCCATTCATTGTTGGTTGTTGACGTACAATAGAGAATCTGGCTGTCACACACCAGACCACTCAGAAAGCACATGCTACAGTAATATCAGTTAGTGTATTCATAGTTTTATATTGTATGGCCAATATGTATCCCCTGTCACTGAGGTTGGACCTGTGTTCCCCCGTTACTTATGGCTATGACTGAATCGGGGTTGACAGGTATGTTAGCCATAGCAATCAACCAATGAAGGATGAATGTCACAAAAAAGTGATTTTTTGAGAGAAGAATTTATTTCAGAGCTATTTAGAGATAGAGGTTATCCAGTTAGCCTAATTGACGATGTGACATTAGGGGTAACTAACGGATGGGGAACAAAATATACACCCATATTAGGTAACAAAGAACATGTGTTTGTACATAATAAGGAAAATGACAGACAGCAATTTACAAAAGCTTTAGTGTTGGAATACAATTATGCTTTGCAAGGGATTAAAGATTTAATTAAAAACAACTGGAAAATGTTAAAATTTAACACAGACATAGTGGAGAAAATAGGAGAAAATCCTAGGTTTGTTTTTAAGACTGGCATGAATCTAAAGAAAAGCTTTTGAAAGAACAAAAAAAGGGGATAATCTTATAAGAGAGAGTGGAACCAGAAAAAGTGGTAGATGTACATATTGTAAATACATCTATGAAAAAGGAGACACCATCTTGGGTAATAACATTCAGAGTGTAATACACTTTAAGAGGAGCGATTGTAACACTAGAGGTATAGTTTATTTGGCCTTATGTAAAGATTGCCTCAGTTTTTATGTGGGCAAATCAGAAAGAACACTGGGGAAACGTATCTATGAGCATATTTACAACATCAAGAAGAAAAATGTAAACAATGCTTTGTAGAGGCATCTTTTTGCACAACCAACACGTACAAGTTTTTTGTTTGGGATTTTAGAGCAGGTATTGATGGACCCTAGAGGGGGGGATTGGGAGAACTGGCTTTGCTGCAAGGAAACATACTGGCAGGTTAGGCTGAATGCTACTGCCCTACCAGGGTTAAATGACCATATTTAATTAAACCTTATTTTAAGAAGAGAGCTAATAAATTGCAGGGCTAAAGTGTATTTCTGTACTTTTGTTAAATGTTTAATATGATGCTGAACTGCTGTACTCCTTTTTTAAGTTTTAATATGTTATTCCTGTAATTTTACAACTTATATATATATATATATATATATATATATATATATATATATATATATATATATATATATATATATATATATATATTGTTGTGGGAGTAGATTATTTAATTAGATTCTGAGAATATCATGGTTTAGTTTTGAAATGGGTGAAAAGTGTGTAGTTAAGTGATGTAGCTTTAAGAAACTCTGGTGGCTTTTGAAGTAACCAGGGTATTTAAGGATAGGAGATGTTGTTTGTTCATTCACTTGAAAAAGTCCTGCATTGTGGCAGGGTGAAAGTGTTTGTGTTCAAGTTAATACAATTATTTTACCATGCAGCCTGTTTCAGTGTGCCCTGACCACTGTCTTTTCTTATCAGTTTTACGTTGTGTGGTTATTTTCATTATTTGCAGTCATAGCAATCAACCAATGGAGGATAAATGTCAACAAAACAGTCACCTAGCCAGGGTACATCAGGGACAGTCAGGGACACCTGTACAATGCCAGCACTATTTATGTGCGGCACTGTCAGGCTAACAGGTTGTGAATGACAGTACATCATTTGATGTTACAGGAGTGTGCACCCTTACTTAGTGTTAGTATGTGTGACACAGATTCCACTAGTTTTCCTACAACAGCTGACCATTGTAGATGGGAGTAACAGAGGCAGAGCTGGGATTTCACTCAAGGCAGGGGCAGTTGAGAGGCCTGCCTGTAGCTGTTGGACAGCAGAGTATCATCAACATGTCAATACCATAGATGTATGACAGGTCTACTGTTGTAATCTCTATTCCCCATACCTCCATCCTACCATCTGTATCTCATTATATGGGGACATCTGATACATACCTGGTAGAGTGAAGTACTCCTTTTTTGAAGTGTTCCTCTGCAAATAGCTTTCAAATCCATTGTATGTGTGAGCAAAACAACATACAGACCTGTTCCCCATAGGCAGTTGATTGCCTTTTGTAGGTAATGCTCATTAACAGGTAATTTCCTGTGCACCAATTAGTGGCTCAGATGTGCTAATTGCATCCAAAACAGCTGGGTTGCACTTTCATTAGCCAATGACATGGCACAACAGTGCAATATTTAAGGCCTTCATGTAGACCTTGGCCCCTTTCTTACTCTTTCAGATGGACATTACTGAGATGTGGAGACTACAGCATCACAGATGGTATGTACAAATACTGTCCACTGTTGAGATTTATGAGATATGTCCATAGTTTTGCATGATATGTTTGGCCATTGTCCCATGACATTGTGATTATTTGGCAGTTCATTGGTAAACATTGTGGGTTGAGGTCAGTAAGGAGAGGGAGACATGTGAGTGTCAGACGTCATACCTGTCAGAATATGCATGCTGCTGCAGTAGCTGCTAGTCTATCAGCTCACTATCTTTGTTTGGACAAACTGTGACACATGTCCCTGTCACTAGACCTTTGACCCCCACCCCCACTCCTTATGTATGTTTTTGTCTGGATCCCTTGTTCTAGGGGGTTGTGAGATATGGTAGGTCTGTAGCAGCTAGCTTAAGATACAGCTGCGTATGTTCCAGACTGCAGCTGCTGCTGCAGTCTAGGACACATAGGGGGGAGAGTAAACTATTTGGTGGCCAGAAAGATGTATGTGTAACCAGGCCCAAACAGGTTGTCGAGTCTGCCCTCAATCCAGCACAGGCATTGTTCATAGCTCCTATAAAACAATCCTGCACACCATAGCTGGTAATTGATCCTAGGTGACTACCGCCCCTCTGCCACCACTCCTAGGGGGTAGGCCCCATCCCCTGAGGCAGTTGCACCTGAAGGTGGTGCAGGGCCAGCAGAGAGGGCACCACCAACCTGGGTCTCAGATGCTCTGGGTAGGGTAGGCAGACCAGCAGGAACTGGTCTACCCTGTCATACTGTGGTGATAATAGTATAGTAATAACAGCATGCTAGAATGTTGGAAATAACTCAAATTTCAATGCATATTGTAAGGAATACAAAAATAAATAACATAATAGTCAGTATATTAACAGTATGCCAATAACAGTTATGGCATCAGGCCAACAACATAGGTAATTCAACAAGATATGTTAATATGCAACCATTGTGATACATAACAATAATAAAACACATGCCCAAAATAACATATGTTGCAGAATATATGTTAATAGTAAACCATAACCAATGAATAACAATAATAAATATATATATGAAGATAAGGGATGGGGGAGAGAGAAATACAGTCCATTAATATCATTATAAGCTATATAGTTGACAATAGTACTACTATCTACTCTACAGGTTTGTCCTTTCTTTATGTGTATAGGTGCCCTATAGCTGCTGTAGCACATATATGCCTCTCAAGCTATCCCCATGGGACAGTAGGGGCCAAGCAGTAATACTTGCAGGTACACAACTACACAGAACACTTGCACATCAGGTGGACCTATATAACTACCAAGGTGTACTGTCGACTGATGTTCTGTTACTTTGCTATTGACATACATCATGTTAGTGATACATTGGTAACAGAGGGATTACACAACAGTAATTATGTTTCATGACAGTGTGACACTTGAGACACATGTATGTGTAAGGGACAGAGAGTAAACAGCTATCATGCCTTGCTTGGCAGGCATGGGGATATATACCAATACCAGTGACTGTAGAGGACATGTACATCAGATATCCTAATTGACTGCAGCAACATTTCACAGTCACTCCAGGCATACAGACATACCAAGATTACACATTTTATTTTCTTATATTAGTTTATTACAACTTGTACTTATTTCCTTCATTTTATGCAGTATTATCACATGCATGGTACAGAGTTTGACAGTCTGATCTCTGTACACACAATTATTTACACTTAAAATATAGACTACCTCAACCATTTACCTGTAGGCCCTGTGGAAAGAATGATATCTGTTATCAATGCATGACTGATACTATACTATTTTTGGTATGCATGGGGTTAGAAACCTGGTAGCCATGGTGGTGCAACAGTTAGCATCGCCGCCTCACAGCAAGAGGTCCTCTGGTCCGATTCTCAGCTGGGGTGCCTTCTGTGTGGAGTCTGCATGTTCTCCCTGTGGTCATGAGGGTTTTCTCCAGGTGCTCCAGTTTCTTCCCACATCCCAAAGACATGCTGTAGGTGGATTGGACTCTCTAAATTGGCCCTAGGTATGAGTGCATGCATGTGTGTGCCTTCTTTGTTAGGTTGGGCGCCAGGCTGACAACTCTACACCGTAAAACTCCACTGCCAGTAATGAGTGGACAGGTGATATACTGTGGTGACCCCTAACCAGGAAAAGCCAAAAAAAGAAGATGGAGTTAGAAACCAATAGCAGTGACTGCAGAGGACATGTACAATTGCAACATGTCAAAGGCATACAGCCATAACAGGATTACACATTTTATTTATTTATTTCATTTTATTAAAACTTGTACTTATTTCCTTTATTTTAGGCAGTATTATCACATGCCTGACACTGAGTTTAATAGTCTATGACATCTATATTCACAATTATGTACACATAATATGGGCTACCTCACCCATTTATCTGTAGTTCCTGTGGAGAGAAAATCTATCATCATTACATAACTGATTCAGTAATATGTATTACTACATGCCACTGGATTCGAACCCTGGTCTGTGTGTGCCAAAACATACGTCATACAAAGCATTTAACAAAATGAGCCACTGGTGCTTACTGACTGAATAAAATCTGCCTAGAGCTCACCTGGAAACAAAATAAGACCTGGTAATACTAATACAGTTTTATTGTAGACTGATTTGACAGCTGGATACACATTCATGGAATTCCTGCATGACAGAAATACTAGGTAACCTATACATTACTACATAGAATGCAGGTGTACACACAATATTGTTAGTGGGTGGAAATATCTGTGAAGTCTACAAACCATATCAGATTATTGGGTTGGCTACCTCATCCGTATACATTTGCAGACAGAATAAATGTAGTCTACAGCTATTGCACTGTTATACTTGCCTGCAGCACCATACCTCAGAGCCTGAATGTATATAGTTGAAACACAATGGTTAACAGAAGACAATCCTGATATACACAATATACCTTGGATGTTCTTGCAATAGCTTCATGTGTTATTGCAGAACAGGTATAATAATTCATTTCTAGTAAAATGGCTCTGACTCTACACTTATTGCACAACACTCTTTATGAGATATAAAAAAATCCAATGCAGCTCCAAGGTAATAGCCAGCCAAAAAACTCCAGCACAATCCAGTAAGCACAACTATTTAATCGAAAGGTAAAAAAACAGCGTAACAAACAGAAAGTTACCACTTAGCGCTTTCACCTAGAAACAAGCCAGGCATCATCAGAGTGGTAAAACGTAATTAATGAACCAACATTTATAAATTCAAACAATCCCGCCCTTATTAACCAACCTATCAGTAAAAGTTACTGATAAAACTGTATTGAAAATTGTATGAAAATATGAACAGAAAACAAAAAATAAAAAGTTTTAAAACATTAATGTGGAGATGTTAAAATGTTAAAGTGTTCTTATAGTTACAAAACAAAATAACCTTTGTAGAAAAAGCAAACATAATAATAACTCAAATTTTGCTTGTAAATTACATAAAATGTCAAAAAGAAAATACAGTAAATGTAATGAAAATACAGTACAATTAAGAGAACATCCAATAAAAAATGTAATAAAAAATATATAATATTGATAATAGATAAACCGCTATAAAAATGTATTTATGTGTGTGCGAATTTGTAACACTCATATAAAAAGAGACCTGTATTTTAAAATACTAGCCATAGAAATGTTCTCGTTAATACCTGGAGGTCTGGATGCATTTAGTCTCAATTGCCACATTGTCTCTAATAAGGTCTTAAAATCGCCCCCTCTATCATTATCAGGTGTCCTGTCCACAATAAAAAATATGAACTTCTTAAAATTGGTGCAAGTCAAACTGTGTAAATATAAAGCGTTGGTGGTCTTTTTGTTCTTGATGTCCCTAACATGTTCAAGGATTCTTAACCTTAATTTTCTAATAGTCTTTCCGACATAAAAACTTGGACAACTTAGACAGGTGGCAATATAAACGACCCTCTTAGTGTTACAGTTACAATGACCAGGACATTTAATGGTTTTATAAAAATTTTGAACTGTAACGTAAGGGCCATTGTTGATAAATTTGCATACACTACAGGAACCACATTTGTTCATGTTGGAGGTCTTATAGGGTCCATTATTGGAATTATCTCTTTTCAACAGCTCCTTCAAATTCAACCCCCTACTGTATGTAATAAGAGGTGTGTTCATTATCTATAGTGTAAAGCCATGTTTCTCTTAAGATATTAACTATTGTATCTGAATGGCCATTGAATGGCAGAATCATGGCTCTCTTATGTTTCTCGTGAACAGAAGTAAAACTAAAGTTACTCTGGTCATGGTTCTCCTTGTATAAACCTCCCTGAAGTATCGGCTTAAATGTTAAATGTCTTTTGACATCCACCTCATTTCTGATCCTATTTAAAAGATCTAAAGGGTACCCTCTTTGTGTAAGCATATCCACTAAAACCTTAATTTCCGTTACAAATTTGTCGTCCTCACTTATCAATCTGGACAGTCTTACCATCTGGCCCTTGACAACATTTCTTTTTTGAAAAAGTGGGTGACAACTCTGAAAAGGTAAAAAATTATTTGAATAAGTTTCTTTACGGAAAATATTAGATTGTATGGTTAGTTCCCCTTGTTTTTCTTTAGTGTACAGTAAAATGTCCAAATAGTTACAGGTGTAACCATGTACCTTAAAGGTAAATTTCAAAAAATTTGTGGTGTTGTTAAGGTATTCAATAAAAGTGTAAATCATTCCAGTTGACCCCCTCCAAAAAATCAGTATATCATCCAAATAATGAAGGTATAATGCCACGTACTGCATAAATGGTGATGAAAAAACTTTATCTAGTTCCCATTGTTCCAGAACTAAATTAGTGTAAATTGGCGCACATTTTACCCCCATGGCAACACCCGTAACTTGTTTGTACAATTCACCTTCAAAAGCCAGAAAGTTATTAGATAAAATAAGGTCCATAAGATCAACAAGAAGTGATATTCTGACAGTGTAAAAAACACCTCTACTATCTAGGCAGGTTTTAAATAAATCCAAACCTTCTGACTGTGGTATCACAGAAAAAAGGTTAATGACATCAATAGTAACCATAGTGAATGGCTCAGCAAAGTGTTGTTGTCTAATAACATCTAGGCAGTGCCAAGAGTCACGCAAAATATGTGGAAAGTGCTTAACAATGTTTTTACAGTAAATATCCACATAAGAGGCCAAAGTTTCAGTTTTAGAACCTTTGGCCAATACAATTGGATGAAAGGGTGGGTTGTTTTGATTCTTATGAATTTTTGGTATACCAAAAATGGAGGGGGTCACCGGAAAATCTACCTGCAAGTAATGATGTTCTTCATGGTCAATAACCCCGTCAATAAGCCATTCATATAGAAGCCAGTCTATTTTAGAGTATGCCATATGCATCTCATTGCGTGATACCCTGATATAGGTACTGGCATCATCCAATAGACTGGACATTCTATTGGAGTAATCAGTAGTTAACATAATAACCACACCCCCACCCTTGTCCTGTTTCATAACTCTAAACTGGTTAGAAGATGTCATTTCACGTAAACAAAACTGCTCCCCAGTGGTCATATTTTCTGGTAAATGGTCATCCAATTTGTTTAACTTTCTAATCTGAGCCTCACACATAGATTCAAAGATGTGTACACATGGGTGAGCCGGGGGAATAAAGGTGCTTTTTCTTTTAAGCCCAATTACTTGTTCGTTCAACAGATTGTGGTTCTTAGAAAAATACATTTGCAGATTCAACTGTCTTGTATATAACCTAAGGTTAATCAAGAGTCTAGCTGTTTCATTCCTAAACTTGGGTACAAAAGTGAACCCTTTTCCAAACAATGACAAATGGTTATCTGTCAACACCAACTCAGTAAAATTGTAAAAACACAAGTTGTTAATTGTCACCTTGTTACAAATCAGTTCATTGTCAGAACTGGAACTATCACAAATAGAAACATTGTTAAAGGTAGAACTATTATCTAGAAAATGTTCAAATGTACAGTAGCTCAAATCATTCCCTGTACTAGTGTCCAAAAAATTGTTCCCAAAACCTGATGTTGCAACTAAGGTCTGTAGTTGGAATGTGACCACCTCCTCCTGTTGTTGTACTTTTTTGGCGGCTGACCTCTCCATGTCGGTTTCCCTCTGTGAAGTTGGTTGCGTTCTCGAATATGTTCTGAACGCCTCAGTGGGGGAGGGTCTAAAAAATCCCCGTTGTCATCAAAAACATCAGTGTCAGTCCCAAAATCATCGGGATTGTGCCCGTTGGCCCCTTGGTCTTGTCCATGGTAATTATCAGTTTGAACAGGTACAAATGTAGGGCCACCTCCACCAGGGGTTTTAAAACTATGTACTCTCTTAAATTCTCTGAAGTGAGAATACGCCCTGTGGTTTGCATAATCTTGACTGTCCCTGTTGAGCTTGAGGGATTTGAATTTTTTGGCTGGCTATTACCTTGGAGCTGCATTGGATTTTTTTATTGGTTTAATTCATTGCTGGCTTCTGGTGTTCTTTATGAGATATCCCTTGAGGCAGAGACTGGAATTGTTTTATGTTTTTCTTGCAGAAAAGTTGTCATAATTGATTTCATGCAAAGCAGCCCTACTTACACACATATTGTACAACACCAACACAGCTTTATTACTGGTACCTTCATGCAGTTACTGCTATAGTTTCACATTTTTATTGCACAGCACTAGTTGTAATGCAGGTGTTGAATACAGCTGTAATTCCATAGTTACTGCAATATAAACTTTATTTCATTTACTTTATCAAGGTTAATGCTTTACTCTTCCCTGCTTATTGCACTACGTTTGGCAGAAGTCACTTATTGCAGTCCAGGTCTACAACCACATTCATTGCAATACAATCAAAACTGTATATACCTACTGGCAGTTAATGTTTTACTCTTTCTTTCTTATATGACTATAGATTGCAAGATACATCCATACATCCATACTCACCACACTCACAGTGCAACCTGGCCAGGCACACCATGTTCGCCTCAACATTGCAAGCTCTTTCCTCTGCAGCTGTAGAGAGAGAAGCACACCATTATGCACACCTGTCTATCAAACATTCAGATTAGGTATTGGTAAAACAATGATAACAGTCTTTACAAACTTGTGGGGTATTCCCAGTCCAAGCTCCCCAGACCCAGGTGTCTAGAAGATCCCCCTTCTGATGCTTTAGATGGTCATAGTGGTGATGGACCTACTCACCTGTGCAGGGGATACCTGTAACACTGGTGACATTGCATGCCAGCCAGTCCCAGGCCTCTGTCTTGCACTGTGAGCCCTGGAACTGCCCCTGCAGCAGCTGGTCTTCATGGTCTTTCACCAGGAGTCCAACCATGATTATGGACTTCTGAATGCCCCACCACTGCCCCCGGAAGCACATACCTATTCCAATGGCAGCCATAGTTACAGTGTAAATTCCAACTGGTTATGCTGTATTTCTGCCTGTTGTGCTTAATATAGTCTGTTTTCCCACCCTTTCACTCCATTGGGCAATAGTTAAAAATGTGGAGTGTCACTTAGCACCATGCACACAACCGCAGCTGAGCTGAGCAGTGCTTAAACTGGCAATGCTTAGCACTGCTTAGCAGTGTGCAAACCAGTTAAGTACAGCTGAGTGGTGCCAAGCAGTGCTAAAATGTATCTTGTGTAAGCAGTGCTTGACATGGCTTAGCAGGGCTTAGCAGAGCACAGCAAAGCAGGATTTATAAAAAAATTGTCATAATTTGTATTTGGAAAATAAATGCTTAATAACCCTTCCATGTATTCAAACCCTGTACCTACTGCACATAAGACTGTCACTCTACCCAGTTGGCTACATGGATGTGTGAAATACTGCTATACTTTTAGATATACCTCTCAGCTATGTTAAAGCACTGTTGCGTACCGAGCCATTCAGCATAAAGCTGGTCAGCTATGCTTAACCTTTTCATAAATAATTAAATATATCCAGTTTCTATTTTTAGGATGTATGGCACATGTCTGTAGCTGCACTCTGCACCATGGTACACAAACCTGCTTTTTATATTAAAAAATATTGCATTATACTGATATTATGTGTTTGCACAGTGCATGGAGTGTGTTGCTCATCTGCAGACACAGTTAGCAACACACTCCCTGCACTGATTTAATAACCGTGTTCCATGGTTCTCCCTCGGCATCGCACCATGATTAATATGAATGATGTGCTGCCAAGACAGAACCATGTACATGGACGTGGTAACAATCCGTGTAGGTTCTACACTATGCCTACACAGATTTTAGTAACTCTAGGGGATAATTTTTATATTTCTATAAATGTATTTATAGCTAAATAAAATTGACATAATTATTCTTCACTGGATCAAGACAATCATACTGATGTGTCTAGAATGGATATTTTTTGATGTAAGCTATTTGTGAAATATTGCACAATTTATCAAACTACTTTGTATACACTTTTTTATCTCACTGAAATCCATTACCTTAAAAGTATTCTCATTGGAATCAACTCATTATTTAAGGTTATACCGAATTATTATGGGCTAGACAGTATTCGTGATTTCTTGAATAGTAACACAAATGTGATGGCAAGGAAAATAGCCACAGTTTGTGAAATAATATATGTTATTCTTACAAATAACATTTTTATTTTCAATAATAGACCTTATTTGCAGATCTCTGGGGAGGCCATGGGTACTCCCATGGCCAATGTTTATGCAAACCTTGTATTGAATCAATGGGAGAGTAAATATGTTTACAAAGGAAATTAATTTTATGATCCTAACTTACTATTTTGCAAAAGATTTGTAGACAATTGTTTCCTTTTATGGAAAGGTACTACAGAAAGTTTAATGACTTTTATTGAATATCTGGAAGGGACAACAGAATTTTTACGTTTTAAAATGAAAGTATCAGATACTAATATTACATTCTTAGATATTAATTTGTCTATGGTTAATGGAGAATTACAAACATCAGTACACAGGAAATCAGTTCATGTCAACAGGTATACACATAGATACAGTATGCATGCCCCCCATATGTTTAAAAGTATTGTGAAAAGCCAGTTTTGTAGAGTTAGTAGGTTAAACACTGATGTGGATTAATGTTTAAAACAAATGGAAGATATTAAACAAGAATTTTTTGATAGGGGCTATGATTTGGAAAGTATAAATGCTATAACAGAGAGTGTCTTAAAAGAGAGATCGGATATGGCAGCTCCACTCTTTAGTGAAGGAAGGCAGACAATAAATAATACTAATGCTGGAAATCGAAAACTGAGATATGTTACAACTTACAATACTAGATCTAAAGGGATAGAGAGTATAATACGAAAGAAGTGGAATATTTTGTTATCAATGCCTGAGCTTAGAAACATTATAACTGAAAGGCCATATTTTGCATATAAGAATGAAAGAAGTCTTAAGCAGAAATTGTGTTATAAAGATTTTAAGCCTAATGGTATTAATGTTGCCATTAGAACTACTAAGAAAGGCTCAATTCCATATCAAAATTGTAGTTGTTGTGAAGATGTGACATCAGATATTGAATTAATCCATCCAGTTACTAGATTTCCTTACAAGTTTGATTGTTATGCCAGTTGTAACACAACTTGTATAGTTTATCTAGCCACCTGCACTAAATGCCCCTCGTTCTATGTTAGTAAAAGTAGGAGAAAATTAAAAGACCGTATTATAGAGCATAAATCAGAAATTAGAAGGAATGTATCTACTAACGTGCTGGCGAAACATATAAATAACAATGTTAATGATCACAATTTTAAATTTAGGGTAATAAAGGCCATACAGCAAAGTATGAGGGGGGTGATATTAACAACATGCTGGAAAACATAGAGTATTCCTGGATAATAAAACTACAAGCGGATGTTTACCCAGGGATTAATAGTGCAGTAAGTTTGAAGCCTGTTTTAATTAAGAAGCAGCATAAGCTACATTAACGGAGAGTGTATTATTTGTTAACTGGAATGTTTTTTTATTGGTTGGCTGTGTCATATGATTAATTGTTTTTTACTATTTAATTGAAATGTGAAATGTTTTTATTATAGCACTGAGGAAGGGGAAACCCGGAAGCTTTGCAATACATTTGGTGATTTTACGTAGCTGTGTTCTTTTATATCTTGGTCTATGGAAGATAAAGGCTGGAAAGAGTACAGAAATAGCTTATACAACAATCAGTAGCAATGAAAGATGGGAGGAAGAGACTTTGGAAATCAGAAAATCATAAGAGGTGCAGAGCAGAGACACAACCTTATATAACAACAACAGGAGGTTGGGAAACTTTTCAAGGAACAAGTAGGGTAGCTACAGATGCTAGCAATAAAAAAAGGCAACATTGGAGCTCTTTCAGAACCTATAGCTTAATGTGTTAGTGTGGGATGGGGCAGACACAGGAGGCAAGCAGGTAAATAATAAGCAGAATATAAACCCACTGAAGCACAAACTGGACAGAGACAATTCTGTCACTATTGTACTTCTACTGCAGTTTAAGGCACCAGAGGGTGCGGGAATTTACCAGTAACACTGTTTATGGAAAAATACAGTAATAAGTGATTAAAAGCACGAATCTGGTAGTAGGAATGTGCAGTTCTACCATAACTGTGAATTAAATTACATGACTTTGGCCCAGCAGAATTTAAAATACAAATGAATAGGATTTACAAGCAATTCTACCATACTAGACTTCTTGTAGCAATTGTTGTAGCACACAAAAGTGCTACCAGCACTCAATGTTCTACAAGGAAACAACTCCAGTACTTATTATTAATGCCCACCCCGCCAGGCATGTCTAAAGGTAATTTCCCTGTGCTTTCTGCTATTAACCTGGTGAATGTAGGCATCCTGAGGCAATGTAGCAACTGCCTCATGTACACTGACAACCCTCTCCTCTTATCTCCCAACACTCAGACTTGCGAGAGATTCACTTATATATCCAAACTGGAAGCCACGCACTCCCCAGCCAAGACCGGAATAGCTGGTCAACAGCAGAAGGTCAACACTTGTACCACATCACATGGAATACATAGCCCTACAGAACACACACCAGCACTGCCTTCACAAAAAACATAAACCACACAACCACCTTCACAGAGTCTCTCAATAAAAATCTACCCAAACAGCAGAGACCTCCAAGGCAGAAACGCACTCAACCACCACAACACAACACTAATTACAAGACACATAACTCTCCTAAACAGTGTGCCACTCAACTAAAGGCCATAAGGCAAAACAGCATACCCAACACTCTAGTTATAGGTGACTCGATAGTGAGGCAAACTGATGTCCCACTCACTAGGTTGAATAAGGAGAAAGTAACAGTCAGCTGCCTGTCAGGTGCCAGGATCCACCACATAATGCAGGCACTCAGGTCCCTCAACAACAGGTACAAATATAATTCTTTCATTGTACATGTGAGTGTGACTGAGACATACCTCCCTGGACTACATGAAAAGATATATGGAGGAGCTCTCGGATTATGTAGCCTAGGGGGGTATGACCCAAGCCCTGAGCAGCATCCTACCATCACCCAGAATGATACCACAGTACAAGCAGAAAATTATTGATTTCAACAATTGGCTATGTTTCTGGTATCATTCTAAGGGGATCCAGTATCTGTCTGCCTAGGATGACATGATTGACCTCAATGCTTTGTCAGAGATGGCCTGCATCTGTCACCCCTGGACTTCTGGAGACTGGCCAAGGCTCTTGCCACCCCTGTAGTGCCTTTTTTAGGTGGTGTTCCAAAGACCAAATTACCACCATAACAGCTACAAACAAATGCAATCTGAGGATCATGCTGCTCAGTGCTAGAAGTCTAAATCTCAAAATGCACTCGCTCGTTGCACTCCTTAAAATGGAGAACATTGACATCTGTGCTGTAACAGAGACCTGGTTCAAGGCAGCAGAAAGCACCCATGCACTACCAGGCTGTAACTCATTCCACACCTTTCGGCCCCAGAACTTGGACCAGAGGTCCAAAGGTGGTGGTGTTTCCATATTCATAAAAGATGTACACACCTCCAGACTGGTAGCCCAACATAACGCATCTGAGATACATCAGGTGCAGCTAATATTGGGTAAGACAGCAATTCAGGTCGTAGCCTGTTATAGGTCCCCAACCATGTCCCAAGATTTACACTTCATGCTCCTAAGCACCCTGAAGAATATTAGCGTCTAACCTAACACTCTCATACTGGGTGACTTCAACTACCCCTTCATTAACTGGGAAAACTACTCATGTACCAATACAATTGCCCAACATTTCCTGGAATTCACTAATTCCAATGCCTTGGACCAGCTCATTCTTACCCCCTCTAGAGGTAGCAACATCCTTGACCTGGTCATTACTAACATGGGCGACCGTTGCTCTATACCAATAGTCAACTCCTCCCTGGTTAGATCCGACCACAAATGAATCACCTTGGAAATCCACATCCCTCCCACCCCCTTTGGGCTCCTAAAAACAGAGATGGCCAACTTCATGGCATCCATGCAAATGGAGAATAGTTGCATGACCACCGAATCATACACCAACGCACTGTATGAACACATACACTAATACATGGATCTTGCCATACCCCATAGAACCAAGACTATCTTCTCCAAGAAAAGGAAGCCAATCTGGTGGTCCCCTGCTATAAACAAGCTCTACAAGAGAAGGAAGAAACTTATGCGGAATAATGTGAAGTCCCAAGACTGGAAAAACTCCCTTATCAGCCTCAACAAAAAGTTGAGATCCCTCATCAAATCCTCTAAAGCTAGCTATGAAAACAGAATTGCAGCAGATAGTAAAGACAACCCACAGGGCCTTCTATAGTTATGTAAAGAATCTCCACGGCAATACCCAGATTTGCTCTGAGCTACTTCACAATGGTACCTCCTATACCGAGCCAGTAGATATTGCCAATATACTGACTGACAGATTCATTGTCAACTTTACCCCCTCTCCCCCCCAAGGACCAATTACAATACAAGTAGATTGCCAGGCATCCAGTATTACTGCTGCACAGGTTAAAACAGCACTGTCCAAGATCAGGAATACAGCTTCTAAGGGACCTGACAATATCTCTGGCTGTGTTCTACATGAACTACAGAGTGAACTGGAACCTCACCTGTGTGTCCTGTTCAATCACAGCCTCACATCAGGCTTTATCCCTACCGAATGGCGCACTGCTACAGTCATCCCTCTCCACAAAGGAGGAGTGACTACAGACTCTGGGAACTATCGCCCTATTAGCCTAACAAGTCTAATATGCAAAGCTATGGAACACATCATCGTGGACCCAATAAACAAGAATATAGGGACTCTCCAAACCCTGGATCTCACACACTTTGGTTTTGTGAGGGGTAGATCATGCCTGCTCAACTTGGTTGATTTCTTTGAGTCAGTCACCAGAGCTGTGGATGAAGGCAAGGTGATTTATACAGCCTACTTTGATCTGACCAAGGCCTTTGGTACCATTCCCCACTCAGGAATCATAGAAAAACTTACTAAACTAGGCATCAACGCCTATATCACTAGGTGGGTTGCAAACTGGCTCACAGATAGAACCCACAGTGTGAAAATATCTGACTCCAAATCAGACTGCCAACCAGTCATGAGTGGAGTCCCACAGGGATTGGTCCTCGGTCCTCTCTTGTTTGGTATCTACTTCTTGGAAGTCCAGGACAACACAAAGGGACTATGTTTGATAAAGTTTGCAGATGATTGCAAGTTGGGAGCTATTAGTAACTCCCCAAGTGATGCTGACATCCTACAGAAAGGCCTCACTGAGACCAACGACTAGTGTCAGAACCATGCCCTTATCTCAATGTCAACAAAATTGTTGTCATCCTCTTTGGGAAAAACCCAGTTCCCATGAATGACCACATCAATGGTAGTCCACTGAACACAGAAGGCGTTATAAGTGATCTGGGAACACAGGTTGACAGCAACCTCTCTTTTGACCACCACATTGCCAGTGTGGTCAGAAAGTCCTTCTATGTGGCACATCTCATTACTAAGGGTTTGCATCCAGGAAGAAAGAGGTCATTGTCTCCCTCTACTCTTCCCTCATTAGGCTAATCATCAAGTGCAATGCTCTATTTGACATGTACCTCACTAGACACCTGCAACAACTGAAGAGGCCATAAAAGTAGCTCACAAAGAGGATCCTAGGCCTTGCCCTATATGGACAGACTCAAAAAACTCCAACTATTCTCTGTCTCATATCGCCTACTTAGAAGTGATCTCTGCTTGGCTTACAAAGCCATGTCGGACCCAGCTCTGTTAGAAATGCTACATCTAAAGAAATCCCAGTCCCCCGCACCACACAGTCCAGAGACATCAACTTCATTACCACAATCAACAAAACGTGCTGTGGAGGGACGGGTTCATAACCCAGAGACTGCCCATGCTATGGAATAGACTTCCCATACATGTCAAACAGGGCACCTCACTGGCCCTCTTCAAGAGAAATCTTGATGAGTGGATGGGAACTAGAAAATTCACCCCGGGGATCACTTCAGTGGCTGTACTCAACAGAGGCACTGGGAACTAAGGTTGGGTGGAATGATGCCAGGTTAATTCTATGGGCTAGGCTTGTAAAGGCTCCAGGGCCATTAGCCTAGTACACACCTATGAACCTATGAACAAGTACAGAATAACCAAGGTCCTGGAAGAAACTAAAAAATGCAATCAGATGGAACAGAGCAGAAAAGTACAGAGTATTATCATCACAAAAGTCACTATATGTACTCTTAAATATTTAAGCAGATCCGGAATAATTAAACTAATTTAATTTTCTTTCCCCATTTTTGAAAAGCTAGTTACTCACAGTTCCACACCTCACCAAGTCTTGGATAAAAGAGGAATTGAAGAAATATGCAGGCCTTCATTAGGATTTGCATCTGAGCATCAAGTACATTAATCTAAAGGGACCTAACAATTACACGCTGGGCAAGGCTTACAGATAAGTTACATAATACACCAGATACACTTGTACAGGAGGTGGCATTGTGTTGCCTAGTAATGACTCGTCTTGTGATATGTTATAGTGCAAGGAGCACCAATTTGCCACAGATGATATATACAAATGACTACTTAAAAACATGGAAACCTAACTCTCAAGGGAATGAAATCCTAATGATGGGTGTGACAGATAGCCCACAATCTCCAGTCTGTGACCACCATTTCAATTCCACTACTGCCAGGCCTTGCACTACCCAAGTATGTGAGGGGCAGAAGCCATAGTCTTTGGATCAGCTCTGCTGTCCCATATAAGTCCACTGGCCACAAAAGAGATTATCTTTCAAGTCACCCCACTTGTACACAGCATGTTAAATTTAAAAAAAAGTGCACAAAACACTAATTCCATAACCAATTTACTAAATGCAGCCTGGCCTCATTTGCATAAAGGAAGAAGGCATTGCTGTCCTGGGTATGGGTTTTCAACATCTGCAGCTAGAATAGGATTAACCATTGTCAACTTACAGAGCAGAGTCTTTGGCCTAGCACTCTCATGCTCCTTTATATGCATTTTGTCTGTGAAACACAGGGTCTTCCAGTGCCCCTTACCCATAGCAACTGATTTTCAAATAAATTACACACACACACACACACACACACACACACCTTATTGAAGGCTGGCATATTTCTTTAATTCCTCACAGTGTGTCCTGTCAAAGTAGTACTGCAAATCACTCTATAGAATTATTCATCCTGAGACCCACCACAACGGTTATGGCTTCTGAGAAAGATTGTAAACCACCAACGACCAGCAAAAAACGATAGTGAACATGCAGTAATGAAGAAATAATGATTATTTATTTATAATTCCTTCATATCCAGACCGGTTTCGGCTATTCATCCTTTATCAATGAATACAATAAAGTTTTTTTGAATGAAATGAAGCAGCCTGCATTTATACTAGTCTCTGATTACCTGGAAGCAATATTACAGCACCACCCAGTGGCTGGAGTAACAAAGTGCATGTTCCATTCTTGATTGAAGCATATGACCAGTGACATAAAAATGCCAGAGGTGTAGATATTAAGTCATATTTTTAAAGATAAAAATCAAAGCTCTGGAAGTAAGCCATTATATGACATACATATTACAAGGTTATAGACCAATACCATAGTCACTATTTGTGAATGCATATCATAGTGTAAAAAAGCAGAAAATATATACCACTAGTATATATCTATTTTGAAGGGTGATAACCACAAGTTCAAAAGAACTGAATAATAATGAACCAAGTACTGATCATATAATATATTACAAAATAAGGCAAAAAGAGTATAGTGGCCTCATTCTCAGCTATATTATAGATTATAATAAATTGAAATAATATGCTTGTAGATAATACAAGTTCAACATTGCAATTGTACAATACTCAATGTTTAATGCCAACATACCAGATACGAATACCAAACCATACATATACATATTCGTATCCTGAACAATTTTTTATCATGCTTTATAGAGTATAATATGAGCGTTGGTAGGCCTAACCACCATTGAATGGTTCGTACTAATTCTTGATCTATATGAATGTTTGTTGTTGTAACCATGATTATGAAATCCTCCAGTGTTCAGTGAAACTCACTGATGGTCATTCAGACCTGGGGGGAATAAACATCCAAGGTTGGTTATCCAATATTGTTCCTTGTGGTTTAAAATGGTGTGCCAACCCTGTTGGTTGTTCCTATCTCCCTAAATTTTGTCAATGATTATGAACATAAACTGGGCATTGGGATGTTGTATCGTGTGTCTGTATAAAGCATTTGTTTCTTTTTTGTTCCTCATGTCACTACGATGTTCTGTCATCCTTATTCTCAGAGACCTAGAGGTATGACCAACATAAAAAGCTTTACATTGGCAGGTAGCTAAGTAAATAACCCATGTACTGCTGCAATTACCAAACACCCTGGTTTTAAATACCCGATTGGTGTTGGCACTGGTGAATTCTTTTAGTGTACTAACTTGTACACAGGAGCAGCAGTGACCACATGGAAAAGTACCAATTAGTTTATCACCACTGATAGTGGTCTGATGATATATCGCACCTCCCCTTCTCTGTTTTTGTAATGTGAAAATAGCCCTCCCAAATTCTTACCTCTTCTGTATGACATTTGACATTGAGGGCCTAGTATTGACCTTAAAGTGTCATTAGCCAAAAGAATTTTCCAGTTGCAATTAAGTATATCCCTGACAATAGGTTGGTTCCTGCCATATGTGGTGACAAATCTCAAGATAGAATCCTGATGAGCATGCTCTGATTTTTTGTATTGTATCACAATACAAAAAATCAGAGCATGCTCATCAGGATTCTATCTTGAGATTTGTCACCACATATGGCAGGAACCAACCTATCGGGAATTTAAAACCAGGGTGTTTGGTAATTGCAGCAGTACATGGGTTATTTACTTAGCTACCTGCCAATGTAAAGCTTTTTATGTTGGTCAAACCTCTAGGTCTCTTAGAATAAGGATGACAGAACATCATAGTGACATGAGGAACAAAAAAGAAACAAATGCTTTATTTATTTATGTTCATGATCATTGACAAAATTCAGGGAGATAGGAACAACCAACAGGGTTGGCACACCATTTTAAACCACAAGGAACAATATTGGATAACCAACCTTGGATGTTTATTCCCCCTAGGTCTGAATGACCATCTGTGAGTTTCACTGAACACTGGAGGATTTTATAATCATGGTTACAACAACAAACATTCATATAGATCAAGAATTAGTATGAACCATTCAATGGTGGTTAGGCCTACCAACGCTCATATTATACTCTATAAAGCATGATAAAAAATTGTTCAGGATACGAATATGTATATGTATGGTTTGGTATTCGTATCTGGTATGTTGGCGTTAAACATTGAGTATTGTACAATTACAATGTTGAACTTGTATTATCTACAAGCATATTATTTCAATTTATTATAATCTATAATATAGCTGAGAATGAGGCCACTATACTCTTTTTGCCTTATTTTTGTAATATATTATATGATCAGTACTTGGTCCATTATTATTCAGTTCTTTTGAACTTGTGGTTATCACCCTTCAAAATATATATATACTAGTGGTATATATTTTCTGCTTTTTTACACTATGATATGCATTCACAAATAGTGACTATGGTATTGGTCTATTACCTTGTAATATGTATGTCATATAATGGCTTACTTCCAGAGCTTTGATTTTTATCTTTAAAAATATGACTTAATATCTACACCTCTGGCATTTTTATGTCACTGGTCATATGCTTCAATCAAGAATGGAACATGCACTTTGTTACTCCAGCCACTGGGTGGTGCTGTAATATTGCTTCCAGGTAATCAGAGACTAGTATAAATGCAGGCTGCTTCATTTCATTCAAAAAAACTTTATTGTATTCATTGATAAAGGCTGAATAGCCAAAACCGGTCTGGATTTGAAGGAATTATAAATAAATAATCATTATTTCTTCATTACTGCGTGTTCACTATCGTTTTTTGCTGGTTGTTGGTGGTTTACATTGTTGGCTTGACTCTGCATGCCATCCTTGCAGAGCGTATGGTTGTTTTCTGAGAAAGATGCCACAGCTTTACAGTCTACTGAGCTAAATAATACCCTCTCCTCAGACAAAAAAATACTGCCTTAATAAATAAATACCTGTCACAAGATCTTAAAAGTGAATACTTTACTTAGATAAATAAGTCAGTAATTACCCAGATTAAATATGCAGAGATAAAGCCAGTTACAAAGAGAAGAGAAAAATAACTACCAGTGGAACAAAATAAAAATCTAAATAAATAATAGCTGAATAAATCTAGCTGATTTCAACATAAAGCATACTGAACATTCCTCTTCTATGTTCCTAAAATAAGGCAGATGCAGCACTTACATAGAGATTTGCAGCACGGTCACCAAGCAAGACTGACTAATTCACCAGTTGCAACTCTAAGCATATCTCTCTCTCTCTCTCATGTGTGTGTGAGTGTGTGTGTGTGTGTATGTGTGAGTGTGAGAGACACCCCTCCTCTCGGCCAGCGATCAAGAAGCCTCAGTTATTAACACTGACACTGGTGGAAAATGTTTATTGTGTTTAAAACAGGAACACACAGTATTTTCAGATGCAGCTCTCTGCACCAAGTGCAATTTCTGTTAATAGCACACAGAGAATACACACTCCAGTCCTGGGCTTTCTCTCCAGGCCCCAAATAAGACTCCCCACTGAACACTGTAGAACTGAGTCCTTAACTTGGTGTTCCACGCCAAGTCCTCCACCATCCTCTCTATGAAATCAGTGCTCTCAATGTCCCTGGTCAATGTAGCTGCCACACAGACTCTCTCTGAGATTTGATTTTCACACATACACCCACACCCACACACACACACACACACACACACACACACACACACGCACACACACACCTGGGAAAGGCTGGCACAGCTTACCCCCTCTGCCACCTGCCCCCAGACTATAAGGTAGATTTGCTACCACCACATCACCCAAAGCCAGCTATTTTAAGGCTGTTACCAGGGTACCCAATTACACTTATTAAAATAGTAATGTTTAACCAAGGTGCAAGACTTTCAGGAATGTGGAGCCACAGTGCCACTAAATAAATGCAAGTACTCTCAAAGGTTAAAATATTTTCTATAAGACCAGTGACAATGACAAGTTTAGATATAATAAATAATAATTAATAAAAATACATGAACATACTGAATATCTATTTACAATAAACACCAGAGTTTTAGCTACAGGAAATGTAAAAAAAAACACTGATGGAAAGACTCAAGACAGATACAGAAAAAAACATTTAGCTGATCTCACTATATTTTTCTGACTGACTGAAGAATTACTGTTCCCTAGTTACTTACTAAAGCAAGGCAAGATGAATGTGGATGAGAGTCTTATCAGGTCCAAAACAGAGTGCACACCTCACATCTCTTACTAGTATTAAAATACAATGTCAGTGATGTTTACAAAATGACACTACATCTCATCATCTGACTTTGTAGTTCCCATACTACCCCCTCACTAAAACCTATGCCAGTATCTGGCACTGATGTGTCATAATACACACCTAGAACTAGAAACTGTAAAATAATTACAACACTTTCACTCTTCCTGCAGAAACTATCAAGCCATTCTCTGGTACCCCAGGGTAGCAATTAGTTCATCACTAAGGACAATAGAGTATGATCCCAGTCCAGGCTCTTCACAGATATTGCACCTCTGTCTGCATTCATACCTGTGAGATAAAAATTGTTATGGCCTAAACCAAGTCATTTAATTTCAGGCTATTTTTCTTATGGTTAGCTGGACTGCGCATAACCCCTTTACTTCCAGTATCCTCTCTTAAAATATATACATTTCATCAGTTACAACAATCCGGTCTGACATATATGTATACTTCTTTTCTGTCCAGCAGGACCCACTGTTGATACATTTTTAACACAAGCAACTTTACAAATACATTTTTAACACAAGCATGTGCACAGATCAATAGCAGACAACAAAGAAAAAGCTCCCAATGAAGCAGAAGGCAGTCAATATAAAACCAAAGTTATTGCTATTATAAAATATGTAAGCACTTTTGTGATGGTTAACACCACTTCTTAAGACATACAAAATCTAGTAAAAACCTCCGTTTATATAAATTAAAAAAATGAACAACCTGTCAGGAAGCACAAATTTCATGATGCGAGCATTAATAAATAAGGCTTCTTTATCTTAAAGGGCTAATACTAAATAACACTTAAACACTTTGTTATTTCAAACTTATCTTTCAGAACAGGTTTTAAGGGCACACAGCCATTGAGTCCCTATTCTCTATGTGCTCCCAGCCACAATATCTATTGAAGTTCTACACTTTCATTCTATTGATGGGATCCCCAATTCTCTCATTCTCTGGTAACACATACAGAGCTTGAACAAGGAATGTGTGCTGATTCCCTTGTGTTAATGTATGCTTGGCTAACACACTACAATCCAGGTCTCTCTTTGTACAATATATGTGGTCCCTTACCCTCTCCCTAAGGCGGCAGTTTATCTTTCCTACATAGAATTTGAAACACATAACACAATATGCCACATACACCACATTCATTGTATTACAATTAGCTGTTGCTCTTAATTGCCATAATCAGCCAGTTCCCAGATGTTTAAATTACCTCTATTCATCTATAAAGGCACAATATGCACATGCCCCACATTTATGGGTACCTCCTAATGGCATATCCACTGGGGCATGCATACTCGGGTAGCACAAATGCTGCTTCAGATTCTTCCTATTTCTATGAACAAACTTGGGCCTTGGGCCAACTACATTCATGGTCTTATGGTCTAACAGTAATATAGGCCAGTTCTTATATATAATATTTTTTCACTAGCCCAACATCCTGTGTATACGATATTACGAAAGGTGTTATATGGTCCGATTGTTTGTGGGTTTCCCTAGTGTGGACTCGAAAAATAGGGTCTAGCTCCTCTTTCCCTTTCTCTCTGTACTTTTAAATATGCATGTTCTACCTGCTCCTGTCCATATCCTCTGGTTACAAAAGCTTCCTTCAGATAATCCAACTCATATGAAAGATCTGTCTCTTCACAAGACAATCTAGATACTCTCATAGATTGTCCTACCATTATATAATTAAAAATGTGCTGGGGATGCATGCTCTCTCTATGCAAAAAAGTAGGACTATAACAATATATTCTTTAATGTAGTGCTAAGACCATGCCCTTTCCGATAGATAGTTGCATCTAAGAAATCAATACTATGTGCTGAACTGTTCATAGTAAACCTAAGGAACTCATTACTAGAATTCATCTATTGAAAAAAATTGAAAAAGATCTTGTTCGGCTCCTTGCTAGCCTATAAGGTTAGTGACAAATCATCAATAAAAATGAACATTGGTTTCCATTCTACCCAAAATATGTTGTTGTTCCCATTCCATCATTACGAGATTAGCATATGAGTTAGCATAGCTAGTACTCATATAGCCACTCCCACCATCTGCCAGTAGTAGGTGTTATTAAATAAAAAAAATATTATGATCCAAAACCAGTTCCAGTAACATACATAAAAAATCAACATGAGATGTGGTAAATTTAACATATCTAATAAGAGCAGCTTTAACCATATTAATACCCTCAAAATTGGGAATGCAAGTAAGTAAAGAAACCGCATCAAATGTTACAAGTATGTTAAACTTCATATTGCTAGATTCAGTAGTAGCCATATAGAGATCTCATAGAAAATGTTCTGTATCTCTAAGTACTATAAAATACTCATCTAATACTAGCTTGAGCTGAGAATCCAAATATATAGACATCGGGTCAATGAGCCACCCACCACCGGCAACTATAGGTCTAAAAGGCAGAGTAGGATATTTGTGTATTTTGGGTAGGCCATGCAACCTTCATACCAACGGCTGTTCAACTTTAAAATATTCAAATAACTCTCTTGTCATTAGACCCATGCGCAAACTTTCCTGCAAGGTCCGTAGTATGTGTTTTTTCATTGTATACATTATGTTCAACTAAACAACTCTATACACATTCAAAATTGATAGCATTTTATCTATCTCACTATAGTAATATATAGAATCCAAAATAACAATGGGTCCACCTTTGTCTGAAGGATGAATAACAATATTGCTGTTACTTCGCAAATCATATAATGCTCTCTGTTCAGACTTAGTTAAGTTACTTTTGTATTTGTGCATACTTTGCATATTAAAAATATCATACATATTATTCTCACAGGCTTGCAAAAATGCTTCAACATTATATGGTAACACTGGTACATAAGTACTAGGTTTTTTAAAAGACGACATTGTAGAAACATCATCATTACTGAACTGCAACTTAAGTGCTACATTACGTACAAATAAGTCTAGTTCAATAAGTAAGTCACTTAAGTCAGTAGTAGCAGATGGAATAAACCCCAGACCCTTCTCCAGGAGTGAACATTCAGCTACAGTCAGTTCATACCTTGAAATATTCCAAATTAACCCTTGTGATTTGGGCCCCACATCTTCTTCAACATCCTCTACTGATTTGAAATTGGTGGCTCCTTCCGTTTCTGTCCTGTATGCTGAATGCCCTGGTTGCTCGATTTCTTTCTGTACTGATGGAAAGGAAGGGGCAAAACTGGAAAAACCTGTTCCTTGGAAGAAGAAATAATCTTTCGTCGTACTACTGGGCCCACATCTGATTCTAATGTGAACATACTTGCTTCACCTGACATTATGGAGTCAGACAAATGAGTGGAATACACAGAATTAGTGGGTTCAGGGGAGGAAACATTCTCCCATGCACTTAGATTGGGTGCTGATATAACTGACGTGTCTGGATTGGATGATTCTACCAAATTCAATTTGGGTGACATAAGCCAGGGAACCTTGTTGGCTAGGCTTACGTAGGCCCTTGGGCTGATAGCATGGTACCTACCTATGAACCTATGATTGGCTCCTTCTGTTTCCTGTCTATCATGAAATCTAGGCCAGGTAAAAACATTATAATTGGAAAAGTCGTGTAAATCTCTGGCTAATTTCTTTTTCTTTTGCTGTAGTAATCATTTTTCATAAACCACCACTTTGTCAATAAGTTCATTTAAGAACAAGTCCGTACTTTCATTGCCCACAACCTCCGACAACTGATGCTGTTGTTGGCATACTTTACTACTCAAGTCAAGTTCCATACAATGAAAACATTCAATCAAGAGCTTAAGATAAACTTTGCTGGTTTCTAGATTGATTATTTGCCAGTGAGCCAAAAGGGAGGGATAGATGTCTCCATATGTGGACATATTCAGTACCCTAAGACCTCTAGGTACAATGTTAATGTTGACACAGGCTTCCAAATAAAAACATTGACACTGAAGTCTTTTGAATTTATACAGGTCGTTCTCGATACTACGCTTTAAGTCATGTACCTTATTTTCAGCAACTTTATCATGAACTGGCTCAATGGTATAGCTTGGTAGTTCACTCGCTTATAATGGATTCTGCTGTCCATCCATAATATCAATCAATCAATGTCCAGTAATACTGTTGAACCTTGAACGCATATCATTACCATGCAATGAATTGCCCTCTGCCATACTCGCTGTATAATTGCAAACACACCAATAGTCCCCAATGAAGCGAGTATATCCACAAAACAATAGCAGTCAACAAAGAAAAAGCTCCCAATGAAGCAGAAGGCAGTTGATATAAAACCAAAGATATATTTATTATAAAATATGTAAGCGGTTTTGTGATGGTTAGCACCGCTTCTTCAGACATACAAAATCTAGTAAAAACTTCTATTTATAAAAATTTAAAAAATGAACAACCAATCAGGAAGCACAAATTTCATGATGAGAGCATTAATAAATAAGGTTCCTTTATCTTAAAGGGCTAATACTAAATACACTTAAACACCTTGATATTTCAAACTTCTACCTTTCAGAACAGGTTTTAAGGGCACAGTCATTGAGTCCATATTCTCTATGTGCTCCCAGCTTACATTAAAATGAACAAGGCATGTTCTTCAAGTAACTGAGACAATCTTCTACTGACACTTTCAAAAAGATCAGTGATCACTATGGTATTCCTCTAAAACAAGTTTGTTAATACTCTCTGGATCAGGAGTTACCTTGCGTAACTCATTTTTAAACTACTAATTCTTGGGTCCCTTCCTGACAGCATTTGCAAATGTTCTTAGATAAGATCAGACCTTTTAGGCAAAATAAAAATTTAATTGTTGCCCTTCTCATATCAAAAAGCCATTTCTAACAATCTAATCTTTTCTGGCACATGTTTACAATATTGTACCCTCCAAACATAATTTTTCTTTGTATATTTCTCCAAGACTGCTAATTTGTTTTCCCTTAATGATGTTTGAATTATCCCTATAGCTTTATTGGCCTGCTATAATTGATGGCACTTGTTGCAGTGTTTTTCCACTGCTATCATATCCGGGGCTGTCTGAAAATGTTGTGTCTAAAAGTTGCAAATCCAAGATTTAATACACATTGTCTTTCCCCATTCATAAACCACAATGGGTCATATTTATTAGCTGAATGTGGAAGAATGTACCACCTAAAGCCCATACATTAATCTGAGAAATTAATGGTCTGAGGGGTAAATTTGTACATCTATTGCATTTTTAAATTCCCATCTGGATACGAGCCAAAAGTTTAAAAAAAGTCTATGACTTAGTCAGCATTATCACCCTCTCACCCCTTTTTCTCATTTTATACATGGGGTCGGGGTGTCACATGAGCTGTTGCCATCTCTCGATTCGATGCTACACTCTTACCTTCTACAACTGGCATACCTGACTGTCACAGGTCGTCTGTCATGCAGTCCATCCATCTCTTTACTGGATATCATTCCTCTTGCTTTCTTCCTGTCTCTCCCAAACGTTGGCATCTAACTGTAATAATGATATTGGGCTATAATACTGGGTGTAACTACACCTCCCAAATTTTCTTCACCAAAATTGCTTCTACTTTCCTGCACACATGGCAGAACCACCATAATGTGTTCTCTTTGACCTTTGAAATTACAGCTAATTTGACTTTTGCTCTAATGTCATCATTTTTTCATTTGTCCCACAGTGTGCATCCTACCACCCATATCAGGCACTTTACATCATCACCTTTTGCTGCCTTAACTGATCTAACTTTACTGTCCAGATTTCTGTATTATACAGCAGTGCTGGCTGCACCATTGTTTTGTACACCTTATTTTTCACCTTCTTTGGCATTCTTCTGTGACATTCTAACACTCTGTGACAGCTTTCAGTAGCCCCTCTGATTCTCACTTTGAGCGTCTCATTTACACTTCCTTTCTCTGCAACCACAATCACAGATAATTGAAGCTGTTAGCCTGTTCCATTATTTTCCCTACTATCTAAATTATACGCTTATTCTGATTTCACTCATTTGTAACCATAACATCTGCTCTGTGTGTGTACAGTTCCTTTCCATTTGCCTTCAGTTTACCATTCCATTCTCTTACTATATGTTGAAGTTCCTTCAGCGCCTGCATGTAATGCCACATCATACTATGCCTTTATTGTAACTCGTATACATAGAATCATTTGTGTCAGGATTTAGTCTCCACCAATAATCTCAGATGTAAGTTTCTGTGATACATCTTATTGTGGATACCATCGTGGGATGTTTCTCAATGCCCACAGGCATATGATTTTAGATCAATTAAATCACAGTGTTAAAATCACCTCCCACATTTGATTTTCATTTGACCATAAAAAATTACCAGTGCGACTTTGCACACCTGACAACCCACCTGAAGAATCACCCTCCTAAATTATCCTTTTTGGCAGACTGTATAACCTGAAATAATGATCTATTGATCACTATAGCTAGTGATGTCTTGCTTGAAGAGGCAGAACATTCTCTCCCTTCCACCATGTAAGTGATTGCACATTTGAGCCTTCACTTAGTCTTGTTTCCTGTAGAAAGGCAACCTCTGTTGCCTTCTCCCTAAGCAAGTAAAGTAAAGTTGTTTTCTTAACTGAGACATTCACATCTTTAAAGCTGAATGATTCCATCACCAAGAGATAACATCCCTGTTCGGTCTTGCCACTATGCTGTGTACATCACCATTTGGCTTTTGATCTTTTTTGAAAGAATGACTAGGTTGCAGTCCAAGTAAAAAAATTAAGTTGTGTGCTGTCCCAATGTTTTTCTTTGACTAGCCTAGAACACAGCATCCATGGGACCTGACAACATCCCAGGCTGTGTTCTTCATGAACTATAGAACGAACTGGCTCCCCACCTAATTACCATGTTCAATCATAGCCTCACCTCAGGCTTTGTGCCCACTGAATGGTGCACAGCAACAGTTATCCCACTCCACAAAGGGGGAGCCACCACAGACCCCGGGAACTACCGCACTATTAGCCTGACAAGCCTGGTCTGCAAGGCTATGGAGCATATCATCATAGAACTTATAAACAATGACATTGGTAATCTCCAAACTCCAAACCCTACCCAGTTTGGGTTTGTAAAAGGTAGATCATGTCTCCTAAACCTGATAGACTTCTTTGAAGTGGTCACCAAAGCCGTTGATGAGGGTAAGGTGGTACACACAGCCTATCTAGATCTTGCCAAGGCTATCAACACCATCTCCACTCTGGAATTATTGACAAACTCACTAAACTAGGTATAAATCCCTATGTCACAAGATGGGTTGCCAACTGGCTCACTGACAGAACCCACACTGTGAAAGTAGCAAACTCTAAATCCAACTTCAGACCAGTGACAAGTGCAGTACCACAGGGTTAAGTCCTAGGTCCTCTCCTGTTTGGTATCTACTTCTCTGAAGTACAAGCTAACACAGAAGGTATTTGGCTAACAATTTCACAGATGACTGCAAACTAGGAGCCATAATTAAAACTCCTAATGATGTGGACATCCTACAAAAGGGCCTCACTGAGACAGATGCCTGATGTCAAAGCCATGGCCTCAAGGTCAATGCCAAAAAGTGCATTGTCATCCCTTTTGGTAAAAACTCTGTACCCATGAACTACCACATAGGTAGTAGTCTACTTAACACCAAAAGTGTGATAAGAGACCTTGGGACACAGGTGGACAGCAGTCTCTGCTTTGATAATCACATTGCCACAGTAGTCAGGAAAGCCTTCTAAGTGGCACACCTCATCACAAAAGGTTTCTCATCCAGGAAAAAGAGGTCATTGTTCCCTTCTACTCATCACTCATTAGACCCATTATAGAGTACAATGCCCCTTTTGGTATGTACCTCACAAGACATCTACAACAACTGGAAAGGCCCTATGCAGACCATCTCAAAAAAACTCCAGCTTTACTCTGTCGCATATCGCCTACTCAGCGGCGATCTCTGCCTAACATACAAAGCTATGTCAAACCCAGAGCTGTTGGACATGCTCCATGTAAAGAAATCCCAATCCCTCCGAGCTACATGCTCTAGGGACCTAAACCTTGTCACTACAATAAATTGAACATGCTGTAGGGATAGATTCTTGTCCCAGAGACTTCCCATACTCTGGAACAAACTACCTATCTATATCAAACAAAGCTCCTCATTAGCACTCTTCAAGAAAAATCTTGATGATTGGATGGGAGATAGGAAATTCACCCAGGGATCACTTCTGTGGCTCTGCTTGACAGGGTCACAGGAAAATAATTTTCTTGGGTGGCAAAAGTCAGGGTTCCGTTTGGCTGGGCTTATATAGGCCCTAGGGCCAATAGCCTAGTAACTACCTATGAGCCTATGAACCTATGAACTAGTGATTATACAAGTGGATATTTCTTTAATAAACCTACCAATAAGGGCAAGGTGCCAGACAGCACTAAATCATGACCAATTAACTTCAAAATGAATAGCAGTAAACACCAAAGAACATCTGGGAAAAAGGCTGACTTGGGGAAAACTACCCTATGCCCTTTCCAAAAGTCTTAATAACTGCAGCAGACAACATATGGTAAATAACAGACCTGCTTGTTATATACGTATTGCTTACTGAACTTCAGAATATTATCCAATGAATGGATAATCATAATGACATAACAATCTTTCCAATCTTATGCACAGTAGGAGGTGATGAAAAGATGATGTCTAATTTCATAAACAATTCTTCTATCTATGAAGAAAGTGCAAAGAAGACCAAGAGAGAGAGAGAGACAGAAAGAAAGTGGGGGATGAATAAGCATGTGAACCATAATCCTAGTACAAAAACAGAAATGGTAGTACATTTTTGGTGCAGGAAATTGATTTTACATGCACTTTAGTCCATAGCATGTCAATAAAATGCTGCAGTAAAAAAGAGAGATGGAAATATTAATATCCTCATAGAACTGCTTGTAATGGTTATTTTAATGAATCATATCAACTGGTACCAGATAAGTGCAATATATACCAACATTTCTGTGCATATACTTGTAATATCATACATTTACAGCTTTGTAAACACACACACACACACACACACACACACACACACACACACACACACACACACACACACACACACACACACACACACACACACACACATGTGGTATATATTTTTAAGTGGCTGCACTTCACATTAAAGTCACACATAGATCTACAACCACTTTTGGAACCCAGAGAGATCCCACAACAGACATTTCAGCAAAGGAAGGAGACAATACATAACATAAATGCTTAAATGAATGAGTCCTAAGCTTATAAGGCTATAGGCAGAGTCAAGGGTAGCTTCTGAGACTCAAATCAGGACTCTTCTAATTCTTTTCATTTTCTGGAGTTATTTTATGTCTGAATATTTTGGCAATGAGAAAGTTTCCATAGTCTGCACAGAGTCTGGGTAACCAAACTTGATCTGTATTCATCTTGGTACTGTGAAGAAAACAAGCATGTTTCGAGACCACATGGCATAATGGTTAAAGTTTTTACCTTCCATGCACAAGATGCAAGGTTCAATCTTGCCCTACGGCCAATGTCTGCATGTTCTTCCTGTATCTATGTGGGAACTTAGTCAATAGTTGTTGGCAGCAACACAGACTCTAGATGGCACCCTATGGGAGAACACCTATACAAACCAGCTTATTTGTGCATCTATTCTGTTTGCACAGTACCTTCAAGATAGGAGAACATGGATCACAGACTGCAAGCTATGAATAGCCAATCGATGGTGTAAAATATGGCTCTATGTGATTCAGCCCTATTATCTAATGTTGCTGAAAATGGTTGCTAGGAGGAGGCTATGTATGCAGGATCCAAGATGGAAGGGCAGTGCAGCAAAGACACTTGGCTTGGGATCTAGAGTCTATTACTCAGGCAGAGAACATGGAAGGGCAATGCAGCAAAGACACTTGACATGGGATCCATAGTCTACTACTCAGGAGGAGGACAGGCTAGAAATGGTGTGGGAATTGTGGAGAGGGAGAGGATTCAAAAGACAATGAGGGATGTCATCAGTCATAGTGACAGAGCCATAGCAATCAGACTCCAGTGTAAGGATAGGGCAGTATTCATTATCACAGCCTATGCCCCACAGCAGGGTTGTGATAATCAGGAAAAAAATGCATTCAGATACCAGTTGCAGGACCTATGAGATAAAGCAGATGATAATGCCTGACCTGACTTATAATGATAGAACACAATATGATGAATGCCTGGGTCCACATGGGTGGGGCAACAGGAATAAAGAAAGAGATGCCATTCTATACTTCTGTCTGGCAAATGGCTTGATGGTTGTCACCCATGGTTCAGCAAGAGAGAGAGTCATAAGATCATGTGCAAGACTGGCCAACATGCAACTCAGGTAGACTTTTTCCTAGTAAGGAAAGAGCGCTGGGATAGAATCAGTGTTGCAAAGTCAACCCCAGTGAAACAGTCAGCCCACAGCACAAATCACGTTTTTTCACAATCAGCATTGGTTGGAGGAGGCTCTAACATGAACAGAAACCAAACTGATGACCTGAAAGCTGACTGGAGAGAAAGCACAACAGCTCAAAGAATTACTCAGGGCTCTAGCACCTCATGAAGAGGAAGAAATAGGTGAAGCTGAAGAAGAATGGCAGCACCTCAAAACAGCATGTGTGAGGTCTATAGAACAGATATGTGGCCAAGCCAGATATGGAAATAAGGTACATAAGGAAAGCTGATGGTGGAATGCAGAAGCCCAGGAAGTCATCACAAGAATGAAAGAGTGCAGGAAAAAGTTGGGAGGTAGACAAGATGGACCAGCCTAGGGAGGGAATACTGGTTGGCTAACAACGAGGCTGAGAGAGGTGATGCAATAGCAATGAACAAGGCATCAGAAGCACTCTACCAGCTTCTGGAAAATGACTCAGTAGATGGCAGAAAGAAATTATGAAAAGTTGCAAGGCAAATGCAGAAATATAAAGAAGATAGTCAGATAGCCTTCATCTAATCCACAGGACAAAGACAGATGGAAGGAATGCTTCCAGCAGCTTCTGAATGGAAAAAAAAAACAGAAGCTGTAGTGCCCTAGACACAGCCTACAATGAAAGAAGAGGAGAATCCCACCACAGAAGAAGTAGGAAAAGTGCTAAGAAAAATGAAGTCAAGGAAAGGAGCAGACTCAGATGAGGTCACAACACATATGGTAAAGCTACTGGGTGAGATAGGGGAGAAATGAATCCTGAGTATACTCATAGCAGTATGGAGGGAAAGAGGTATCCCAGATTACTGTAGAAATAGCATACTAGTGCCAGCATTCAAGAACAAAAGGGATACCCACAACCATGGTGGTACAGAGGTATCAAACTCCTGTTACACTGCATGAAAATTTTGGAGATGGTGACTGATAAATGAATATGCAGAGCAGTAGAAAGTAAGATGGGAAATGAGCAGCTTGGATTCAGATCAGGATGCAGCACAACTGGCTCAATGTTTGCAATGAGACACATACTTAAGAAGAAGTTGGAAGTGAGGAAAGTCCTGTGGTGGGTCAAAGTCCCAGAAACATGGTTAGAATTAGTGCAGGCTATGTATAAGGACCCAATGGCTCAAATTTGAACAGTTTTTAGTCTCACAGAGGGGTACCCAGTGGCAGTGGTTTTGCACCATGGTTCAGCTCTCAGTCCACTGATTTTCATACTGGTGAGGACTACATTAGCATACAAGTTGGATGGGAGAGATAACAAAGTTGCTGTACACAAATGTTGTGGTATTACAAGTAGAATCTTAGCAAGAACTTCAGCAAAGGATAGGGCAATGGCATTCAAAGCTAAAGGTACATAGGGTGAAACTGAGTACACATAAGATAGTTGTAATGGCAGCAAATGGAGAAAATCAGAAGAAGCTTAGAATTAAGATAGAAGAGAAAATACTGGAACAGGTTAACAGCTTCATGTATTTAGGAGAGGTGGTTGAGGTGAAGGGAAGTCTGAATGAGGAGGTCAAAACTAGAATCAGACAGGGTGCAGCCAGTTGGCAAAAAGTGTCAGTGGTAATGTGTGACAGAAGAATGTCAAAGAAGCTGAAAAGTAAGGTGTACAAAGTGCTGGTATAAGCAGCACTACTGTATGGTATAGAAACCTGGGCAGTAAAAGCAGAGCAGCTGAGGATGATAGAGGTGATGGAAATGAAATGCCTGAGATTGGTGGTAGAATGCATACTGTAGGACAGATAAAGGAATGAGGACATAAGAGCAGAAGCCAAAGAAGCGTAATTTGCAGAAAAGGTCAAAGAGAACAGATTATGGTAGTTTAGGCACATGTACAGAAAAGCAAAAGGCAATATGGTGAAGAAGGTTTAGGACAGACAGGAATAAGGCAAAAGGAAATGAGGGTGTCCATCAATGAGGTGGATGGATTGTGTGAGAGAAGATCTTCAACAGTAAGGGATGAGTGTTGACAAAGGTAGGACAGTGGTATTGAATAGAAAGAGATGGCAAAAGTTGACATGACACCTCGATCCCATGTACAAAATAGGAAAAAGGATATTGATGATACATACAAATATTTCAAGCACAGACATTAATGCCCTTCTAGCTTGCCAATATACCAAAACACATGTTCCCATAATAAGTATCTAGGGTGTTCTTAAAAATGTATACCAAAACACTTGTTCCCATAATAAGTATCTAGAGTGTTCTTAAAAATATCTAAATTAGTACTTGCTTTAATGTAATTTGGTAGTCTGTTCAATGCATCAACTACTCTGTCAGAGAGAACCAATTAGTGCACTTCTCATTCCTACAGAATCTTTTTTTTTTTTTTTTTTGATTTCTCCAAGTCTTTTGGATTTATAATGCCATGACAGGAATGGACCCCATTCCTAAGTCAGAATACGATTAAAGTTCATGAAATTAGTATTATTTCACTCTTTGATGTTAGCCAAAAGTGCTCTTCGTAGTACCCGCAATGTGCCCAGCGATGACTCCTTCTGCAATTCATACAGTGTTACATGAATTGGTAACATATCTAAATATGATTGTAAATTCCTTTTTATAAGACCAGTTGCTCCTACTACTATCGGAACTGACTGAGTATCTTTCTTACACATGGCTCTCATTTCTGCATGCAGAGCAAGGTATTTTTATGACTTTGTTTCTCTCTGTACGCAAGACACTATAGCCACTAGGTGTGGCAATTTCAATGATCAATGCTACTTTTGTCTTCTTTTCTTGGATAACTATGTCCGGTTTTCTAGCATCTATCTTTTGGACTGTTGGTATTGGGTGATCCCATGTGATGTAAACTTCATCATTTTCTATGATTCTCTGTGGCTCATGTTTCCAATGTTTTTCAGCCACTTTGATAGCATAATGTTTGCACAATCTCCAGTGTAACAATCTCGCCACATTATTATGCCTTTTAGTATACAGTCCCTCTGCCATTAGAGCATTGCAACCAGCAATAAGGTGTATAGCTGTTTCCAACTCGGTTCTACAAAACCTACATATGTCTGTTTCTCCCACATGTTCAATGGACTTAGTAAACCAGTGTGCATGCAGCCCACTATCTTGGGCTGCCAATATTAACCTTTCATTTCTTGATGTAAATTCACCTCTCCTTAACCATTCCTGTGTTCATTCTTGATCAACATGAGGCTTTTCCAGAAGTTTTTTATACTTGCAACTATATTTATGTTTTTTCCACATTTCTTGCCTTCTCATCTGATCCTTCACCTTATATTCTTTCTTTTCTTTTTTAGCACATTCAGTTGCTGCCTGGTTTTTATCCACTTCTAGTTTGATTTCCATTACTGCTTGACATTGATATGCTTCTGCTAAATTAAGCAGAGATGTCGTCTTAGATTTATTCTCCTCATGTTTCAAGACTTTCACCACATTTGGATCTTGTGAGGTCAATAGATATGTGTGGAGTCCCACGATTGCAGATCTATACATGTAATCAATTTCAAGGAGGCCCATCCCTCCTTCAGAACAGGCGATATACAGTCTTGGTATACACTGATTTTTATAAATCATTTGGTGAGCATGAAGCATCCTTCTTGTTTTGATAACCAATCTATCCAACATTTTTTGAGGCCAGTCAATCACTCCAAAACTATAAGTTAGGACAGGAAGAGCAAATTTATTTATAGCTTGGATATTGTTCCTAGGTGTCAGTGCTGTTTTCAGGATTAAATTAAGTCTTCTAAAGTACTCCTTACTAAGCCTTATTCACATTTGTTCATGTTTTATTATTCTATATAGGTTGTCTGACGATTCTTTAGTACATTTTGTTAACCCAAACATTCCCAGAGGTAGTTGTTACTAAATGTCTTATATATCTGAATAAGATCTCCTCTTAGATATCTGTAAGAGATACTGTACAAGTTCAGATATTTTAGTATTTCATAATAACTTAAATTTTCACATCCATGGATACCCTTGCTATATTTCCATTGTACTCTTTCCAGTGGGTCTATACTATATAATTGCATGCAAACAATGTCGAACACTCTAATGAGCGAAAATGCCGGAACTCGAAGTTCCATTATTGAGATTGCAGTACATTGAAGAGTGGGATATTTGCCCTTTCCTCACTGTAGTGCGATCTCGGAGTTGGAATATATATCTAGCGGGGGGGTTCAGCCCCCCACAATAAGGATTTCAAGTTTCTGTATTTTCGCTCATTAGAGCTTTTGACATTGTTTGCATACTATTATATAATATAGACCCTCTTTCCAGTTTACTCATGTTTGGGTTTCCATATTGTTATTCCATACTCAAGTTTGGGTCTAATGTAACTAACAAACAATGACTTCATTATTTTTGATTTCCTAGACTTTATATATCTTTTTATATGACCTATAGTTCCATAACTATCATTAACCAATCGGTTAATATGATTAGGAAAAACTCATAGCTGAATCTACCCGTATACCCACATCCTTAAATTATTCTACAGTTTCAATCACTGTGCGCTGTATTAAATATTCACCTTTCAATTTATGCCTACCAAATCTCATATGCTTAGTTTTTGATGTATTTATCAGTGCATATTATTCTCCTGTGCCCAAATGGTCAATTTAGTCTAGTAATTCTGCAGACATGCCTTATCTATAACACATGTAATCAGTTTACCCATTTTCAGGTCATCTGCATATAGACTGTAGAACACATCATATGAAAAAGTTAGGTCTGAAAGATGCAATCTAAACAAGTAAGGGCCTAGAATAGAGTCTTGTGGGACACCCTGACTGTAGCCAAGGATTTCACCTGTCTAGTTGCTGTATGATAGTTGCCATGTCCTATTTGTAAGCCATGCAGCTATCCATCTTATCAAGAGTACATCAATACCTAGTTGCACTAATTTATTGATCAGTGTTATGGGTGTGACCTTGTCAAATGCTTAAGTTAAATCTATATAAATTACATCACAGCACAATTTTTCATTCATAGCTGTTATTATATTGTTATAGAACGTCATGTTACAGGTAATAATAGATCTGTTTTCAACATATGCATGCTGATATATGATGTCAAGTCCCAACCTATCCAGTTCTGACAATAACTTATTCAATATTACCTTCTCCATTATTTTTCCACAACATGAAAATAGACTTAAGGGTCTGTATGACTCTTGGTTTGTCCTTCTCCCCTTTCTGTTAAAAACAGATTTAACCACATGATGATGATGATGATGATGGGTGTTGAGGGAAAAGAGTTTTTGCTTAGCATCCTCTTGACTTTCCAAATGAACTTATTTAAATGCGGCATGCTGATCCTTTCTTAATACAGGTAATTTAGACGAATAGGTTGAAATGGGTCAATCTCATTTTTAGTGTCTAGATGTGCATGGACCAAGATCATCACAGCTTTGGCATAACTACACCTCTCGGATACCGCCCCATATTTGAAAAAAGTCCACATCTTCTAGGAGCTTTAGCAATAACATTGTATGCCTTTTATTAAAATTATAGAGGCCGGATGTTGCAGCATTACTCTGAATCCTAGATCCCTACCCCAATTAAGATATGGAGCCAAAGGTTTCCCTTTCACGAAAAAAAAAAAAACACTGCAATATAATCCAGTACTATATGCACTGAATAAGTTGCAGTTTGTATTTTTGATGTCATCTCTCTTGCCAATTTCAAATCTTTTTCCCTGTTGTTATAGTCTAAGCAGAGAAAAATACAATGACGCAGACGTAGGCTGTTTAGCTGCCTGTCTACCCAGTGAACAAGCTCAGTTACAGTGAGAGTGCCAACATGAAGTAGCATACAGTTCTTTTTTGATGAAAGATAGTAAATCAGTCCCTTCCACTTTTTCAAAAAGGCCATGAATTATTAAGATATTTGTTCTGCCTGATTCTTTCAAGGTCATCTAACTCTGATTCCATTTGGAAATTATGGGTCTGAAGAGACAACATGCATTTGGAATTGATGGATGCCAATGCTTGTTGACTCCTAAGCTCCATTTGTTGTTCATTCTTCAAGAATTGAATCAGGTTCATCTTAGTGTCATATTTAGCAAACACTCCTTTTATTTGCACAATATTCATAGCAGTGATTTGCATTGATTCATGAGTGGATTGAAAAGTTTTCATGTCCTCTGCAAATTGACTGATACTGCTGCCATTTTACTGTCCACCTCGGCCATGTTAGACTCACTAAGAAGAAAGATGACAGAAAAGGTAAACATTCTTGATTATGAGAGCCAAATTAAACTTACCTTTAACCTATGATATTGCTACAGTTATCATTAACTTTACATAAAATATAAAACTAATGACCTCTACATCTAGAAGTAAAGTTATTATGTTTTTTTTTTTTTTTGGGAAACAACATGTACTTTAATGTTGCCACCTCCATGTGCAAAAATTGATGAGACTTTTGGCAAAAATCAAATGGCTACAAGTGTGGCTAAACAAAAGGGGAAGTTGTTTTACCCACACAACTCTGCTTCCTCCACTTCAACTTATAGATGGCATCAAAATAGAACTCAAACTAATAGACAGGCATACCAGGAACTAAGGAACAAAGCCAAAAAACAAGTTAGGACAGACAAAAGGAATCACTATATAAGTATTCAAACCAAACACAGAAATAACCCACAAAAATTCTGGGGTGTCATTAATAAAATCCTACAACCAGGAAAAACCAGTACTCCATCCCAAAACATTGACACCACCACCAATAATATTGCCACTCAATTCAACGAACACTTCACCAAATCCATCCTAGCCCTTACCAATAGTTCTCCCACTTCACATCCAAACCTGTCCTTCTTACCAGCAGACCAAAACCTCTTCTTCTTACAGCCTGTCCCAAATAACACAATATATAAATACCTAAATAGGCTTAAACCCACAACTGTGGCCACTGACAAATTACCTGCAGAACATTTAAAGCTCACAGCCAAAGCCATCTCTTACCCAGTCTCCATGCTCATTAACTGCTCTTTATCAGAACAATAAGTTCCTTCTCTGTGGAAAATTTTGCATATAACACCACTCCACAAAGGAGGTAACTCTGTGGAACTATCTAATTACTGTGCAATTGCCATTCTATCCCCTTATCTAAAATCCTCAAAAAATGCATACATTCCCAAATATTGTACTATCTCCTCACTAATAAACAGCTAACCAACACCCAGCATGGATTCCTTCCCAATCACATTACTACCACAGCCCTTATTAGCTTTACCAACACAGTTATCCAACATTGAAACAATGGTAACCTAATATCCACTGTATTCCTAGATCTCTCCAAGGCCTTCAATACTGTCCCCCATCCCAAACTCTTTTCTGCTCTCTCTGATCTTAATCACAACACTCCACATTAGTGTGGTTTCAAGACTATCAAACCAACCGCCAACAAGCAGTCAAATGGCAAAACTTCTCATCACCCCTCCTACCTGTCACCCCAGGGGTCCCCCAAGGATCCATTCTTGGACCTCTTCTTTTCAACATATTTACCATCCAGATCCACAAATCTACCCAGCACACCACCCTAGTCCAGTATCCCAATGACTCTACTCTAATCTGCTCTGCCCCATCACTCCCTCAACTCCAGGAATTGACACAAGAGTCCTTTACCACTGTTGAAACCCAGTTAGCCAACTCTCAACTAATACTTAACCCCAATAAAACAAAGCTAATGATATTCTATCCCACTGGAGCCTTAGACCCCATACCACCATTCACAATATTCTCAGCCAGTAGCACTCCTATCACACCTGCCCAACACACCAAACTTCTAGGTGTTATCATAGATCACAACGTGAAATTCAATATGCACATTGCACAGACAATAAAGAAAGTTCATAAAAAAACTCGGAACCCTATATGGATGCAAAAAGTACCTCACCAATGACAGCAAAGCCACCATCGCAAGAACCCACCTACTATCCACACTCCTCTATGCCTCCCCCATACTCATCAACCTAAACAAAGCAGACTTTAATAAAGTAAACACCTGCTACAATAACATAGCTAGGTTTGCTACTGACTCACCCTTCAGGATACATTCACTGCATAGCAAGCAAGACTACCCTGGCTAGAGTTACCCAACTTGCTCACATATAACCAGCTTGCAATAGCCCACCAAATTCTATATTATCCCAATAGAGTTCCTGCTCTTCAAGGTCTACTTAATATCTACTCTAACAAACATAGATTACGATCCACCAATAAAGCACTGGCTGACATAGGCAAAAGCAACAATAGCTCTGGGGACTTCTTGTTTTCCATTTCTGTTGCAAAAGCATGGAATACCATCCCCACAGATATTAGGACAACTGAAAACAAAAATAATTTCAAAAAACTCCTCTGGTCCCATTAACATAGTTCTTAGTTATGTAATTGTTCTGACCCTGGGTAGCTTCATTTAATTAGACCATATACCTTAACCTTCTATGAAAGCTTGTAACAACACCTTTCCTTACTGTTAATTAATGTCTGTTTACTGTACTAGCAACTAATGAATGTAACCAAATGGCTAAACAAAATGTTCTTTCAACTGTATTGTTCATTGTAACACACTGTGCTCCTTATAGTATATTTACTTTTTGCTCCTTTCTTGGCCTTGAAACTGTAATTTATTAACTTTTTGAGTCTATACTGTACTTTATTAACATGTGCATTGCATTAACTGTATTTGCTGTGCTAATTTTCGTGGAGATTTTCTCCACTGGCCTCCAGTGAAAACGGGATCCATGCCCAGTCAGACTTTCCCAGTAAACAAATGTAAAATAAATAATAAATGAATAAATTATATAACTTAGTCTGAAGTTGTCACACTATGGAATTAAAAATAAACATGTCCTTGCAGTAATCACTTACCTAAAATTATATTTTTGACAAAGCAGTTGTAAATTTCATTCAACCACTTTGATTATAGTAAATTAGTTGCGGTTTGCAGCGGTAGTGCTGTTGCCTCTCAGCAAGAGGTTCTCCCATTCGATTCTCAGCTAGTGTATAGACATATATATGGGTATATGTTTGATTATTGACTTTTCAGACACTTGAAATTCATATAATTGGGACTACATGTTTGAGTTTCCAAAAACTCAAAGCATTTGTATGGAGATCATGATACAGTAGGCATCAAGAAATGTACTTTTTTCCCCATTGTAGTGCAAACTCAGATTTGGTATATATAATTTGCAGGTGTGTGTGGGATGCAGTCCCCTAAGATGGGGGGTATAGGGGGGGTATATATATATATATATATATATATATATATATATATATATATATATATGAGTCTACCTGATAACACCGACGCGCCAAAACACCGACAACAAAATAACTGACACAACAAAACTGAACGAAACTGAAAGTTCAAAAACATGAAACTTCATATGCCCGACAAACCACAGTCCTGACAATCAAGAAAACAAATACCTTTCCTGAAAAACACACACACAAAACAAGCACACCAAAAACCTTACAAACCTACACTAAACCTTACATACACAACTATCTATGCACTAACCTTAACCCAAACCCTAACCCTAAGGTCCGTCACTATCGCACACTTACCTGACCCGCACCCTAACCCTAACTCACTTAATCCACCCCTAACCCTTAAGTCTGTCAATATCGCACACTTACCTTACCCACACCCTAACCCTAACTCACTTAATCCGCCCCTAACCCTCAAGTCCATCACTACCAAGCACTTATCTTACCCACACCCTGACCCTAATGTCCGTCCCTATTGCACACTTACCTTAACATGTCAGTGTTCTCAGCATCGGGATTCTCAACTTTCGATTATCTCCATTGTTGATCTTCCGGGGTCAGTGTTCTCATTGTCAGCGTTGTGGACTTTTGGCGTTTTCAAGTAGACCCATATATATATATATATATATATATATATATATATATGTATGTATGGGTCTACTTCACTTACCTGACATCCCACATAACCAGCATGCAAAACACCAAGCCAACAGCACCAACATTTCACAACACAAAAACCGTACACTAGAAATAAAAAATCTAAAACACTTACCCTCACATTTCATGTTATTGCAGGGGGGGCTATGCCCCCTGCACCCCCATATCCCCTGTAACTTAAATATACCGACTCCGAGATCCCACTACAACATCCACAAGAGTGGATTTCCTGTTCCGCTCAAGTTGGACTGTCGACCATTCAGAAGTCAGCATTCTGAAGTGTCGGTCAGCTGACACATCAAGCTTTTTCGCTCTGTGTTTAGTGTGCCAGTCTGCTGAGATTTCGGTAATCTCAAGTAGACCCATATATATATATATATATATATATATATATATATATATATATATATATATATATATATATATATAAAATGTAGTATGTAGAGGATTATAATTGGGTTACCAATCCTATCTGACTTATTATGCTTTTGAAGCATAGATAAAATAAATTCACTTTGAGAGCAAAGTGTTTTGCTGGCTTTCAAAGCCATTAACCACATATTGAGTGCTATCAGAAATGTGGTGTAATACAGCTTCTTACATTTACCCTCACCTTTCATATCTCTCAACTGCCCAGATTTTTGCAGAATGTCTAGACTTTTGCCTCATATGTTTGGTCTATTATTCATAAAATCCGTGGTTTAAAGACAAAATTATTGAGGACTGAATTTATAAAATAAAGATATACATTTCAGTTTCAGACTTTATATAATTCAGAAAATGGGCGTGAATATATATATCCTCCTTATTCTAACAGAAATTCAGGACATGCTACCAACAGACAACAGGCAGAGACAAATCTTTTATTCTACTCCTGTCATTTGCTTGTTAGTATTATCTTCAGATTTGATGGCCTAACACTAGACCTGACCTTAACAACTATGCAGGGGGTGCTTAACATTTGTTTAGATCAGGTCTTGTTCCACTCTAGCTCTTATCTGATTTGTCGTTTTCTGACTATCAGGCCGTAGTTACCACCTGTAGTGGCTGGTGACTTCAAATCAAAAGGGTGCTGCAGGAGACAGCTGAATGGGTGTGGCCAATGTGAAGGGGTGGGGCAACTAGAAAGGGGCGTTGCTATGCTCAAAACCAGAACAACTGGAACCTGAATTAAATATGCTGCCCTAGGTGCCAAACTGACATTACAAGAGCCCAATCAAGACAAAATAAAGTGTAGAAGAAAAAAATATTTCAGTGCATTGGCTACATGACAGCTTACTTAATATCAAGATGGAAACAAAAAGTTTGTGAGGCATGAAAAAATAAATTACTTTTTAAATACATTACTGTAATGCCAGTCAAAATCAAGTATAAAAAATAAATAAATAAATAAATAAATAATAAAACAAGCTGCACTCAACTCAAACCACTTCTCCTTGCACTGCAGTTCTAATTATAATTTATATTCAGATTTATGAAAGTACAAAGTAACATGCTGAAAGTAGCAATCACTGTGATACCCCTACTTGTAAAAATGTTTCTTATCCAAAAAAGACCTGTTGCCTGACAACAACTGTCTACTTGTTTCATGGGGAATACATGATCAAAGTAAAAAATGAACAGCAAACAAGAAACAAGCTCAAGATAAATTGCTTAAAGGATCACTGCAGAGGTTATGGACCACACACAATAGATTGGAATTCTATTTGGTTTATGGGTAAAGCATGCAAAGATGACTGCAAGTCTCCAACAAATATAATGAGCTTCTTAAAATAATGTAATCCTGTCCTTTATTACAAATACTGTCATATGCATTTTAATACCTAAGGCTTATATGTTATCTAGTTATGTAAGTATTCTCTGCATGGCAGCAATAAAAAGGCTTTCAATGTTAGTAATTCTTTAACAGTATGCCTATTAAAGCTTACTTGCATCTTACAATCTCAGACAAGCTTAACTGATGGTCATTAAAGCATTGCTACTTAAATACAGAGCAACAGGCACTTTTTGAATAATAAGAAGCATACATCAACAGCATAAAAATATGACAGAAAACCAGAACATTCGGAAAAATCAAGGACAGATGAAACGCCACTGTCGTACTTGTGTCTACTTTAAATGGGGGAATACGCTGCACACTTACACAGCATAACTGCTCCATGTCTTGCTTTGACACATCCAGAGTCACTACATGGGAGAGTGGGGTGCAACAAGTATTTCATAATTTGAAATGTCTCTGGCTGATGGTGATGGCTCTGACACATTTGTCATACCTCTCAACCTCAGAGCAAGAAATCTGGACAAAGCCATACATAGAAGTGGGACAAAGGCTCAAAAATAAGGACAATTTTAAATAGTGCTCTTATAACTTAGAAACATAAAAGAGTAGTAGTAGGTCTTACATTAGTATAGATTTTCTGAAGGGTATGCAATCTAAAACTCAAATGTCTGTCATTATTTTCTAACGTCAGTCTTTAATGATTTGCCACTAATTTGCCGGAAAACCACAATTTTGTGAAAAATGGACCAAAAATGTGATGCAAAAATATAAAATTGCCACAGAAATACAGCTGGGAACCTGTCAAAGAAGGGATACTTTTTTAATATTAGTACTGTTAACTTGAGCAGCTGACAAAATAAGAGAATCTACATGCATTTCTGAAATAAATGTAATCTATAACTCTGATCATTACAGGTATTTATAATTGTAAACCCTCTATGTTTCCTTAAAAAAATTGCCATTTTGCAGAGGGATTATTAGGGGAGAGCAACATCGGGGACAGTTGAGCAGTTTGGATATTCCTAATTCTATAAAGCAATTTATTTGCACGTACCTCTCAACCTCTTAATGCAAGAAATTTGGACAAGGCCAAATATATTGGGGAAAACATACAAACAGTACTAAAAATTGCTCTTGTATAAACTTAGACAGTTGTTAAAACAACAGGTCTTGCTGTAGCATACATTTTTCTGAAGGTTATAAAGTATGAAACTCAATGCCTGTCATTATTTAGTGACTTCATTCCTAAATGGTTTGCCAGAAAACCACAAATTTTATGAAGACCAAACCAAAAATAAGAAGCAAAAATCGATTCATTCTGCAAAAATCTGGACAGTTGAGAGATATAGTTCAGCTGGGACTGTCTTTGAGTTTGTCGCCCTTCTCCCTCACAAAATCATGGTCGAATAGAGCCTCCCCCTTGCAGCCATTCCAATTTCCCATTACTTGGCTATTTCACCCCATTTACCATAAACACTGTAATGTGCATACTGCTTTACTTTTGCAATGATTTGGATTTCATTTGAAAGTTTAATTTTGTATTTTACAGCACAAACACTAATAGACATGTGCTAAACAAAGCAATGCAGTCTCATAATGAAAATAGACTTTGCATTAAAACTTCTCTGCCCTTGAAACTCACATTCATTAAAACAGCACTGAAACCCACATTCAAAGAAAATACATTTTGCCAGTGGCAGACAAAGATTAACTTTGGGCTGTTTTCAAATCATAGGCCCCTTGGACATGAAACATGCATGTATTCTTTGATACACCTTCCTGATTGTATTAAATTATATTCCTTGTATAATACAGTAGTTAGAGGGAGTTTTAAATTTATTGTTTTGAACATTTTTCCAGTAAACAATGAAACAAAATGCATGCACCAATAATGGCAAAACTGCCCAATTCAGAACATTTCCATCATAAACGTCAACTCAAACTTCTACAATCCACCAGTATCAGTAAATATGCACAATCTCTGAAGAAGTAAAAGTCATCTAAATAACTCCACATTAAAGAGAGATCTGTAACTAATGAAGAAGTTGCTGCTAGCAAACAACTTTATATTTCATTGTTTCATCTACAAATAAAGTGCCTGTTCCTTTGAGGAATAAATTGCCTATGTTAAAAAAATGATAAGCTAGTAATCTTGCAATAGGAAATGGATGGCAAACTGATAACAGGTTCATAGTTACTAGGTATCTTTGCCAAAAAGGACTGCAGCATCCACTCCCTTTACAACACAGTACAGTATCAACAATGCATCAACATACTGTGGGAGTAGAACCCACAGCCTTCTGCATCAAAATCAAGTACATTACCTGTTGTGCTATTAACAATGCAAGCAAACTCACCATAAGCAGAACCAAACCTCCAGGTTGGTGGCAAAGCACGAAGCATCAGAGACTATCCATGTGCAACTAACAGTGGGTAAAACTGCCTTCCAGTTTATAGCCTGCTACAGACCACCCTCCCAAAACCAGGAACCCCACTCGGCCTTCCTGAGAACACTGGAAAATATGAAGGTCTCTCCAAACACCATTATATTGGGCGACTTCAACTACCCAAACATAGACTGGGAGCATTACTCTAGCTCCAACACCCTAAGGTTCCTAACCCAAAGGTTCCTAGAATTTATAAACTCAAATGCTATGGAACAACTTGTTACCAGTCCCACAAGAGGGGAAAACATACTGGACCTGATCATCACCAACATGGGGACTCTATGCTCCAGACCAGAAGTGTATCCCTCACTGGTAAGATCAGACCATAAACTAATCTCACTGGATATTCACATCCCGACCCCACCCCCTGCCCAGAAAACCACAGTGAAAAACTTCTCTAAAGCAAATTTTACACTCCTCAAAACTGAGGTGGAATCCTTCAAAGTCCCCGGGCCTGTGGAAAATACAGCCCAGACCGCAGAATCCTTTATAAACGCATTCTATGAACACCTTCAGGAATGCATGGATCATGCGATCCCAAATAAAACCAAGACCCAATCCTCCAAAGGCAGACGTCCTGTCTGGTGGACCCCAGCCATAAACAAACTATACAATAGAAGGAGGAAGCTACTAAATGATAAAGCAAAATCCCAAAAAGGGAAGGCATCACTGATCAGTATTAGCAGAAAACTACGGGCACACATAAAATTGTCTAAGGCCAGCTTCGAGAGAAAAATTGCACAGGACACTAAGGATAATCACAAGGCTTTCTTTAGTTATGTTAGGAACCTGGGTGGTAATTCCCAGATATGCTCAGAATTAGTCCAAAATGACAAAAAATACACCGAACCCACAGACATTGCCAACATCCTAGCTGACAGGTTCAGCGCAAACTTCTCCCCTCCCACCAAAAGGGCAAATATCTATCCCAGCAGAGTGCTGCCCCCCTGACATCTCAGATGCTCAGGTAAGAGTCGCCCTCTCCAAAGCAAAAAACACAGCTTCAATGGGACCAGATGGTGTCCCGGGCTGCGTCCTACATGAACTCAAAGAAGAGCTAAACCCAAACATAAAACTACTGTTCAATCTCAGCCTTACTACAGGATATGTACCCAAAGAGTGGCGTACAGCAACAGTGGTCCCTCTCCATAAAGGTGGTGCCTCAACGGATCCTGGAAACTATCGCCCCATAAGCCTGACTAGCTTGGTCTGCAAAGCTATGGAAAGGATCATCATGGACCTCATAAATAAAGATATTGGGGACCTACAAACACTGGATCCTACCCAGTTCGGCTTTGTTAAGGGCAGATCCTGCCTCTTAAACCTGGTTGATTTCTTTGAAACAGTCACCAAGGCCATTGACGAGGGGAAGGTGGTCCACACAGCCTACCTGGACCTCACAAAAGCCTTCGATACAATACCCCACTTGGGCATTATAGATAAGCTCACCAGCTTAAATATAAACCCCTATGTCACTAGATGGATTGCAAACTGGCTCAAGGACAGAACCCACATGGTTAGAATTGCTGGAGCCATGTCAGACTCCAAACCAGTTACAAGTGGTGTCCCACAAGGCTCAGTCCTGGGACCTCTCTTGTTCGGTATATATTTCTCGGAGGTACAGGCCAACACGGAAGGACTGTGGCTGACCAAGTTCGCAGATGACTGCAAACTGGGTGCCATAATCGACTCTCCAGCCGACACAAGCATCCTCCAAAAGGGCCTCATAGAAACAGACAACTGGTGCCAGAGCCATGGCCTCAAGCTAAATGCCAAAAAGTGTATAGTCATCCCCTTTGGCAAAAACAAAGTGCCCACAAATTACCACATAGGTGGAAATCCATTAAGTACAGAAGAAGTAATTAGGGACCTGGGGACCCAAGTTGATAGCAATCTCTCATTTGACAACCACGTGGCCAAAGTGGTTAGAAAAACATTTTATATAGCCCACCTAATCATGAAGGTATTCACATCTAGATCAGGGGAGGTCATCGTGCCTCTTTACTCATCCCTCATCAGGCCCATATTTGAGTACAATGCCCCTTTTGGGATGTACCTTACCAGACACCTGCAGCAACTGGAAAGACCCCAAAAGTACCTCACCAAGAGGATCAAAGGGCTCAAACAGATGCCATATGCTGCCCGGTTAAAGAAACTCCAGCTCTACTCAGTGGCATACCGCCTGTTCAGAGGAGATCTGTGCCTGACGTATAAAGCCATGTCCAACCCGGAATTAATGGACATGCTGCACCTCAGAAAATCCAAATCCCATCGAGCTACGCTTGAGAGACTTGAACCTCAGCACTGAAATAAATAGGACATGCTGGAGGGACAGATTCATAACCCAGAGGCTCCCTTCACTCTGGAATAAAATCCCAGTCCAGGTTAGGCAGAGTCCCTCATTGACTCTCTTCAAGAGGAATCTTGATGAGTGGATGGGAGATCGTAGGTTTACCCCGGGTATCACTTCTGTGTCACTGTTAGATAGAGGCATAGTATACTAACCTCGAAAAAGGGCATAGCAAAATAAATTTAAAATGGGTGGCGAAAGCCAAACACATTCTGGCTAGGCTTATAAATGCCCTAGGGCAGATAGCCTAGTATGAACCTATGAACCTATGAACCTATGAACCTATAAACGTTTCTTCCCCTGCAGCTCTCAGCTCCTTGTAAAATTTACTTGACACTCAGCTGTATCTCTCAAGTTTGCAGCACAAGAAATCTGGAAAAAGCCAAAATTTATTGGTGGGGGGCAAAAGCCCAAAAACCAGGGAAACATTTTAAACATTGTATAATCTTGGAAAGTTGCTAGAATAAAATGCTATGCTACTACCATACATTCCACTGCGAAGTCTTGAACCCAGGACCCTATGCAAAACAGTCAGAGCAGCATACCACTATGCCAAATCAGCCTGTTTTGTGAACAGCAGGAGGACTGAAACTTAAATGGCTACCATTTAGTGAATTCAGGTCTCACCATAGCTGTAAATCTCTTAGCACAAAATACCTGCACAAAGCCAATACTGGGGGAATACAGCCCCCAAACATATTCAGTGAATTCAGTTCTCGCCATAGCTCTCAACCTTAGCACAAAAAACCTGGATGAAGCCAATAATGGGGGAATACAATCCCAAAAATATGGGTAAATTTCAAATATTCATCTTATAAACTTAGAAAATTGCTAGAATAAAAGGTTTTGTGTTACCATGTACTTTCTGAAGAATATGAAGTCTGAAATTCAAATGCTTGTCATTTTAATTTATTTAACATTTGTTAACCAGGAAAGTCTGACTTGGAACAAAAGCCAATTTTCAACATAGATCCGGGGAGAAACACTCCAGACACATGTCTTTGTAACATGGGAGGACACCAGACCACCCAGAGAAAATCCACACAAACACAGGTAGGACATACAGACTCCACACAGAAGGCACCCCAGCCAGCTATCAAACCAGAGAACCTCTAGCTGTGAGGCAACAATGATACCACTGCACCACCAACTATTTAATGAATTAAAAATCTGGGAACCAAACCACAGATTTCATGAGGAACAGAACAGAACACAAATATGAGGGAAAAATCTGCAAAGTTTTCATAAATGGTAGTGGTTAGGGAATTCAGGCTCTTGCTACCAGCAACCAAGATACAGGGTTCAAACCTGAGGTATTATCTAACCACCACTGGGTATCCTGAGTTCTCTGTAGCCACCAGTATATATCAACTTGGGCATTCCACACACACACAGCTTAATGGTCTGCTCCTACCTTAAACATTCTCTGCTTAACGGTCTGCTTGGACGCATCTTCTACTGACACATTTTCTGCTTAATGGACCACTCGGACACATCCTCTGCTTAAAATAAAGCAAAGTGAATTATTCTCGGCCCCATAGTCTGCTCCTACCTTAAACGTTCTCTGCCTAATGGTCCACTCAGACACATCCTCTGCTTAAACTGAAGCAAAGTGAATTGTTTTTGGCCCAAGACACACAGGTTAATGGTCTGCTCCTACCTTAAACATTCACTGCTTAACAGTCTGCTTGGACACATCCTCTGCTTAAACTGAAGCAAAGTGAATTGTTCTTGGCTCCACTCCTTGGAATCTACTTCTCCCACAGTAACTGAAGCTCTTGAACACATTCTCTTCTGAAGCTCCTATTCTTGATGTTGGCACCGAAATGTATTGTATGCGTCATGCATGCAAGTTCCTGTTTCCTAGTGCTGGAATCATGCACACACTGCAGACCTTGCAGTCTGAACCCCTTCCAGCATATGCGGTTAAAACCACATAGACTTCTGGGGTTTCTGTGGATTGCTGCCATCTTCCTGAATCCAGACTGGTTAAACAGCAGTCCAGATTCAAGTTACCAATCACGCATGTGGGATTTTTGTATTTTAATTTACAACTGGGGGGCTGCAGTCCCACAGTCCAATACCACGAGCCACCACTGGTCACCAAACTTAATTGACTATATACATATTATACTAAATTTTGGTACAGTATGGTCAATTATAGTATGGTAATAACTTATATACATTATTATACTGCTTCTTGAACTAAATCTTGTACCATATTTTTGCATATGTAAATATGTATATGTTTTATAGGATATCCTTGTAGCTGTAAATATATTTTGTTCATTTTTTATGTGATCATATTCACCCAGTCTGTGCCTATAAATGGTCCATTGTGATCAGTGAACTACTCTAAATAAATATAAATAAATAAAAACAATAAATAAGTAAATAATATCAGTTATCATTACTGCCATTAACACTATATAGTATTCACTAACATGATTTATCTGTCATAACATAACATAGTATGCAAACATCATAATAAATTGAACAAGTAGCTAAATAAACAACTTCTCAGCATATTGATCATATTTACTGAACTGTGAATTTTTCCTTTCTTGATTTTATAAAACGTACTGCTAACAACTGATGAAATTCCTCTTGACAACAGACACCTGTCTTAATATAAGTGATAAGCCTAGCATCATACCTGGTGCACCTCTGAGATATTAATGGCCCTTTCATAGCTTCACTGGCTGCCTGATATTTTTAAATCCATTTCCATCACAATACTTACAGACTCTGCATAGATATGAGAAGTTTGCCCATCAAATACCTTGTCCCATGGTGAGCTGCCCTGCTGGGGGCATGTAATCAGGCATGTGTTTAAAGTCATCCTGTTATGTTAGTTTGGTGTACAGCTTTTGCTGTCACAGCTCCCATCCCCCTTTTACCAGGATTGTAGGTAGTACAGCTGTGGTGTGGCTTGGCCCCCTGTGGATTACCCTTCTTTTCGGTGGCTTCCAAGCTGAGTTACCATTGGCATAAAGGGGATTGAATTTACTGGTGAAAAGTTTGATTACCAAGAAAGCTGAAGGATCATGGTGTATACCACACAGGCTGAATGGAAAACAGCCCAGCATGGGCAGCATGTAGGACAACTTGCAACATCTGAAATCGTGTGGTAAAAGATGATGATGATGCTATAGAAGGTTACAAAGAGATTATTCAGAATGCATAATGTTATTTGTTGTATTATGTGATTCTAATACATTTTCACATTGGCACATGTGTCTGTGGCTATTGGGTCAGAACATGGAATATTCAATGACGGTGTTAAAAAAAAGAAAAGTAAGAACGGGAAAAAAAACAAATAGTAAGTTATAAAGTAATTAGGAACGATACCACAAAACATAATAAAATGGTGAAATAAATGTTTATTAAAATTAAAAAGAAAAAAGATTGTTTGTCTGTAGTGCCAGGAATTTACCTAGTCATAAAAAGATAATAGTATGATTACTGTTTTTGATAATTTTATATTACTTCAACACTTAAACTCGAACTGTAATATCTCCACAGTAAAAGCTTTTTTGCTTTGCATTATTTTATAGCTATAAATGCATTCTATAACCATTGCAATCACACATTTTGGGGGAGTCACAAAAGTACTTTAGAGGTTGAGTGTTAGAGCCAACAAAACATAATGCAAACCATTGAATGATGGCCATTAGTAGCTGTCAACCAAAGGTCAAAATGATTTTGACTAAGTTGACAAAGTAAGAAAATAATGCATTTCTGCTAATAAATTAGGATTTCTGATGTTTTCTTTTTCACAGCATTGTTTGCAGTATGAGGTAAAGAAAATAACATTAAAATTTCTAGGTAAAAGGTAGATATTTTACTAGGAAAAATCAAAAGACAGACAGCTTCATCTTTTATAGTTGATATAAAAACTGAAATATATGTACATACACACACACACACACATATATATATGTATCTGTATATATATATATATATATATCTGTATATATATATATATATATATATATATATATATATATATATATATATATGTATGTATATATACACACACACACACACACACACACATATATATATATCTGTATATATATATATATATATATATATATATATATATATATATATATATATATATATATATACACACACACACACACACACACACACACACACACACACACACACACACACACACACACATTTGTGTCCAGGTACAAAATGTAGGACAGCTAAGTAATGTGATATTACCTCTTTTATAAAATAGTTACCTTTTCAGGATAACTAAGATTATCCTTGGGATTCAATAACTCCATGCAGGAATAGTGCTATTCCTGCATGGAGTGAACCGTGTCTGTTTCCCCTTAGTTTTAACAACAGCATGCCTTGCATATGCATAAAGATGTGCTACTGTTAAGGCTAAATGGGCATGAACACTACAGAGTGCAGGGGGTGTGTTTAAGTAGTGCACACACATCTAACATGCCCCCTGCACTCAGAAAATGCCGTATGGCACTTTTTAAATGTATTTCAGTGTCTGTAACACTGAAATCAAATAAATTAGGAAAACAGTGTCTGCAAACACCGAAATAGATAAAGGATCAAGAAATTAATTCAATTAAAAAAGGAAAAAAACATGCTGGATCCACACGACAACACAGTTTTAATATAAAAAAAAATAGTTCAACTAGTAAGCTCTTTCACGGACAAAAACCGCTTCATCAGACTAAAAGACTGTTGGAAATAGATTACAATTAAACAGTCATTTAAATTACAAACTAGCCAATCAAATGCTGCAATTCATTAAAACAGTCCAAACAATAATAGAGTAGCCAAATGTGCCAGATCGCATGCACTATATAAAACTATATAAAATCACATCTAAACATATGTTAAATACACAAAAGAGTGCTAAAAACAAGTAAATGAATAAACAGACTCAAAATACATAAAAGAAATATATATATATATATATATATATATATATATATATATATATATATATATATACACACAACATCTAGTGTTTTAGAGCTCTTGCTCTCGGAAAAGGTTTTAAAGAAACCCTGCTGTTCAAACCAGGCAGTTTGTCAGCTTGAAAAAGGAGCATCCACTTTTGTTCTATGGCTTCAGTGCTGTTCTTCAAATCACCCCCTCTCTTACTTGCAGCTACAATTTCCAAAACTAAAAACTTAAACTTATGCTCATCTCCAAAGATAAACACACTCGAAATTTGTCAAGAAGAATTTGCATCCAATTTTGAGTGAATGTGACACTGTTTTAAGGGATACTAAAGATTTTTTGAGTGATTTGAGTGTATACTTAGAATTATTAGGAGATCCCTGTTTCTTTGTGAATAGACATAGAGTCACTATTTACAGTCATTCACAACACTTGGGGGATTGAGAACATCAGGGAGCTGTTACTTAGTAAGAACATATACTCTGGGAAGGTCAGGCTCCTGTGTGCATTGTTGGATATTATTCTTGGGAAAATGTGTTTATCTTTGGAGATGAGCACTACACACAGAAGGTTGGCATGGCTATGGGCACTGCTTGTGCCAACAGCTAAGCCAGCCTTTCTTTGGTCTATTGGGAAGTTAACAACGTTCTTTCCAATAATGCATATTGGTACAAGCATTTTGTTGATGATATTTTTCTGCTGTGGCATGACACAGAAGAATGTTTGAATGAGTTTCTACAGTATCTGAATGGTATTACTAGTTTTCTCAACTTTACATATAAATATTCCTCTAATGAGATTGAGTTCCTGAATGTGAGAGTTAACAGGGACAACCTTTGTTCAGTTTCTACTACCTTGTATAGGAAATCAGTTAGGAAGAACAATGTATTACACAATGCGAGCATGCATCCCAAACATACTAAATTGGATGTGTTAAAAGGAAACATTTTTCATACCATGTGCCTATATAATGATGATAATTTATTGAAATTAGCATTGGTTTCATTGAAACATGAATTCGTAGATAGAGGCTACAAAGAATATTAATAACCCTACATATCCACTTGAATGTACTATAGTGCTGCGTACATATGATATGGTCCACATAGATTATATGCCTGGGACATAACATGCAACCTTTTACAGCAGGTAATCTTGTGAATGTCTTCATGGATGGTGGGATAACCCACTAGATATAGAGATTGGTCTCATCTACTGCTCCTACAAACCTGCACAAGTGATAGAATGACAGACTTTGTATCAGCATGATGTTTCAGTCAGGTACAATGTCTGATGCTGGCATGTGTGTCACTACAGTAACTGTGACATATTTGGCAATGATATCACTGAAAAGCACATTGTTAGGTGACACAGCCCACATATGGGTTTTGAACATGTATATATTCCATGTACATCTATACAGATGACTGGTATGGGCTGTATAGTGTTACATGGTGCATGTGAGGCAGATATTATTAACAGACTCTTTAAAGTAATGTTGTGGGTAGGAGGTCAACAGGCCTTAAAATGGTATAACCTACACACACAACAGCCACAGGGGATATGCTTCACACCCACTACTAGAGTTGTCAGTATTGAGATTAGAAACCCTACCTATCTATTTCTACTACAGTATTACACTGTTATTGCACATGCCACAGAGCTTAGAGGGCTGACTAGTGTATACAGATACAACTAAGGTGAATCTCTATCTCTCTCTCACACACACACACACACACACACACACACACACACACACACACACACACACATACACCAGTATGAGTTTACAACCCCTACTTATCTAATTCTGTGCACTACAGTGTTACGCAGTTATCACATGTGCCTTGGAGCTTATAGGATTCAACAATGTTGCAAGGTACATCTAAGGTGAGTTACATCAAGCGCCCTTGTAAAGTATGGCAATGGAAAATGTACTTGGTGGGAAGGGTATCAAACTACATTACTTTACAAACATACACACAAATACCTTCACACACATTTGCCACAAATGAATGTAGAAGCCCTGCTTATCTAATTATCTGTACTATGCCATTACTTAGTTATTACACTTGCCATGGAGCTTATAGGGCTGAGTGACGTCCAAATGTACCTCTAAGTTCAATGACAGCAGGACTGCTAAAGTAGGGCACTGGGAAGTGTTGTGGGTGGGAAGTCCTCACAATACTTCAGCCTACAAACATGCACACTTACAAACTCTTATACATTCACTTATACACACACACACACACACACACACACACACACACACACACACACACACACACACACACACAAATACACATTTGCCAGACCTGAGAATAGAACCCCTACCTATCTATTTATTTGCTAAAGTAGGGAACTAGGAAGTGTAGTGGATGGGAATGGCCTAAAACTATTTCATCTATGAAGAAACACACACACACACACACACACACACACACACACACACACACACACACACACACACACACACACACACACACACACTTACATTTGCCAGAGACTGGGATTAGACCACCTACCTATCCAGTTATTTATACTATAGTGTTATACAGTTATCACTCATGTGCTAAAGAGCTTGTAGGGCTGTCAAGTGCACAAAGGTGCTTCTAAGTTGAATTACATGAGCAGGACTGCTAAAGTAGGGCACTGGGATGTGCACTGGTTGGGAAAGTCCTCAAAATACTTAAGCTTGTAGGGTTGACAAGTGCACAAATGTGCTTCTAAGGTGAATTATATCAGCAGGACTGCTAAAGTAGGGCACTGGGATGTGTACTGGGTGTGAAAGTTATCAAAATACTTCAGCCTACACACATACACACACACATTTGCCAGAACTAGGTGTAGAACTCCTGTTTAACTAGTTATTTGTACTATAGTGTTATGCTGTTACCGCACATGCTACAGAGCTTACAGAGCTGACAAGTGCCCAAAGGTGCTTCTAAGGTGAATGACATCAGCAGGACTGCTAAAGTAGGGCACTGGGAAGTGTTGTGGGCATGGAAGTCCTCAAAATACTTCAGCCTACAAACATACATACTTATACACAAATTTGCCAGAACTGGGAATAGAACCCCTGCCTATCTAGTTCTTTGTACTATAGTGTTACATAGTTATTGCACATACCATGGAGCTTATAGGGCGAGGGATGTGCAAAGGTTCTTCTAAGGGGAATGACATCAGCATGACTGCTAAAGTAGTGCACTGGGAAGTGTTGTGGGTGGGAAAGTCTACAAAACACTTCATCTTATAAACATACACACTTGTACATGCACACACTTGCCAGAACTGGGAATAGATCCGATGCCTGTCTAGTTATTTGTACTATACTATTGCATAATTATTGCATGTTATTGGACTGGAGTTGAGCAAATGGACTTCTAAGGGGAATGACATCAGCAGGACTGCTAAAGTGGGGCACTGGGAAGTGTACTGTGTGGGAATGTCCTAAAACTGTTTCACCTACAAACAAACAAGCACACACAAACTCTCACATTTGCCAGGACTGAGATTAGAACCCCTACCTATCTAGTTATTTGTACTATAGTGTTACACAGTTATCGCATGAGCTACAGAGCTTATAGGACTGATGGGTGTTGTAATGCAAATGTGGCTAATTGACTATTGACTATGTGTAGGCCTGATTACTGACACTCAACTATTAATGGGTTAATATTCAGGTTAACATTTTACTTTTCTACACGTTTCTATGTGTTTAAAGAAGAGGTTAGAAGAAGCTTGGCAGTAAGAGATGTTAGGCTGAGTCTGGCAATACAAGTTATTGTTGAAATGGCTCGGCTTGATATCTTGCCTTCACACCTTTGCTAGTTTGATAAAGTATTCTGTTGTTTACATATTTTAGTGTTGTTTATATATTTGCTAGATTGATAGAATATTCTGTTGTTTACATATTTTAGAGTTGTTTATATATTTTAGGGGAATATGATCATGGGAACTTTGCAGGCTGAAGCATCTCTGGGTGACTGACCACCACCCCTGCTTGCTGTCATGTAGTCTGTAGTTTTCCTGTAAGAAGGAAACATTCTAGCTATAGGACATGTTTGATTTTTGAGTAAACAAGCAGCCTATATAAGCTGGGGTCTCACAGGGGTCTGGTTTGGAGTTCTCTGTGGAATGGATGCATTGCCTGAGCCTTTTCCCAGCTGGAATCTCCAGCCAGATACCAGACTGTTTTGGGCTCCCCAATCGACGAGGCACCTGCGATGAAGTGCCAACCGGTGATGTATTAACTTTTTTCCTTTATTGCATTGCTTTGAAGAATTGTTGAATTGCATGGCTAAAGTGCTGTCTTGAACTATTAATTCTGTTTAGTTATCGTTTTATGCTACTAGTTTTGTTAGCTGAAATACGCTATTAAAGTAGACTTTCTGTTTAAAAGTAGAAAGTAGAAATAGTTTGTTAATAGATCATTTATGTAGTGTGCAGTGAATTATTTTGAATCCTGCTCTTTGAATCCTGCTCTTTAGGCAAGATATTATTTTGGTGTAGTTGGCAGGATATGTTTAAGAAAAAGACAAAATAGTCACAATAGTCAAAATCCTAGGATGGGATAGCCCTCTTTATGGTGCTTTGGCAACCGGGTGGTCATTAAGTGCAGCTTTGATTGAGAATCGGGATGTTTGTTTAAAAACTGCAGATCCGCAGCATGTATTAGCATGTTTGCAGAAAGTGTCAGTGGAAAAAGGGAAGGATGTTAGTGTAGCTTTAGGACAGCAAGGCTGGATTTTATTATGCACCTATCAGAAACAGCATCAGCAAAAGTTAGAGCAAGTAGATGTAAATGTAGGATTGGAAAAGCAGGTGTGTGACTTACAGTGACAAATAATTATGTTACAGGTCAAAATAAATTGTTGATGGACAAAGCAGATACCTATCAGTAGGTTGCTGAAAAAGCTGCTGTTAGGGTGGCACAGTATAAGCATTGGAAGAGGAGAGGGAAGATAGATAAGAAAAAGGTGCATATGTCAATAGCTAAAGCAGGCATTAATTGGGAACCTGATCAGTGGGAGGGAGATATTTGGTGCTCTTCTGATCCATCTTCAGAGTCAGAGGGTGATCGAGAGCTTTTACCAAATGAAAAGGATTTGTAAGACAAATATGCCACGAGGCTGGCACTTAGGAGGAAGGTCAAATTGCCTCCTGCAGCAAATGGACAGCTTCAGCAGTCAGCTGTATGGTCAGATGTGTGGGAAGATTATACTCAACAAGAAATTTCAGACCTACATGATAATTTTAGACAAAGGCCTCTGGTCACCTGCATGGTAAGGATGTATGAGGCAGGGACTGCAGGAGTAATGGCAGATGACATAGATTGCAAAAAGTTTTGCTTGCTTAGTACAGATCCGACAGTCCAAGAATACTTTAGGACATTTAATCAACAAGTAGATACTAATTTGTTGCAAGTAGCTGTGGACGGGTGTAATTAGAAATATCCAACAGAGGCAGACTGTCCGAGTAATGATAGCCCTTGGTAAACATTGAGGGACGCGATTCAGCATCTTAAGGAAGAAGTGATGAAAACTGCAATCTTTATAGGACAAGCTGATAACTTGATGTCATGTGCCACAACGCCATCCATGAGGAATAAGATTATTAAATTTGCACCATTGGCTTACAAAGATGTAATTATGACTTTACTAATCAAACAGGTAACCAATTATCTGACGTAGTGGAGGCCATACAACAGTTAGGAGAGTTAGGTGAGTGGCATCCGATTCCGAAACCAGGAACGAAACCAGGAATGGGACAAGGTCGAAGTAGTAGATGAAGGTGGTATAACACAAAAGGATATGTTTACTGCCCTCCTAAAAGATGGTATTAGGAGGGATCAGATATATGGAATTGATGCAAGAACTATGTGAGAAATGTACAAGAAGCGAGGCTTAAGTAAGAAAAACAAGAATGTAGGAAAACAGGAAGTGCAGAATGAGTGAGATAGTAAGGAAGGAAAATCTAGTACTGAGAGTCTGACACAGAAATCTAATACTGAGGATTCAATGCAGAAACCTAGTGCCGAGAATTTGACACAAGTTCCTTCCCTGTACCCAAATCCGAATGATTTGTATTCGGACTTGTTGTCGGGTTCAGACGTCAAAAAGGACGATTAGGAAATTGGCCAAGCCCCGGTGAGCAGGTGGGCTCATAAGGATATGAGGCCTTGCATTGATATTGAAATATTTTGGAAAAATAAAAAACGGCAGTGAGTCCGCATCCTGGTTGACACCGGAGCTGAGGCCTCCTTGATTTATGGAAAAACAAATCATTTTGAAGGACAGCATGTTACTATTACTGGACTAGGAGGAAAACAAACTGAGGCTGTACAGATAATGCTTGAAATGAAAATAAGGCAGCTACCTAAGAGACAATACTCTGTGTTGATTGTACCAATCTCCAAGTATATAATTGGAATAGATATACTAAAAGGACGTACCTTAAACTTATCTGATGGACAGTATCATTTTGGCTCAAAGCCTTATATTTCGGCTAGTCCAGTGGTTGTGGGTAAGGTCAAAATTCCGCCCGTAGAACTTCTTCCAGCTACCAAAACTATTAGTATGAAGCAGTATCATATACCTGGACATAAAGAAATTGGGGAAACAATTCAAGATTTGATAGAAGTAGGTGTGTTGTGACCCATAACCACTGCATGGAATAACCCAGTATGGCCAGTCAAGAAATCTGATGGCTCTTGGAGGATGACAGTTGATTATAGGGAGTTGAATAAATATACACCCCCCTTTGACTGCAGCGGTACCAGACACAATAACCTTGATTGAAAATGTGCAGAAGCATAAAGGAACCTGGTACACTGTAATTAATTTAACAAACGCATTCTTTGCTATTCTGATCACTGAGGAAAAATCAGGAACAATTAGCTTTTACTTGGCAGGCAGGCAGTATACTTTTAACAGGCTGCCACAGGGCTATTTGCATAGCCCTACCATCTGTTATCGGGTAGTGGCTGAGAATCTTGATTAGATAAAATTTTCATCAGAAATACAGATATCTCACTACATTGATGATATATTGATTCAGGGAACATCACAAGAAAGTGTTCAAAAGCAATTAGATATTGTGATAGAACATATGAAACAAAAAGGTTGGAAAGTTAATCCTGCCATCGCAGACAGTAAAATTTCTAGGAATTCCGTGGCATTGGGGACATAGGGAAGTACTGCCTAAGGCAAAACAAAAGATTTTAGAGTTTATAACTCCTCAGAACAAATGAGAAGCACATCAATTTATCAGATTATTTGGATGCTAGCAGCAGCATATTCCACATTTGAGCCAAATACCCCTCCCTGTACAAGGTAACAAGGAAAAAATATTAATTTGATTGGGGGGATGAACAGCAATGAATGTGCCAAACAAACTATCCAGCAAGCACTTTGTTTATTGCCAATACAGGAGGGTGAGGTAGAATTGCATGTGTCGGTCAATGACCAGTATGTGAACTGGAGCTTGTGGGAAAAACAAAATTCAAAATGAGTGCCATTAGGATTCTGGACTAGGAAATTACCTGAGGCAGGAAACAGGTACAGCCTTTTTGAAAAACAACTGCTTACCTGTTATTGGGCACTAATTGATAGAGAACAAATGACTTAAGGTCATCCTGTCACTTTGAGACCTGAGATTCCTATTATGCAATGGGTAATGAGTTCCCCAAAAATGCATAGAATATGACATGAACAGGAAGTGAGTGTAATTAAATGGAAATGGTATATTCAGAATAGGGCAAAGGCTGGAGTTGGGGTAGTAGCAATGCTCCATGAGAAGGTAGTCCAAGTACCAATGGCTGATGAATTGTCTACAGTACAGAATATTTCCCCTCAGGAAGAATCTCCAGTAAAGTGGGGACAGCCTTTTATGCAACTGCCTTTAGATCAGAGAAAACATGTCTGGTGTACTGATGGGTCAGCAAAATACATAGGGAACAAAAGGTGCTGGAAAGCTGTTTCCTATAATCCTGTCACCAAAAAGGTCCTCACTGCAATGGGAGATGGTAAGAGCAGTCAGTATGCTGAATTATATGCAGTTTTTCATGCACTAAAACAAGAGTTACCAGGAACATGTCACATTTATTACAGACTCATGGTTTGTAGCAAATGAGCTAGCTACCTGGTTACTGACAGAAAAAATAATTGGAAGGTCCATTCAAAAAAAGTCTGGGGAAAAGAGTTATGGCAACAAATCTGGGAAATGCTTTTTCAGAGTACAGTTGCAGTTTATCATGTAGATGCACATTGTGCAACTGACTCTCTAGAATGTTGATTTAATTCTGTTACAGATGAGCAAACGAAAATTGCAGAAGAAGAGGTTGATATGAGAGCTTCAGAACAAGTTGGGATAGTGAAATGGGTGCATCACAAATGTGGACATTTAGGAGAAAAGGCAACATACATGTGTGCACATTCAAGAGGAATTATTGTTCCTATAGATGCAATTAAGACTGTAATTTTGCAGTGTCCAGTTTGTCAGCATTCACAAAATAGACCAGTTCCGCATGTGGTACAGGGGCATTTAGGACGAGGAAAGCTGCCAGGACAGATATGGCAAATTGATTACATAGGACCTTTACCGATGAGTAAGTGATGCCAATATGTATGCATGGCTGTGGACACATACTCAGGATATTTAGTGACTTATTCATGTAAAAATGCAACACAGGTGAATACAATAAAGACACTTAATTTGATTATTCTATATTATGGCATTCTGATAGATTCAAAGTGACAATGGTTCTCATTTTAAAGGGAAACTAGTGCAGGAATATTGTAGACAAAATAATGTTGAGTGGATATTCCATATACCTTACTACCCTCAGGCAGCTGGTCTGATTGAGAGAATGAATGGTTTATTAAAAGAGCAATTATGGAAACAAGGGAAAGGCTCCCTTCAGGGGTGGAGAGATCATATAAATGCTGCTTTGCAGATTTTGAATAACAGACCAATTGCTGAATGTGAGACCCCTTTGATGAGAATGTTAACACCTTTGCTACAAATAAAACCTTATGTAACAACAAATACTATCACATATTGGGAGATTCAACCAGGTGCATTATCATCATTCTGGGCAACTCTGGAAGCTGAAGGCCTGGATTTACATGCTTTATTTATGCTTAGGCTGCAGCCGAAAGACATACAATTAATCAAAACTGGGATAGATATTCAAATACCTCCCGAGCATTTTGGACTGATTGCTCCCCAGGCAAGTTTGACCTTGAAGGGGTACAAGTTATGGGAGGTATAATAGATGCTGATTACCAAGGGGAGATTAAAGTAATTATGATTAACAGTAGAACATCAGATTTGTTGATTCAGAAAGGAGAGAGAGAGAATAGCCCAATTGATTATTGTACAAATGTACTAAGGTATGGTACAGAAAGGAAAAGCTCCAACTGTAGCGAGTGTAAGGGGAGACAAAGGATTTGGGTCATCTAACTTAAACAGTGGAGCTAAGATTTAGGTCCAGTCTCCAGATAAACAACCAGAACCTGCAGAAGTCATTGTAGTCAGGAATGATAATACCATCCTAATAATGAAACCAGGGCATGAGAAGTGGGAATATGTACCTGCAAATAGATGTTATTTACAAGAATAACCATGCTACCTTTTCTCCTTCTTATTTTAGATTCCAGTTTCAGTCTATGCCATGTTGATTAGTGGTGTTCTCATTGTGTCGTATGGACTCCTTTTGGTAGAGTGCATAAAACCAGGAGTAAGGGCAACCAAAACTAATTCAATGGTGATCCAGTGGGGATGGGCTTCTAGTACATGAACTAAAACACAAGGCAACTTGACCTGCCCTGCAGAACAAGAATTCTCTACTGTTAATATGACTGTTAAAGGAAATGGAACTATTTGGAGGGTGAGGAAAGGCCATTCTTACGTTCAATTACTGGATGACACACAGGCCACAGTGGTGATTCAAAATTACACAGACATAAAATGTTGCAATTGTGAACAAGGAGAAATTGTGAACAAGGAGAAGGTCACGGTGGGCTGCCTGTCAGGCGCTAGGATCCGCCACATAACACAAGCACTCAGGTCACTCTAAGGCAAGTACAAATACGACTCAGTCTTTGCCATGCTGGTGTGAATGACCTGAGACGTACCTCCCTGGACTACATGAAAAGAGACATAGAGGAGCTCTCTGAGCATGTAGCCCAGGCCGGTATGACCCTGACCTTGAGTAGCATCTTACCCTCACCAAGAATGATGCCACAATATGAAGATGAGATGATCAATTTCAACAATTGGCTTAAGTATTGGTGTCATTCAAGAGGGATCCAATGCCTGTCAGCCTAGGATGACATGCTCAACAAGCCACAATGCTTCGCTAGGGACAGCTTGCACCTGTCTCCCCTGGGCTTTCGGATATTGGCAAAGGCTCTTGCTACCCCCATAGTGCCTTTTTTAGGCAAGGCTCAAAAGACAAACCCACCGCCATAGGTATCACAAGGGATAAGAAACTAAGAGTAATGCTACTCAATGCCAGAAGTCTAAACCTCAAGATGCACGCACTCCAAACTCTCCTTAGCATGGAGAACATTGATATCTGTGCAGTAACAGAAACCTGGTTCAAGGCTCCAGAGAGCACCCCAGCACTACCAGGTTATACCTCATACCATGCTTTTCAGCCCCAAAACTTGGACCGTACTACAAAAGAAGTGGGAGTATCAATATTCATCAAAGATACCCACACCTTCAGGTTGGTGGCACAGCACGAAGCATCAGAGACTATCCATGTGCAACTAACAGTGGGTAAAACTGCCTTCCAGTTTATAGCCTGCTACATACCACCCTCCCAAACCCAGGAACCCCACTCGGCCTTTCTGAAAACACTGGAAAATATGAAGGTCTCTCCAAACACCATTATATTGGGCGACTTCAACTACCCAAACATAGACTGGGAGCATTACTCTAGCTCCAACACCCTAGCCCAAAGGTTCCTAGAATTTATAAACTCAAATGCTATGGAACAACTTGTTACCACTCCCACAAGAGGGGAAAACATACTGGACCTGATCATCACCAACATGGGGATTACTCTAGCTCCAACACCCTAGCCCAAAGGTTCCAAGAATTTATAAACTCAAATGCTATGGAACAACTTGTTACCACTCCCACAAGAGGGGAAAACATACTGGACCTGATCATCACCAACATGGGGACTCTATGCCCCAGAACAGAAGTGTATCCCTCACTGGTAAGATTAGACCATAAACTAATCTCACTGGATATTCACATCCTGACTCCACACCCTGCCCTGAAAACCACAGCAAAAAACTTCTCTAAAGCAAATTTCACACTCCTCAAAACCGAGGTGGAATCCTTCAAAGCCCCCGGGCCTGTGAAAAATATGGCCCAGACCACAGAATCCTTTATAAACACATTCTATGAACACCTTCAGGAATGCATGGATCATGCAATCCCAAATAAAACCAAGACCCAATCCTCCAAAGGCAGACGTCCTGTCTGGTGGACCCCAGCCATAAACAAACTATACAATAGAAGGAGGAAGCTACTACATGATAGAGCAAAATCCCAAAAAGGGAAGGCATCTCTGATCAGTATTAGCAAAAAACTACGGGCACTCATAAAATCGTCTAAGGCTAGCTTTGAGAGAAAAATTGCACAGGACACTAAGGATAATCACAAGGCTTTCTTTAGTTATGTTAGGAACCTGGGTAGGAATTCCCAGATATGCTCAGAATTAGTCCAAAATGACAAAAAAATACACCGAACCCACAGACATTGCCAACATCCTAGCTGACAGGTTCAGTGTAAACTTCTTCCCCTTCTCCCCACCAAAAGGGCAAATATTTATCCCAGCAGAGTGCTGCCCCCCTGACATCTCAGATGCTCAGGTAAGAGCTGCCCTCTCCAAAGCAAAAAACACAGCATCAATGGGACCAGACAGTGTCTCGGGCTGCGTCCTACATGACCTCCAAGAAGAGCTAAACCCAAACATAAAACTACTGTTCAATCTCAGCCTTACTACAGGATATGTACCCAAAGAGTGGTGTACAGCAACAGTGGTCCCTCTCCACAAAGGTGGTGCCTCAACGGATCCTGGAAACTATTGCCCCATAAGCCTGACTAGCTTGGTCTGCAAAGCTATGGAAAGGATCATCATGGACCCCATAAATAAAGATATTGGGGACCTACAGACACTGGATCCTACCCAGTTTGGCTTTGTTAAGGGCAGATCCTGCCTCTTAAAACTGGTTGATTTCTTTGAAACAGTCACCAAGGCCATTGACGATGGGTAGGTGGTCCACACAGCCTACCTTGACCTCGCAAAAGCCTTCGATACAATACCCCACTCGGGCATTATAGATAAGCTCACCAGCTTAAATATAAACCCCTATGTCACTAGATGGGTTGCAAACTGGCTCAAGGACAGAACCCACATGGTTAGAATTGCTGGAGCCATGTCAGACTCCAAACCAGTTACAAGTGGTGTCCCCCAAGGCTCGGTCCTGGGACCTCTCTTGTTTGGTATATATTTCTCGGAGGTACAGGCCAACATGGAAGGACTGTGGCTGACTAAGTTCGCAGATGACTGCAAACTGGGCGCCATAATCGACTCTCCAGCTGACACAAGCATCCTCCAAAAGGGCCTCATAGAAACAGGCAACTGGTGCCAGAGCCATGACCACAAGCTAAACACCAAAAAGTGTATAGTCATCCCCTTTGGCAAAAACAAAGTGCCCACAAATTACCACATAGGTGGTAATCCATTAAGTACAGAAGAAGTAATTAGGGACCTGGGGACCCAAGTTGATAGCAATCTCTCATTTGACAACCACGTGGCCAAAGTGGTTAGAAAAACATTTTATATAGCCCGCCTAATCATGAAGGGATTCACATCTAGATCAGGGGAGGTCATTGTGCCTCTTTACTCATCCCTCATCAGGCCCATAATTGAGTACAATGCCTCTTTTGGGATGTACCTTACCATACACCTGCAGCAACTGGAAAGACCCCAAAAGTACCTCACCAAGAGGATCATAGGGCTCAAACAGATGCCATATGCTGCCTGGTTAAAGAAACTCCAGCTCTACTCAGTGGCATACTGCCTGCTCAGAAGCGATCTGTGCCTGACGTATACAGCCATGTCCAACCCGGAATTAATGGACATGCTGCACCTCAGAAAATCCAAATCCCATCGAACTACACGCTCGAGAGACTTGAACCTCAGCACTGAAATAAATAGGACATGCTGGGGGGACAGATTCATAACCCAGAGGTTCCCTTCACTCTGGAATAAAATCCCAGTCCAGGTTAGGCAGAGTCCCTCATTGACTCTCTTCAAGAGGAATCTTGATGAGTGGATGGGAGATCATAGGTTTACCCCGGGTATCACTTCTGTGTCACTCTTAGACAGAGGCACAGTATACTAACCTCGAAAAAGGGCATAGCAAAATTAATTTAAAATGGGTGGCAAAAGCCAAACACACTCTGGCTAGGCTTATAAATGCCCTAGGGCAGATAGCCTAGTATGAACCTATAGTAATGACAGACATATCAAGAAAATTATTATTTTTGCCGAGGCAGAACTAACATTTATAATGAATCGATTGACATCTGGAACATTACTGTATTATTTTACATGATTGCAACTCAATTTACAAATACAAAGCCATGGACCTCACAAATAACTGTACTAAATAACAATCCTAAGGCCCATTTTGACCAAATAATTAAAATTCCTTCTATGTGTAGATATGTGGGCAAGAATATCAAAAGACTGTGTTACATTTTAATATTACTTTTCTAAAATGAAGTGCAGGCAGAAATGAGCATGGTACAGTACCTTGTTAGGAGGTATTGGAACGGGGTTAGGAACCTTGAATGCAATTGATGTTGAAGTGTTAGCTAATAAAATTAAAGCTGTGGGTCAGGATATTTCACACATTTTACGTTTACAAGCGCAGTGGAATCCCACAATTTGGCACACACAAAAACAGCTTGTCAGTTATGAGAAAGAATTTCTAGATCAATTCAATGCTTCTGCAGTTTCTAATTTAAAGCTTAATGCAAATGTTACTAAGTTTGTAAATTGGACAACATATACCTTACAATCTTTTTATGTTTCAATGCAGAAAAATTTGGTGCAAACCAATTTAATTATCAAAAAATGAGCATGTATGGAGACAGTTGTTTAATGAATGGATACCCAGTACTACTTGGATAAGGTTGTTTTCAGAAAAAAAAAACAAAGTCTGCAGATAATGTGTCAGTTTCTAACCTTGCCACTAGTATTTGGACCTCCTTTATTTCCATTCCAATATTGGTTACACCCTTTAGAAGGAAACTACATTGACTCCTTAAACAGGACACACAGACTGGAACATTGCACTGAAACAATGGATGGACTTATTTGTGGACAACATTCCCTCATATAAAAAACGTGTTTTCTTCAGCATTCCATCAATATCTGTAAATGGACTATATTACCTTCTACTTTTGAGATGTTTGTGGAAGTAGCACCACAATTTATATGTTTAGTGACAAATCAAACATTGTCATATGCCTTAAAACTCCTTTTGTAGGCTATCTGAGTAATGTAACTCAATTAAACTGGCATAATGAAACTTGTATCTTTTCTCCTGAGACTTATATTAATGAGTAGTGCACCCGCAGGTGTAGCTGAAGCAGATATGGGTACCTTCCTACCTGACTCTGGTGACACCCGTATAGGCCCAACCCACCAAGGTGGCAAGATTGACATATTTTATTCAAGGTGACACATCTAGTTTAAAAGGCAATAGCACAACCACAAACAAATTATTTCAATAGTACATCAGTTAGCAATAAGGCAGGGTGAGATATGCATGCAATGAAACATACATTCTCCCTTTTCTCCAGACCTCAACAGAAAAAGGTCTTGACATTCAGACATGCACAAAGAAGGCAATATCAATGAACAGTAAAGCTTTATAATGCAGCGATACAAACATGGGAAAATGTAATGTCATTAAGCAATAAAAGAGTTATAATACAACAATACAGATATGAGAAAATGCAATGTCATTGAGCAGCAAAATTCTTGAAGGCAACAGTACTAACACGAGCAAAATGCAATGTCATTGAGCAATGAGGATTTATAATGCAACAATACAAATATGAGAAAATGCAATGTCCTTGAGCAATAAAAGAGTTATAATACAACAATACAGATATAAGAAAATGCAATGTCATTGAGCAGCAAAATTCTTGAAGGCAGCAGTACTAACACGAGCAAAATTCAATGTCATTGAGCAATGAAGATTTATAATGCAACAATACAAATGTGAGAAAATGCAATGTCATTGAGCAGTACTAACACCCTCAACCCCCTTGATCAATTCTAAACAGACCAACTATGAAACATTCTATTATACCCTGTTCACTGGCCAGTGACTACTTACAGTCTTGCTGCCAGTATGATGGGGCCCAAGTTGGATCTCATATGGATCCCAGTTATTCGTAATACACAAAGCATTTAGGGGGATCCACGATCTTAAAATAATATAAAATGATGGCCAGAGCCTCTCACCACTCCATTGAGAATATCCTAGTGACCAGGCACCGTGGTTCCTCTGATGAGAAAAGTAGAATAATCACCTGCCAGGACTCTGGTAATCATCTATGGCTTCTCTGTACTAGGCCCAAAGGAACTCCTTTTCTTGCTGAATCATATGCAGTTGTAGAACTACTGGTTTCAGCCTTCACTCCTGATGCCACAAAATACCATCATCCAGGATTTCAGCAACAGACAGACACAATCATCTACCTCTCTTCCCTGTCCCAAAGCACTAGAAAAGAAACTCCAGTCACCCTGCAAGGCCTTTCTTCCCTTCACCTTCCAGTTTCAGTCTTCCCTCCTTTAGCTAGTATATCAGCCCCCTCATTCACTTTTGAAATTGTCATTTATATTCCTGAAATAGCTCCACCTTGTGGTGTAATGAAAAACTACAGTATAGCACTTCTACAATGAAATACAGTGGGAGCTACATTTTCCATCCACTTGAAAATCTTGGGTCCCCCCAAGTCAAAGGTAGATTAGCAGCAAAATATTTACACGCACTAATGCACCATCAACTGAACAATATTTTTGCATTCAAAAGGTACATTCCACCAAGGGTAATCAGCCTAATGCGAAACATGGGAAGATGTGTCACTACTGGAGTAGGAGGCATAGGGATTATGGGTGCAGACTCTTCAATGAGCTGTGGTCACAGGTTCCTGTGTACTTTGTCCCAAACTGTTATATGTAAGTCTCTGTGGGGTTGAATCAGTCTTCGCAGTTTTGGTTTGGAAGAGACAGCTAAGAAATTTTGCTCCAAAGGTTTGTCACTCACATCACACTCAATGTCCAGTTCTTCAGTAGGCATATTGTCTACTTCTAAGATCTCCTCTTGTATAACTTCACTTTCATTTTCCATAACAGCATGACTGTCCTCAGCACTATTTTCTGAAGTTTACATAGCAGGGCCTCCATCAGTATCAGGTTCTGTAAGAGGCACAGAAACATTACTTAGTCTATTTTTAGGTCTGGGCTGCTCAAACTGACAAGGAACAAATTCCAGTGCATTTACATTGAGATTACAGCCCGCGTGGTCTTGAACATCCTCATAAAAAAGCCCACTGAAACCCCAGTCATCATCACTGTCCTCCTCACCTTCAGCAGGAGGAAGCATAGGCACTTGAACATTGGAGAGAATAGTTCCTCTCTGCCTTAGGCTTCTGGATTGCCTTGAGTTAGGCTTCTGCTGAGCCATTCTGGGTTCCGGATTCATGAGTTTCACTGATATTGCCAAAGGCATTATGTTGTTGCGGTGCCAGGGTCCTTCTTTCCCCTCAGGAAAAACTTGGTAGACGGGGATATTAGGTAGCTGAGAACAAATTATTTAAATCTCAGATTCCCAGCAGTCAGCTAGTTTATGCTTTCCTTGTAATCTTAAATTTCTCAAAAGAACTCTATGTCCTGGCTGAAAATCATGCATCTTTACTTTTTTGTCATAGTGACCCTTGTTTCGGTGATGTCTTTGTCCTGTTGATTTTTCAAGAAGCTCATAAGCCTGTCTGAGGTTCTTCTTGAGTCGTTCCACATAACTGCCATGAGATCGCACTGGTGTATCATCAGCTGTGCCTCCAAAGGTGACGTCAACAGGAAAATGAGCTTCTCTTCCAAACATTAGGAAGTAAGGCGAGAATCCTGTAGTATAATTTTTGGTACTGTTGTAAGCATGCACCACTGTGGCTACATGTCTACTCCATTGACTCTTCTTCTCAGCAGATAGTGTCCCCAACATGTCTAGTAAAGTTCTGTTGAAACACTCAGGCTGAGGATCCCCTTGAGGATGATAAGGAGTGGTACGGCTTTTTTTGTCTCCCAAAAGAGTGAGTAGTTCATGGACAAGCTTGCTCTCAAAATCACATCCTTGATCAAAGTGTATCCTTTTTGGCAGGCCATAGTGTACAAAGAACTTCTCAACTAGTAGTTTTGCCACTGTAATAGCTTTCTGATCACGAGTGGGAAATGCTTGAGCATATCTAGTATAGTGGTCCATCACCACCAGCCCATTACTGATCCCGCCTTCATCCGGTTCAATGCACAGAAAATCTATACATACCAGTTCCATGGGTCCACTGCTTTCCATTTGACCAAATGAGGCAGCTCTGGTCAGCAGAGTCTTTCTCTGAATGCAACAAAGACATGGACGACAATAATCCTCAACATCTTGCTTCATGCATGGCCAGTAGACCCTGTCTCATACCAGACCCATAGTTCTGTCATAACCAAGAGGACCATGTTCATTATGCAATGACCAGAGTACTACTTCTCTATACTTCTGAGGAAGCAACAATTGTCATTTTTCACTGCCAAGTGCACTTGGAGATCTCCTGTATACCAGTCCATTCTGTATCTGGAGTCTTTCCCATTCTTTGGCCAAAAGTCTTGCCAAGGGATGAACATCTGTGTGAAGCATATTAACTTGTTTCTTCTCTAAAGTAGCTACCACCAGCTGACCTAAGTAGTCTTTTCTTTGATCTCTCCTGAGATCACTGTTACTCAAAGCTGGTAGTGATGAAGCCTGTAAAGTGACCAGATTACTGTAAGCTTGGGGTATGCTTGCTGCAGACAGACCCAACTTCTGGGCCCAACATTCAGTGTGTTGATGGCAGGTTGCAATCTGACACATAACTCTCACGCCTGGCACTCACATTTCCACCCATTCATCATCGGGGTGTAGATTTCCCTGAGATCTTCTGGACAGACCATCAGCATCTCTATTTTCATGTCCTGGGTGATATTTCAAACTGAAATTATAGTTACATAGAGCTGCCATCCATCTGTGACCAGTAGCATCTAGCTTTGCAGTGTTCTGGATGTATGTCAGAGGACTGGTGTCAGTCTGCACTTCAAATTCAGCCCCATAGAGATAGGCAGGCAACTTGTCCATTACCACCCACTTTAAGGCAAGGAATTCCAACTTGTGTGCAGGGTAGTTTCTTTCTGTGGGGGATAAACCACGACTGATAAAAGCCACATGTCTCAGCTTCTTGTCATACTCCTGGTAAAGGACTCCTCCTAAGCCATCCCTGGTAGCATCCACATGTAAAGTGTATGGCTTTGTAGAGTCAGCATATGCCAGTACAGGGGCATGTGTGAGACAACACGTAAGCTGTTCAAATGACTCTTTGCACTCAGGAGCCCAACGACTCTCGATGAGTTCTTTAGAACTTCTCGGTCCCTTAGGTTTTTTCACAAGGATATCTTCATCTGTTTCATCTGCTTTCTCATAATTTCAGAGCAAATGGTTGAGGTGTCTTGCTATCTTTGGAAATCCTTCTACAAACCTTCTATGGTAACTGCAGAACCCCAGCAAAGATCACAGCTCTGTGATAGTTTTGGGTCTGGGCCAAGATGTCACCACTTCAACTTTGCTTGGATCTGTGGATATTCCATTTGCAGACACTACATGTCCAGCATAGGTCACTGATGGCTGGAAGAACTTGCATTTGTCCAATGACAACTTGAGGATTTCTTTGTCAATCCTGTCCAATGCCTTCATCAGTCTTTCTTTGTACTCCTCTAGGGTCCTTCCAAAAGCAATGATGTCATCCAGGTAGACTAAAACTTCCAGGAGATGCACGTATCCAACTGTTCTTTCCATGATTTTCTGGAAAGCTGCCAGTGCATTTGATAAACCTTGAGGTAGGCGATCAAACTCAAAAAATCACAAAGGGGTGATGAAGACAGTCTTTTCTTTATCTTCTGGGTGCATAGGGATTTTATTGTATCCACTCCTTAAGTCTAGCACACTGAACAACTTACTGCCCACCAGGCAATTTAGAGCATCTTCAATCCGGGGAGTTGTGTACTGATCTGGAATGGTTCACTGATTCAGAGTACTATAGTCAACACACATGCAAATTGACCCATTCTTCCTCCTGACAACAACAATGGGAGAGGCATATGGACTTATTGACTCTCAAAGTATCCCTGCGGCTTTTAGTTCTTCCAAATGTTTTTTTAAGTCCTCCAGGTCTCCTGGAGCTACTCTTCTGGAACATTCCCTGAAAGGCCGGTCCTCTTTTACTCTTATTTGGTGTTCTGCACTTTTTGCACAGCCCACATCTAGTTCACTAGTAGAAAAACAATTTTTATTTTTCATTAGTAGCTCTTTAACTCTGGTTAGTCACTCAGGGAGCAAGAGACCACCTCCTATATCAATATCTTCCAGTTATAACTCCTTGGCCCGACTCTCATTCCTTGTCAACACAGAAGCAGGTAAGGGAGTCACAACATAAACATTTCCCAAGCACACTTGTGAATGCAGGACAATGGGAGTACTTCCTTCATTCTTTAACCCACAGGCAAAGTATCATAAGGATGCTTTAACCTGTCCACAGGCCAAAATTCTGGGACTAGTTTCAGTCCTGGTGGCAAGTCACTTCCTGGATCCATTTCCATCATGAGATAAGAGGAAACTGTTTGTCCACACATCCTCACTTTGGATCTCAAGCAGGTGACCTGACCAGGATGAATTATATGCTTTTTCCCAGACAGGGTCCACACATGACCAATTTCATCTTTCTTACTATCCTTCACCCTTTGAAAGGCACAGAAAACTGGTCTCAGGAGAGGATGTAGTGTTGGGTGTTCCTGGGTCAACTGAGGCATTAGCATTCTTCTGGCAAGGTCAGTATTTGTCCCCACTAAAATAGATGCTGAATCCTTTCAGCCTGGAGCACACAACAACAAGTGTTTCAAAAACTCCTGTTGATCCAATGACTGAAGTGGAAAATTCTAACTTGAGTGAGACATAACCATCATAAGGGAACTTCGTGTCACTTAACCCCCAAATCTCCAAATCTTCTAACTTTTCAAGTGGCAAATGCTTTAAGTATTTTTGGTAGAAGTCTCTGTACAGAATGGTCATTTGTGCACCAGCATCCAACAGTGCTTTACTATTCACTCCTACTTTTACTGACATCACAGGGGACGGTCCCAATAGGCCATCGGGTAGTTTCTGTTTCCAGTACTGTTCAGCTGTATGGCAGTCAGCATGTGGTGGAGGTACCACCAGTTGACCTCGCCATTTTAACAGATAAGACTCTTGCTTAGTAATGCTTTGTGATCTCAGATGCTGAGATTTTGGCTGAGATGGCTTTCCAATTCGGTTGTTTACTTCAGATGAGCTAGAAGTGTGCATAGTAGGTAGTTTCTCTCCCCTATTACAAGGGTTTGTGTGGAAAGGAGATCCAGGATGGTGTCTCTTGATGTTAGACTTTATGGAGCTCTTTGTAACTGGGCACTCAGCTGGCTCTTTCACTGAGGCCCTTTGTAGTTTCCCTGCATTGCACTGGCCAATAATAGTTCGTTCACTTTTTTCCAAGTTCTCTGTATTAGGACACTGTCGCTTTATATGCCCTGCATCCCCACAGCGAAAACAAAATCCAATAGGAACTCTGAAGATGGGCTGATTCATTTCTTCCCTGAGACCTTTCGTGGAGGTTCTAGCTGATGTATTCCTTCCTTCAGCTAAAGTTACCATGGCTTTCTCCAATTCTGCAACTGTCTTGAGCTATGGTGTCGGTCAGGGAAGACACTTGCATCTACAACTGTGACACCTCTACATTGCAGACAGTCTGGGCCACAACTCCTGTTTGAGAATTGAGCATAGCTATAGGCTCCTGCTGGTGTTCACTCACTGTTTTAGTTGCTGTTGAACACTGAGATCTGGCTTCCAACAGGGCTTCCTCTTCCCTCACCTCTTTAACCAACTGAGAATAAGTTAGAGTCTCTTCCCTATTTTTCATCCTCATTTTCCACACAATGGGGTCCATAGCTTGAGCTCCCTGTAAAATGTGTCCAATCCCTACTTGGTCAGCTACTTTCAGATCCACTCCCTTCTTTAGGATGATCTGGTGGAGCATTTTATCTAATTGCTTAATGTAATCAGATAGTTTCTCACCAGCTTCTTGGTATGTATGTTCAAACTGATACAGTACGTCAGCAGCCCTCTCGATCCATCCAAACACAACCTGCAGTACTCAATAGTTCTTGGCCATGTAATCTTGCTTACCCATCCTTAGGTTGCATATGGTATCCACAGCTAATCCCTTAGGACTTTTAGCTATCCGCTGCTTCCTCTGAGATTCTGAGATATCCCACTCCACTAGGGCTTGTGAAGCCTGATCCATCCAGGATTAAAAATCTTCCTCTCCCCAAGGTGTGGGTTGTTTGCCAGAAAAGAAATGCAATTTGTGGTAGCCAAACCCAGTGAATGGCTGTGTAGGCTTTAAGCATTTTTCTACAATACTTTCCAAAGCATTCAAAACTTCAGGCCCTATAGTATTTATGGCAGTGAAGCTGAAGCTTCTGGTGTAAGTTTCTGACCTACTTGAATAGCTTCCACAGGTATTTTCTCTGTTGCTGAGGTAGTGCACTTACAGGGATTACCACATGGACTGCACTGTCACCTGAAATTTGTACACTTGAAGGTATGTGCTCATACACTAAAGGACTTTTCCATTCTAATAAGGCCAATGACCTCTGCTCGGTATGGTCCATAGTGCTGTCTAATAAAAATCCACGCCCTACAAATGATAAGAATCCTGTGACTTGATGTATTTGCATATCAGTCCATGTGACCCCTGGCAACACCAGAACTAAGCAATGCTCTGACTGTGTGTGGGTTGTTTGCCAGAAAAGAAATGCATTTTGTGGTAGCCAAACCCAGTGAATGGCTTTGTAGGCTTTAAGCATTTTTCTACAATACTTCCCAAAGCATTCAAAACTTCAGGCCCTATAGTATTTATGGCAGTGAAGCTGAAGCTTCTGGTGTAAGTTTCTGACCTACTTGAATAGCTTCCACAGGTATTTTCTCTGTTGCTGAGGTAGTGCACTTACAGGGATTACCACATGGACTGCACTGTCACCTGAAATTTGTACACTCAAAGGTATGTGCTCATACACTAAAGGACTTTTACATTCTAATAAGGCCAATGACCTCTGCTCGGTATGGTCCATAGTGCTGTCTAATAAAAATCCACGCCCTACAACTGCTAAGGATCCTGTGACTTGATGTATTTGCATATCAGTCCATGTGATGCCTAGCAACACCAGAACTAAGTAATGCTCTGACTGAGCATTGTGCTATTTGCACCACTTAGTGGCTACTTCTGGATTTATGTTTTTACTGGATTTGCTTTCCACATGTACAGTGGAATAGGGTGGAGTCCAAGGCAGTACAGGCAATCCTGGATGAGCCCCCAAATGTAGCTCAACTGCGGATGAAGCTGAAGTAGATATAGGTTCCTGCCTACCTGACTCTGGTGACACCCCTATAGGCCCAACCCACCAAGGTGGCAAGATTGACAGATTTTATTCTAGGTGACACATCTAGTTTAAAAGGCAATAGCACAACCACAAACAAATTGTTTCAACAGTGCACCAGTCAGCAATAAGGCAGAGTGAGATATGCATGCAATGAAACATACATTCACCCTCTTCCTCAGAACTCAACAGAAAAAGGTCTTGACATTCAAACATGCACAAATAAGGCAATATCAATGAGCAGTAAAGCTTTATAATGCAGTGATACAAACACGGGGAAAATGCAATGTCATTAAGCAATAAAAGAGTTATAATACAACAATACAGATATGAGAAAATGCACTGTCATTGAGCAGCAAAATTCTTGAAGGCAGCAGTCCTAACACGAGAAAAATGCAATGTCATTGAGCAATGAAGATTTATAATGCAACAATACAAATATGAGAAAATGCAATGTCATTGAGCAGTACTAACACCCTCAACCCCCTTGATCAATTCTAAACAGACCAACTATGAAACATTCTATTGTACTCTGTTCTCTGGCCAGTGACTACTTACAATCTTGCTGCCAGCATGATGGGACCCAAGTTGGAGCTCATATGGATCCCAGATATTTGTAATCCACAAAGCATTTTTGGGGGGAATCCACAATCTTATAATAATATGAAATGACGGCCAGAGCCTCTCACCACTCCATCAAGAATATCCTAGTGACAAGGCACTGTAGTTCCTCTGATGAGAAAAGTAGAAAAATCACCTGCCAGGACTCTGGTAATCATGTATGGCTTCTCAGTACTAGGCCAAAGAGAACTCCTTTTCTTGCTGAATCATATGCAGGTGTGGATCTACTGGTTTCAGCCTTCTCTCCTGATTCCACAAAATACCATCATCCAGGATTTCAGCAACAGACAGACATAATCTTCTACCTCACTTATCTGTCCCAAAGCACTAGAAAAGAAAATCCAGTTATGCTGCAAGGCCCTTTTTCCCTTCAGCTACCAGTTTCAGTCTTCCCTCCTTCAGCTAGTATATCAGTCCCCTCCTTCACTTTCAAAATTGTCTTTTATATTCCTGAAACATCTCCACCTTTTGTTGTAATGAAAAACTACAGTCTAGCACTTCTACAATGAAATACAGAGGGAGCTACATTTTCCCCACACTTGAAAATCATGGATCCCCCAAGTCAAAGGTAGATTAGTAGCAAAATATTTACATGAACTCATGCACCATCAACTGAATAATATTTTTGCATTCAAAAGATACATTCCACCAAGGGTAATCAGCCTTATGTGAAACATGGGAAGGGGTGTCACCACTGGAGTAGGAGGCATAGGGATTATGGGCACAGACTCTTCAATGAGCTGTGGTCACAGGTTCCTGTGTACTTTGTCACAAACTGTTATATGTAAGTCTCTGTGGGAGCCGAATCAGTCTTTGCAATTTTGGTTTGGAAAAGACAGCTAAGGAATTTTGTTCAGAAAGTTTGTCACTCACATTGCATTCAATGTCTTGTTCTTCAGTAGGCATATTGTCTACTTCTAAGATCTCCTCTTGTATAACTTCACTTTCCTTTTCCATAATGGTATGTCTGTCCTCAGCACTATTTTCTGTAGTTTGTCCAAACAAGAATACTTGCCTGCATAACATCCCTATATGTATACAGCAGGAGAAGGATGGTGGCTAAACCCATGTATATCTGAATCTAATATATGATTCAGTATTGGTGCATAGATATATGATGTGTTTAATTTTACAGCAAAGATAAATATCCACTTACATACACACACACACACACACACACACACACACACACACACACACACACATGTGATTCATTAAATTCTTACCACATTGCACTAAAGGCCACGGTGAAATGAGCCTGTTGATGTCATGTAATATTTTGTAAGTCACAGACATGCTAGCTGCTATGAAGAAAGATCACATTATCAGCTACTTTGCATGACTATGAATTGCAGTTGACTACCATGAAGTCCAGACCAGAACTACCTCTGGTAGTTAACTGCAGAGGCCCCATCATGTAAGTGGGGTGTCTAATGTTCCCTCAGCCCCAATCCTCAAACTAATTTAAATGCCATTAAGGCATATGCATAGTATCTCTGGTGTCTAGAACCCCCTCCCTTCTCTGTAGTGGTTTAAGTACTGTTAAGCAACAAGACTTATGATGTAATCCCTGGTGACTAGTGACCCCCCACCTCTGTAGTACAGTTATTCCTGTTTCTCCCACATCTTCTACACAAAATCATCTTCTGCCTTCTTGCACATACATATGGATAACCATTATGTGTTATTTTTTACCTTCTCTACCAATTGGAGCTAATTTGGTTTCTGCTCTGATATCATATATTCATCTGTCTCCCAGTCTCCATCATCTCTAGCTTTCTCAACTGCACTGCCTTCACTGTCAATGTGCCTGTACTATACAGAAATACTGGTTACACAACTGTTTTGCACACATTACTTTTCTGCTTCTTTAGTATTTTTCTGTCATACTCTAGGTCTGACATTTGGTGCCATTTGGCTGTAGTACCTTTGATTTTGGCTTTGACCTCCTCAGTCAGGGTTTACATTTCCTCAATCACCCAACCCAGATACTTGAAGTTATTAACTAGTTCCACTATTTATCTCTCTGTCTCAGTAGTCAGCTTCTTCTGTTTCTCCCATTTCCTGACAAGGCAACTGTCTTGATTGCACTCAGTTTCATTCCATGTACCTTTAGTTTTGCATTCGATTCCTCCATCATTTGTTGAAGTTCGTCTACAGAATCTGCTTGTAATTTCACATCATCTGCATACAGTAACTTTGTGAATCTGGCCAGCACCAGTTATTAACAGTAGTGGGCTCAGAACTGAATCCCAAGGCACACTTAATCATACTGGAACTCCCTCTGAATAGTGCTTGTTCTTGTGTCATTGCTTCTTAATACATAAACTGCACTAATTCTACCAATGTCGTCAGGATTTTAAACTGTCACTGCCCAAATCAGCTTTCTTTGTACTTTGTTATATGCTTTTTACATGTCTAGGAAAGTCCAGTTGAATTCCTTCCCCACCTCCAATGTCTTCGCCACTATCTGTCACACAACAGATTCAGTTAGTTGCTCTGCATCGTGATCTGCATCCAAACTGCTCACCTCTTATCTTACTTTCTACAACTTTATGTAGACATTTATCAGTCACTATCTCCAGCACTTTCATGTAGTCTGACAGGAGTTTGATACTTCTGTATGGCCCAAAGCTTTGAATATCCTCTTTGTTCTTGTACATTGTTAGTCAGAACATAAGAACATACAGGATGTAGGAGTAATACTAGGCAAAGGATCACAGGGACTATAAGATGCCTGGTCATATACACCCTTAAATAGAAAAACTTAAAACTTCCTCCTCCTCTTGTCAAGCACATACTACTGTTTACCTCCTACGTGAGCAGGACCTTACTTCATAATTCTAGTGTAAACCTGTGTTGTGTAAACTTGTGTTTACCCATTCTGATATCAAGAGTAGCCTTAAAGTTAGTCAGAGAAGAACTTTGACCTTTAGTGGCAACTTATAGGTTGGCAATACATTGTGTTAGGATACTATCCCACCAACAAATTTTGTTTATATCTTGGTGTATATTTAGGTCTCTAGGGCATATGTTTGTAGAGGCACTCGTTTTGGTAATACATAGGAGGTTAAATAGGATTGGGTCATTCATGGCTCAATGAGTTAGACACAGTTGACCTCAGAGCTTCCTGAAGGCTACTGAGTGTAAATAAATTGTGCTAACTTTTTGGGATAGTTGAAGGATTTAAAACCATTCATTTTCGTGGTTGAATTCCTTGGGGTCTTTCCAGCTGAGTGATGTGCTTGGATTTGTGTAAACCAAAGAGGGCATTGTATTTGATCATGTGTCTGATAGGGGAAGAATACAGGGGATGAATTACTTTTTTGGCTCTTGAAAATATTCCCTTGATAATTAACTGAGACAGATAAATGGATTACCTGACTATGGTAGAAACATGATGACTGAATGAGATAGAGATATCCACATTCATTGCCAAGCTTTTTATGACTGTCTATGTCTGAAGAGGAGTACTATTTATAATTTATTAGATGAAGCAGCTGTTTTGCCAAACACAACTATGCTGCATTTTTTACTTTTTGCATTCCACTTGAAACCATTTTGAGTACGGAAAGAGCATATTTCTAGCTTTCCTGGAGCTGTTTAGTATCAGCGATAAGTGGGTAATAGTTCTCAGCTTACAGTCATCAGCAAACTTGGTCAATCACACTTCTGGGATATTGTCTTTCATAGCTGCAAAATAAATGCCAAACAGGAGAATGCCCAGCATGGATCCCTTTGGCACCCCTCTAGTTATAATTGTACAGCAACTTTGACAACCTGAGATTTGTTGGATAGCCAGTTTGCAATCCAGTGGATAGTGTATAGCAGTTTGCATTAAGTTTGTCTTAAATCTTCAATAATGTCAGCATGGAAAATAGTATCAAAAGTCGTTTTAAAGAAGCTTAATAGATTCAGGAAGCAGGACCTTCCCTTCACAAATCCAGACTGAGTGGGTTCTAGTTCATTTAAGTTACATCTGCATAAATGAGTTCTGCAATGCCACATTTCATGGCTCTTCATATGAGGCTGATGGGCATAGAATTGTCTTAGTCTTGTAGAGAGACCAACATTGTATTGGGGACCCACAGTGACTGTTCTCCAAGCATCAAACACAAACCTTGTAGATAGGCTGAAGTTGAACAGTTTAAGTAGAGGCACAGATAGTGCAGGCTTGGCACAGATGGGAATTCAACCTGGTAAGTTTTTTTGATCCCATGAAAGTAGTACTTCAGCCCTTGACAGGGATTCTAAGACTTGCTACAAGTTGATTTAAGGGGAAAGCTAATTATCAGGGATAAATGCAGCAACAGTATTGGTGGTGAGGGTTAAGTTAGCACTAAATTTGCTAATATTTTCTATTGTTTTGGCATCAGAGTGTGTGATACTAGTATGGATGAGCTCAATGCATAAAAGTTTATCCTAAATTTACCATTATATTTACAGTGAATGAGTACTGACCTTTTTATAAAGCTATTTAGATGCTAGTAATAATTGTAGGTGAAGTTAGCACTTCTCTCAGTTAGGTCTACTTTCAAGGGGTTGTTCAGAATTTTGCATATGTCTTCTACAAGCTGAAGTAAATTTGTTCAGCAGAAGTCCCTAAAGATGGTTGCATTGGTCGATGGGCTAGTACAACTAGGCTACACAGAGAAGATAATAAATCTGTCATTAGATTTAACCAGGGATGAGGAGATGCTGGGTGGGTCATGTTACAATTTACTTCAGTTAGTTGGTATTGACAAAGTCTAGGAAATGCCTGCATAAGAAATTTTAGGGGATTAAGTCTGACAATCAGTGCTTGGATAATTGAAGTCCCCAGGAAGAAGATATTTGGTCTGATATTTTTATGATCTTTGGGTGACTTTGACAGGGATCTGTAGATAGCAATGAAGACACATTAACAATGAAGTTGGATTTGTTAAGGGTAATTTGAATCTCCAGGAGTTCCAAGTTAGAGTCATGGCTTATCTGATGTGAGGTGATGTTTTTTCTGTCAAATACAGAAACTAGGTCACAGTTACCTAAAGGTCTGATGGCCTGATAGGCACTTAACCTTGGTATAGAGGGAGTGTCGCTATTAGGTTAAACAATATCTCAGTAACCGCAAAAATATCAATATGTTTGAGTTGTGGGATGGTCAGTTTCTGACATCTTTTTATCTAGACACCAGGCATTAGTGTTACTGTGATGTTGTCCAAATTATAATGTGAGTCTGTTATGTAGGAATGTGCAGTAGAGGACTGTGCCTACAAAAGGTAATATGAGGACAAAAAAGGCTTTACTCAGTATGTGGAAGCCCTGGAATGAGAGATGTTCATCATCCCTGCAAAAGAAGAAGTTGTGTGTACCATCTCATCCCAGACAGATACATATTGAACCTAAGAATTAGACCAATGGAAGAAAAAGTGTTTTATTTAAAGTCTGGTTAAATATTTTAAATTGCACCTATAGTGACCTGCATGGTGATACTTTTTTTGCTTCCGTGATTTTGTCAATGGTTTAAGCCAAAATGTTATCTGTTTACATTTTTTTAGTTTGTTCTTTGACATTGATATTGTATCTTCATTTGCAGAAGTGTGAACATTGTATTACTACAAGATTTTATCATTGTTTATACATTATGCTGCACTCCTATTTCCATAAGTAAAATTACATGTAAAATATATATTTTTGTATTTGGAACCCAGTCTGGAACCTCAGAATTCTGGCTTCTTTCACAGTTGTGGCAGGACTGTGATCTACTTCCAGATTTGAGCCTCATTTAGTCATTTATTACAACATTTCTAGTAAATTTATTAATAGTCTGGTGCTTTAATCCATGGTAGGATTACAGTAGTGGCAGTACTGTAAATTATGTGCTAGGATTTGTGGTTTAGTAATTTTTATAACTTTATATACCTGCTCAATGTTGCATTCTAGAAACTTTCTGTTTACCTTGCTACTTGTTTTTCACCTGTTCTTTGAGTCTGTCTCAGCTTCCCTGAGATATTTAGCTAACATTAGTGAAATTCTAACCACAGGACTTGAGTTCTGGTATTGACTTTATTTGATTGGATCCCTCTCTATCAAGTCTGCTATATTTAGCATAGAGCTACATCCACCCAGGGTTTTTTGTTCAGGACTCTGAGAGGTGTGAGATACAAGATTTTTATCAAAATGAAGGAAAAAGGCTTTTTATTTAATTTTTTTGAAATATTTTAAGTTGCATTTACATTGACCTGTGTGGTGATACATTTTTTGTACATCTCTGCTTTTTGTCCATATTTTATCTAAATTGTTATATGCCTGGAATTTTTTTTAGTTTGTACTGGAACGTTAGTCTTGTAGTTTCATTTGCAGTTGTGTTGAAGATTGTGCATTACTGCAATATTTTAGCACTCCTATTTACATAAATAAAATTACATGTAAAAGGTACCTATTTTGTATTTAAACCCTGTCTGGGATCCCAGTCTTCTGGCAAGACTATGACCTACTGCCACATTTGGTTTATTCATTTATCATGGTGTTGCTGGTACATTTTAACATAGTGTGGTGCAATAGCCTGTGGAAGGATGGTGGTAGTATCAGTATTGTGAATTCTACTCCAGATTTTGTGCTTTAGTATTTTTATAGCTGTATATATCTGGTTAAAGCTGTATTCCAATGCCTTTCGGTTTGCCTTTCTACTGTTTTTCCTCCATTCTTTGAGTCTGCCCCAGCTTCCACTTAGACATTAAGCTAAAAGTTTCTGAAATTTTAACCATAGGACTAGAGCTCCAGTTTGAGTCTTTCCCAACTCTCACAAATCCCTACCCTCTTTCATTGCTATTGTCTGCTGTGTATCCTAATTCTTTTCTCACCCATAGTTTTCTACATATCCATTATACTAAGTGCTCAGCCAGAAAACCATATAGCACTTGAGTAAACCTCCCTTACTAAAAATTGTCTCCTGCTCATTTTCCCAGAGCTCCCATCTGTCTGGCATTCTCACCACACTCTGAGGGGTCCTGAGTTAATTCTCCTCCATCCTTGGCAGATAAGAGATTTATTTTATTGCTTTGCACTTCAGTCAATTGTTTAGAATGCTACTGCTTTATCTGTTGATTTTGCCTTTAAATCATTCTAAAGGTCCCTAATACTTAAAAATACCTTGTCATGGTAGTTTGTTACTTTTTTATAGCATTAAACTCACAAGCAATCTTTCTTAGCATTATTACATCAAGAGGTTAGCAGTGTCCTGTACAGACAGGTCTATATTAGAAGACCAAATGTTTAGGTGATCGAGCACCTAAACATCGATCTTCTAATATCAAAAGCAAAAAACGGAGGACGGCTGATTTAACACAGGGAAAGATTTCCCTTGGCCGTTCGCCAGAGTTTGCTATTCCCCTCTGTTGAGTGATCTCAGAGTTGGTATATTTAGTTAGGGGTGTGTGGAGGGCACATTTAGATGTGAAGTAATGTTTTTTGTGTTGTGGCCGAGGGACGTGTTTCCTTGGGATGTTCAACATTGTGTGGTCCGATATTAGGAGATCGATGTTTAGGTGTTTGATCACCTAAACATTCGGTCTTCTAATATAGACCCTGTACAGACACAAATGCTCAGTAAGTAAATTGATCTATAAAACTTCCCTTAGAACTGAAACCTGTAACTTAGTATAGCTAAAATAAAGCCCTTGAATGGACACAAGCTTGGTACACACAGTTTGCACATTATGAAGCACTAAAATCAAATCTTAGCACAATCTAGCTTAGTCTAGTACCAAAACCCAAAGACCACCCAAGCAGACGTCTGTATAACCCAATCTATGAATTACAGTAACCCACCAAAATATAGGTCCAGATATAATGGATATGCAATTTTCTAATGCTTTCATAGCCAGCTTGGTAGATATTGGCATCCTGAGACAATATAGCAATTGTCTCATGTTCACAATGATTTGCTCCTTATACACACATAATATGTGAGAGATGCACATACACACATTCAGTGGAGGCAAAAATCTTGCATACAAACAAGTTTGTCAAGAACGGGCACATTACATCCATCACACATATTGTCCACAGCACACATAGACCAACCCGTGCCAAACAATCTTCCCAAACCTCAAGGACTTCCTAACCCTATAAATGGCAAAGCATATCCTCAGCAATCTCTAAAGCACTCACCAAGAGCAACATCAAATACCACGCATATGCCTACACCCAGTGGAGCCCCAAGGACAAAGCCAACACATTTCCCAGGACTTTTATCATAGGAGGCATGATTTTATGACACATACATGCCCTACTCAGCAGAGTGAACAAGAAGAAGACACTTAGCAACACCAAAAGCAAATGTTAGTACTCTGAAATGACATTCAAGCTGAGGCGCTAAGAGAGAAGCTAACAATAAAGTCTTTTTTTGGATCATCTGGCTTAGTGGTATTTTGAAGAAGGAGAAGATAATGGTAATTTGCTTATCTGGAGCAAGGATCCATCAAGTTGTACATGCAATCACATCACTACACCACAGGTACTAGTATGATCGATCATAATCCATGTGGGTGTTAACGACCTGAGATGTACTTACTTGGACTATATAAAGAGAGACATTGTTGATCGCTCTCTGAATAAGTGTCTCAGGCAGGTATGTGCCTTGCATTTAACAGCATTCTACCTCATCAAGGATGATTCCACAGTGCCAACAAAAGATGACTGAATTCCAAAATTGGCTAAGTTTCTAGTGTTTTTCCAGGGGGGTTCAATGTTGTTCAGATGGGAGGACATGTTTAACAGACCATGTTGGTTTGCAAAGGATGGTCTGCCCCTGTCTCTTCTATGTTTCAGAATATTGGCTGAAACTGTAGCCACCCCCTTAAAGCCTATTTTTAGACAATGCCAAATTGACAAACCTACTGACAAAGCAAATATACCCAAAGAAATGTAAAAGTGTTACGGCTCAATGCTAGGAGCCTAAAGAAGAAGCTCCATGCCCTACGAGCTCTCCTCACTCTGGAGAATATCGACATCTGTGCTATTACTGAAACATAGTTGAAATCCACCAAAAGTACTATGGCAGTGCAAAGCTTTAGTGTCTTCCAGATATTTAGACAATCAGCTGCACAAATGGGGTAAAAGGTGGAAGAGTCTCAACCTATATTAACAACAAGCATAACTTGTATGTTGGTTAAACAGGATAATGCCCTGGAATTTATCCACTTGCAAATCAGTATAAAGTCCCATATTATTTCCTAGCAACCTACGGGCCACCTTCTATGTCCCTAGAATCCCATAGCTCACAGCTAGACCTCTTGGAAACCCTCACTATTAAACCAAATACCCTTTACATGGGAGACTTTAACTTCTCTTCTACAGGCTGGGAAGCATACACTGCCTCATACTTGTAGGCACAATGATTCATGGACTATATTAACACAAATATTATTGGCCAGATTGTGTGTACACCCACCAGAGGTTCAAGCATACTGGACCTGGCACTCACCAATATGGAAAGCATTGCACCCCCCACTTTGCGCCAGTGTCATGTTCTCACTGGTAAGATCTGACCACAACACTGTCACCTTACAAATAAAAATAAACTCAATAACCCCAGCAAACCCTGTAACAGTTAGTAACTATTTGAAAGCAAACTGCATCCTATTAAGTGATAGTTTGTCAAAACTCAATGTCCCCCCAGCCCTGGTTTCACAGCAACCTATGTGGAATTGTTCACAGAAAGCATGTACAACCAGGTAAATGGCTGTATAGAGGCTGTTGCACCTATTAGACGTATGCCCAAAACAAACTCTAATAACAATTCATGCTAGTGGAATCCTAACCTTAATAAGGTATATAACAAAAGTAAAGCAAGTTGTGGCTAAAATCAGAAAAAACAACTCCCATAATTATAGCAGCTCTTTAATTAAACTAAACAGGAAACAGACAAGACTAATTGAGCCCAACAAGGTCAATTACGAAGTAAATATAGCCTCAAAGACAAGGCCTTCTACAGCTGTGTCTAAAATCTCAAAGGTGGCACATCAGTGTGCTGAACTGGTGCTTAATGGTGCCACAGTACATTGAGCAGAGTGACATAGTGAATTTGCAGGCTGACCAATTAATCTCAGACTTCACCCAGCAGTCTCCCTGTCCCCTCATGAAATACCTACTAGCATAAGCCCCGACTATTACCAGGCAGCAGGTCCTGATACACTCACAAAGGCCAAAAGGACAGAGTCATAGGACTCAGATAATATTCTTGGATGCCTCCTAAATAGCTTGAAACATGACTTATCAGGACCACTTGAGTCCCTTTTCAACTATAACCTCAAACAGGCTTTGTACCTTGAGAATGGGGGGGGGGGCTGCAATCTTTTTCCCACTTCACAAAGGTGGACTATCTATGAACCCCAGAGGCTACAAACCTATTAAATGAATTGACAACTGGCCAGAAGATAAAACCTCTAATGCAAACAAATAAAACACTCTAGTGCCTTGGCACACAGCCTTCCAGGTGTAATAGAAATACATAAAATGCAAAACTTCTTATATAATCACTTACATTAAAAATCAGTTAATCAGTTATACAATAAATATCTCCAATTAACTTCAAACCTATTAGACTGACTAGTATAATATGCAAAGCCATGGAATGAGTTATTATGGGAATGATCTACAAAGACATAGGCAATGTTTAGACACTAGACCCAACCCAGTTTGGCTTTGTTAAGAGAAGCTCATGACTAGTAAAACCTGGTGGACGTCTTTGAGAAGGTCACCAAGGTAACAAATTAGGGGAAAATGGTGCATACTGTCTATCTGGACTTGACTAAGGCATTCAGTACTCCATCCCACTCAGGTATAGTTGACAAACTCACCAAACTGGGTATAAACCCCTACATAACCTGATGGATTGCCAACTGGCTCACAGACAGGACCCAGGAAGTTAGGATTGGTGATACCACCTCCACTAAGTGAACAGTCACCAGTGGGGTACCTTAGGGCTCCATGCTGGGACCATTCTTATTTAGCATCTAATTCTCAGAGGTAAAGGTTAATGCCAAGTGCCTTTGGTTGACCAAGTTCATGGATGACTACAAAACAGGGTTTCACAGAGACAAATCACTGGTGTCACAATCACAGACTAAAACATAACACCAAGGAATGTATTATACTGCCTTCTGGGAAATCTGCTACCCAGGCTAATTACTCCATCAATAAGATGCCCCTAAGAGATGACCCAGTAGTCAGGAATCTGTAAACATATGTAGATAGCAATTTGACTTTTGAGCAACATGTGTCCAAGGCAGTAAGAAAATTGTTCTATATAACCCAACTAATAAGTAAGGGCATGGCATCCAGGTCCAAGGAAGTCATAGTGCCACTTTATTTGGCCCTTATCATACCTATCATTGAGTATAATGCCCCCTTCAGTATGTACCTGACCAGACAAATGCAACAGCTGTAACACCAACAAGGTTCCTTTAATAGGAGAATCCAGGGTATAAACACATTATCCTATATGGATTGCCTTAAAGCCCCATCTCTCTACTCTTGTCACTTATAGGTTCCTGATAGACAATCTATGCCTGTCATACAAGCATCAAGCATTCTCAGATCCAGCTCTGATGGACCTTTTGCACATCAGCAAAATGAATACCAACAGAACCACTAGAGCCAAGGATTTAAATTTTGCTTGTGACATAAATAAGACATGATGGTGAGACAGTTATGTGTCTCAGTGGATGCCCATGCTCTAGAACAGGCTCCATATCCATGTGAAGCAGAGTCTATCCCTAACCATATTTAAGAGCAATGTTGACCAATGGATGGAAAATAGAAAATTCACCCCAGGTCTGGCTTCCATGTCAATGATAGACAGAGGCAGACAATAATTCCCAGAATATTATACTTCTCACATAACCTCTAGAAACTTCCTAACTAACATATCCCCTTCTAATAAATGCCTTTGGTACATAGGGACACAATTGGGCTGGATTGCATGGCGAGGCTTATAAAGGCCCTGGTGGTCATTAGCCTAGTGCATGCCCATAAACCTATGAACCACTAGGTTGTAGTCATATTTATCTGGCATAAGGGTCCTTAGGGATCCTGTAACATTACAGACACAGGGCCTTAATGAACAGCTTACAGTTACTCAGTCTCTTCTTTTCTAGTCTGGTGCAGAATCTGTATGCATAATTATAAAGTCACCTATGAAAAAAAACATCTCCTTGTTTGGAGAGAGACTTAGTGGTCCTTATTGGCTTATACCTGCTTTCCTAATGACTCTTGGGTGAGCTGTGTGGAGTTGCAGGAGGTGTGAGCAAAGAAGGAGTAAATTTTGCCTTGTGTGCTGGGAGCAGGGATATTTTAGCTTGTGTTTAATAGGCTTTGACAAATGATTCTTTACAGCCTCAGCATATGTTATGGGTCTAATGGTGTTCTGAGTGATGTGGTGCAGTGGAGGTATGATGATTACTGATAATGGGCTGATGTGAGAAGTTTGCCTCTATATATTTCAAATATTTACATCTCTTGCAGTTTGTACTATCAAATGACAGCAACAAAGAACATTTTGTAATCATAAGGCAGTTTCTGCAGTGCCTTAAAATGCCTTAGAATATGTAATGAAATCAAAATAGTCAAAGACGAAGTGAGAGAAGACTGCTAAGCCATGTTGCTAGAATGTGGAGGACTGGGGATTGCATAGTATTCAGTGCTGGGGAATAGACTTTAAAAGTAGACTTTAAAGATTCATAGATGAAACATGTGTGGTGATATGCTGAAGTTAGTTTACTGTATCAGTCCGAAGTTAAGAGACAGAATCTGCATAGTGGTACATCTAGCTATTACCAATGCTGGTCTCACCTCAGCTTCACACACCTAGGAATCAATTTATCTTCCCTCCTTCTCTCAACAGAAGTAGAACAGCAACACTAATCCCAAGTTGTTTCCTGATAATTAAGCCACTGGCCTTTTTCTGATCATCAGTCTTGTCTCATCTGTTGCAGGGGTCTGTAGGCTTACTATAGTCTTCTCTTGATAGAAACTCTGGTGACAGCATTCAGCAACCCAGCACAAGATTAAGAGCACCTACACAGCAATGCAGTGCTAAAATTGGACTGGTTCCCTTCAAAAAAAAAAAAAAAAAAAAAAAAAAACAGCCAGGGAAGTACCACTCACACTGTCCAGTCACAGACAGACAGGAATTATTGACCCCCTTCTCCCTCTCTCACAAGAAGCAAAACAATAACACTAATCCCAAACTGGATTATTCTCCAGTCATTTTAGGATATGCATTTCTCTCCATACCACTAAGAATACACTCAGAGCCATTTCTCCCCTAACTCATCCAACTACTGAGAGGTTATCCTTGCCTGGTGTATAAAATCTTCACTGACCTTGTTTTGATAAACCCTTTGCACATCCACAAAGCAAACAGCATTCGAACTACTAGAAAAAAGACCTACATTTTGCTTGCAACATACATGTTGGAGTGACAGATATGCTTCTCAGAGAATTCCCATTCTGTGGTACAGGCTCCCCATCTATGTGAAGCAGAGTTCCTCCCTAACCTTATTTAAGTGCAACCAACAGATGGATAATTGGAAATTCATTACTGGTCTGGTGCCTATGTCTCTGATAGACAGAGGCAGCCACTAAATCACCCTCTGTGTAAATCATATTTGTGAGTTAAATTTTTGAATTGCACAGCTAGTCTTGTAATGGCCCTAGTGGCTATTAGCCTAGTATACACCAATGAGCTTAGAAACATATTTATCAGTGGTATTTATAAGAAATATGCAGGCATTGAAGAAATTCTGGACTGTTTAAGCATATTAGAAAATGAATACACAGCATAGTAGTGTAGAAGAAATGAACGTTTTTCAAATATAGAAATATAAAAATAATATTTTAGAGCAAAGGAGAAAAATAGAAAACAGCACACTGTTTCTATATCAGAAATAAAGGAGGAAATTAAAAGGCTATAATAAAATAAAGCTCCAGGAACAATGTAATCATTCCTGATTATATAAAGTATTACTTTAAAAGAATAAATTACTTTTTATGGAAAGTATTCACAGAAACTAAAACTGTATTTAACAAACATCCATAATGCAGATACAGTAAGCTCTCTATTAACTGGAACTCAAGCAAGTGGCACTCTCAAGCAACCGGCAAAAAAAAAATCAAAGAAATACAGTATAATTTTCATGTGTTGCACTTTCCGTTCCCCCCCCCCTCAGAAACATACCTTACATTTTTAGAGTTTTAGAGTTTAAAAATGAAGATAGGAATACATTCCTTCTCTCCCCAATCTGAGAACAAATCCAACCAAAGAAATAGTATAGGGTACAGTATTAGTCAGGCCTATTTTTAATAGTAACTCTCAAGCAACCAGAAACTACAGTTATCTGGCATCTACCAATCCCCATGGGTGCCAGTTTACTGTATATAGTAACTCTTTCTTTATTAAAACTGGAAATGATCCAACTATACACTGTTTGAAAGAATTAATAAGACTGTAGTATACTGCAATTAACTGGAAACAATTGATATTAGACTCGAATGAAAGTCTTACAGGTTTATAAGTTCATAGGTTTATACTAGGCTAATGGCTCTGGAGCCTTTACAAACCTAGCCCATAGGATTACCCTGACATCGTGCCATCCAACCTTAGTTCCCAGTGCCTCTCTCGAGTAGAGCCACTGGAGTGATCCTCGGGGTGGATTTTCTATTTCCCATCCACTCATCAAAGTTTCTCTTGAAGAGGGCCAGTGAGGTGCTCTGTTTGACATGTATGGAAAGTCTTTTCCATAGAAAGGGCAGTCTCTGGGTTATGAACCTGTCCCTCCAGCAAGTTCTGTTGATTGTGGTAATGAGGTTGAGGTCACTGGAGTGGGTCTATATTAGAAGACCAAATGTTTAGGTGAGCGAACATCTAAACATCGATCTTCTAATATCGAAAGCAAAAAACACCGAACAGCCAATTTAATGTAGGGAAAGATTTCCCTTGGCCATTTGCCGGAGTTTGCTATTTCCTTACTGTTGAGTGATCTCAGAGGTGGTATATTTAGTTAGGGGGGCCCCCACTTAATTTAGATGTAAAGTAATGTTTTTTGTGTTGTGGCCGAGGGACGTGTTTCCCTGGGACATTTGACATTGTGTAGTTCGATATTAGAAGATCGATGTTTAGGTGTTCGCTCACCTAAACATTTGGTCTTCTAATATAGACTCACTGGAGCATGTGGTACTGAGGGATTGGGATTTCTTTAGATGTAGCATTTCTAACAGAGATGGATCAGACATGGCTTTGTATGTCAAGCAGAGGTCACCTCTAAGTAGGTGATATGAGACAGATAATAGTTGGAGTTTTTTGAGTCTGTCCATATAGGACAAGTGTTTAAGGCCTTGGATCCTCTTTGTGGGGTACTTATGTGGCCTCGTCAGTTGTTACAGGTGTCTGGTGAGGTACATGCCAAAGAGGGATTGTACTGGATGATTGGCCTAATGAGGGAAGAGTAGAGGGAGACAATGACCTCTTTCTTCCTGGATGCAAAATGTGCCACATAGGACTTTCTGACCACAATGGCAATGTGGTGGTCAAAAGGGAATCTGCTGTCAACCTGTGTTCCCAGATCTCTTATAACACCTGCTGTGTTCAGTGGACTACCATCAATGTGGGAATTCATGGGAACGTTTTTTTTCCCAAAAGGGGTGATGGCACATTTTTTGGCATTGAGCTTAAAGCCATGGTTCTGACACCAGTCATTGGTCTCAGTGAGGTCTTTCTGCAGGATGTCAACATCACTTGGGGAGTTAATAATAGCTCCCAACTTTCAATCGTCTGCAAACTTTGTCAACCAGAGACCCATTGTGTAGGCCTGGACATCAGAGAAGTAGATAGCAAACAGGGGAGGACCCAGGACTAAACCCTGTGGGACTCCACTCTTGACTGGTCGGCAGTCTGACTTGGAGTCTGCTACTTTCACACTGTGGGTTCTATCTGTGAGCCAGTTTGCAACCCACCTAGTGATATAGGGGCTGATGCCTAGCTTAGTGAGTTTTTCTATGATTCCTGAATGGGGAATGGTATCAAATGCCTTGGCCAGATCAAGATAGGCTGTATGAACCACCTTGCATACATCCACAGCTCTGGTCACTGACTCAAAGAAGCCGACCAAGTTGAGCAGGCATGATCTACAATTCACAAAACCAAACTGTGTGGGATCCAGAGTTTGGAGATTCCCTATATCCTTGTTTATTAGGTCTATGATGATGCATTCCATAGCTTTGCATATCAGAATCATCAGGCTAATGGGGCAATAGTTCCCAGGGTCTGTAGTCACTCCTCCTTTGTGGAGGGGAATGACTGTAGCAGTGCACCATTCGGTAGGAACAGAGCCTAACATGAGGATGTGATTGAACAGGGCACACAGGTGAGGTGTCAGTTCACTCTGCAGTTCATGCAAAATACAGCCAGGGATATTGTCAGGTCCCATGGAAGCTGTATTTTTGGCCTTGGACAGTGCTGTTTTAACCTGTGCAGCAGTAATACTGGGTGCCTGGCAATCTACTGGTATTGTGATTAGTCCTTTGGAGGGAAGAGAGGGGTAAAGTTGGCACTGAATCTGTCTGCCAGTATATTGGCAATATCTGTTGGCTCAGTATAGGAGGTATCATTGTGCAGTAGCTCAGAGCAAATCTGGGTATTGCCATGGAGATTCTTTACATAACTATAAAAGACTTTGTGGTTGTATTTACTATCTGCTGCAATTCTGTTTTAATAGCTAGCTTTAGAGGATTTGATGAGGGATCTCAACTTTTTGTTGAGGCTGATAAGGGAGTTTTTCCAGTCTTGGGACTTCTCCTTATTCCGCATCAGTTCCCTTCTTCTGTTGTAGAGTTTGCTTATGGCAGGGGACAACCAGATTGGCTTCCTTTTTTTTGGTGGAGAGCGTCTTTGTTCTATTGGGTATGGCGAGTTCCATGCATTTGTGTACGTGTTTGTGCAGTGCATTGGTGTATGATGTGGCGGTCATGCAACTATTCTCCATTTGCATGGGTGCCATGAAGTTAGCCACCTCTATTTTTAGGAGCCCAAAGTTAGCTTTAGAGAAGTTTTTCATGGTGGTTACCTTTGCGAGGGGGTGGGGGTGGGGGTGGATTTCCAAGGTGATTAGTTTGTGGTCGGATCTAACCAGGGAGGAGTTAACTATTGGTGTAGAGCAATGGTCTCCCATGTTAGTAATGACCAGCTCAAGGATATTGCTACCTCTAGTGGGGGTAAGAACGAGCTGGTCCAGGGCATTTGAATTAATAAATTCCAGGAAATGTTGGGCAAGTGTATTGGCACATGAGTAGTTTTCCCTGTTAATGGAGGGGTAGTTGAAGTCACCCAGTATGGGAGTATTAGGCTGGACCCTAATATTCTCCATTGTGCTTAGGAACATGGAGTGTGAGTCTTGGGACATTGTTGGTTCTATAGCAAGCTATGACCTGAGTCGCTGTCTTACCCAATGTTAGCTGCACCTGAAGTATCTCTAATGTGTTATTTTGGACTACCGGTCTAGAGGTGTGCACATCCTTTATGAATATGGAAACACCACCACCATTGGAGCTTTGGTCCAAGTTCTGGGGACGAAAGGTGTGGAATGAGTTATAGCCTGGTAGTACAGGGGTGCTTTCAGATGCCTTGAACCAGGTCTCTGTTACAGCACAAATGTCAATGTTCTCCATTTTAAGGAGTTCTTCGACCGAGTGCATTTTCAGATTTAGAATTTTAGCGTTGAGCAGCATGACCCTCAGATTGCATATGTTTGTAGTTGTTATGGTTGTAATTTGGTCTTTGGAACACCACCTAAAAAAGGCACTATAGAGGTGGCAAGAGCCTTGGCTAGTATCCGGAAGCCCATGGGTGACAGATGCAGGCCATCTCTGGCAAAGCATCAAGGTCTGTCAATCATGTCATCCCAGGCAGACAGATACTGGATCCCCTTAGAATGACACCAGAAACTTAGCCAATTGTTGAAATCGATCATTATCTGCTTGTACTGTATTATCATTCTGGGTGATGGTAGCATGCTGCTCAGGGCTAGGGTCATACCTGCCTGGGCTACATAATCCGAAAGCTCCTCCATGTCTCTTTTCATGTAGTCCATGGAGGTATGTCTCAGGTAATTCACACCCAAATTTACAATGGCAGAGTCATATTTGTACCTGTTTTTGAGGGACCTGAGTGCATGCATTACGTGGCGGATCCTGGCACCTGACATTCAGCTAACTGTTACTTTCTCCTTATTCAGCCTAGTGAGTGGGACATCAGTGTGCCTCAGTATCAAGTCACCTTTGACTTGTGTGTAGGGCATGCTGATCTGCCATAGAGGCTTTGGTTGAGTGGCACACTGTTTAGGAGAGTTATGTCTCTCATGATTAGAGTTGTGTTGTGGTGGTCAAGTGTATTTCTGCCTTGGAGGTCTCTACTGTTTTGGTAGATTTTTATTGAGACCCTCCGCAAAGGTGGGTGTGTGTTTTGTGTTTTTATGTGAAGGCAGTGCTGGTGTGTGTTCTGGATGGCTATGTGTTCCATGTGGTGTGGTGCAAGTGTTGACCTTATCCTCTTGATCAGCTATTCCAGTCTTGGCTGGAGAGTGTGTGGCTTCCAATTTGGAAATATAAGTGCATCCCTCGCAAGTTTGAGTGTTTGGAAGTAAGAGGAGAGAGTTGTCGGTGTACATGAGGCATGCTACATTGCCTCAGGATGCCCAAGTTCACCAAGTTAATAGAAGAAAGTGCAGGGAACTGACCTTTAGACATGCCTGGATGGGTGGGTATTAATGATAAGTACTGGAGCTGTTTCCTTGTAGAACGTTTAGTACTGGTAGCACTTTTGTGCTACAATAATTGCTACAAGAAGTTTGCTAAAGTGCTAGACTGATAAGCTAGTTAAAGTGCAGGAGAGGAGAGAACTAGCTGGTCTAAGGCAAACATTGAAGAGCAGACCCTGGCACCACCCAGAAGCTGCAAACAGTCCTGGATACAGCAAATCTGTGTCTAGACTAGACTAGTTACAGGAAAGTTTGGAAACAAGTGCAAACATGGGCATTTAAACCAGAAAGTTAAAAGAGATGGAAAAACTTCCCAAATGGACAATAAATTACAATTCCTGGGCCATAAACCATTCCTCTTGTGGTAGATAGGCTACCCAGTGCTTACCACTCCCACTGCAAGCTGGCTACCCTCCAACACAGAAAGGCCTGGGTGGCTCAGAAGCTTACAAACAGTCCTGGATATAGCAATCTGTGTCTAGACTATACTAGTTACAGGAAAGTTGGGGAACAAATGCAAACATGGGCATTTAAACTAGAAAGTTAAAAGAGATGGAAAAACTTCCCAAATGGACAATAAATAACAATTTATGGGCTATAAACCATTCCTCTTGTGGTAGATAGGCTACCCAGTGCTTACCACTCCCACTGACAAGCTGGCTACACTCCAACACAAAAAAGGCTTGGGTGGCTCAGAAGCTTACAAACAGTCCTGGATACAGCAAATCTGTATCTGGACTAGACTAGTTACAGGAAAGGTGGGAAACAATCACAAATGCAGGCTTTTAAACCAGAAGTTGAAAGAGATGGAAAAAACTCCCCAAATGACCAATACACTTCACTTTCTGGGATAGTAACCACTCCTCTTGTGGTAGATAGGCTACCTAGTGCTTACCACTCCCACTGATAAGCTAGAAGGCTTCCCCCCCATCAAAGACAGAATTGGGGGGCTCAGAAGCTTACATACAGTTCTGTAAACAGCAAATCTATATCTGGAGTAGACTCGTTACAGGAAAGGCGGGAAAAGTGCAAATGCAGGTTTTTGAACCAGGAAGTTGAAAGAGATGGAAAAACTGCCCAAACGGCTAATAAACTACAGTTTCTGGGCCAGAAACCACTTCTATAGTGGTAGATAGGCTACCTAGTGCTCACCACTCCCACTGACAAGCTAGAAGGCTTCCCTCTGACACAGAAAGGCTTGGGAGGCTCAGAAGCTTACAAACAGTCCTGGTTACAGCACATTTCTATCTGGACTAGACTAGTTACAATAAAGGTGGGAAAAGCCCAAACACAGGCTTTTGGACCAGGAGGTTGAAAGAGATGTAAAAACTGCCCAAACAGCCAATAAACTACAACTTGTGGGCCAGAAACCACTCCTTCTGTGGCACTAGTACTTACCACTAGCACTGAGCAGCTACAAGGCTTCCCTCTGACAAAGAAAGGCTTGGGGGGAGGCTCAGAAGCTTACAAACAGTCCTGGATGCAGCAAATCTGCATCTGGACTAGACTAAGTTACAGGAAAGGTAGGGAACAAGCTTAGAATTTTTTTTACACTAGAACAGCACTAAAACAATTCAAGTGCAGTGCAAGCTAGTACACGGGAGTGTGTAGCAATATTAAAAATAATAAAGTTTAAATAAATGTAATTTATTCAAACTGTATTCTGAGCTGAATTGAATTTTTGTTTTATTCAACTCTAAACAGTTAAAAAGTGCCACAAATATAATAATCATCTGAGAAACACAATCAGTCAGAACACAAGGACTTCCAGCAAAGATTTTTTTTTATGTAAAGTGGAAAGGGAGAAAGGAGGAACAGAAGATAATTCAAGGTTATGGACCTAAGTAGGTTGGCCTTCTCAAATGATCTCTCTGTATTCGGTAGAATGAGCTAATGACACTTGACAGGGATAGAGCTGGGAAAGAGCTGCACAGATGGGACTGGAATGAGTGTCTGAAATCAAAATATGATCTCAATGTACTCGGTTGAGTGAGCAAATGAGATGGACAAAGGACGAGTGTCCAAATACAGATTTACAGGACAGGCAGGGAATTCCAAAGCCACCAGGATTTATACCAAAACAAGAAAAAGAGAGGAAGGTGGGAAAATAACTGCAGAAAGATAGACAGACCACAATATTCAGTGAAACAATTAAAAAAACAGAAAAAATAAAAAGTCATACTATTGTTAAAACTGCAAATTTGTACTTAACTTCAGCTTCTAAAACAGTTGATTGTAGCAAGCCAAACCACTCAGATATTGAGCAGAAAATAAATTCCCAGGTATGTGGCTGACACTTAAAGCACAGAGAAACCCTCTAGGCTAAGAGATAAATATCGAATAATAAAAAAGTAAGAACAGTAATAACCTCTTTTAACAGCAGAGAGACAGACAGAGCAAAATATTCAGTGAAATAATTAAATAAACAGAAAGTTATAGTACAATCTTTTAAAGTGCAAGTTTGTACTTAACTTCATCTTCCAATATAGTTGATTGTAGCCAGCCGAACCACTCAGATATTGAGCAGAAAATAAATTCCCGGCTATGTGGCTAACACTTAAATCACAGAGAAACTGCATAGGCTAAGTGTTAAATATCGAATAACAAAGAAGTGAGCAAGGCAATAACCCCCTCTAACTGCAGAGAGACAGACAGACCACAATATTCAGTGAAACAATTAAATAAACAGAAAAAATAAAATACAGTACTATCTTTAAAACTGCAAGTTTGTCCTGAACTTCAGCTTCTAATACAGTTGATTGTAGCCAGCCGAACCACTCAAATATTGAGCTGAAAATAAATTCCCAGTTATGTGGCTAGCATTTAAATCATAGAGAAATCCTCTAGGCTAAGAGTTAAATATCGAATAATAAAAAAGTGAGAACAGCAATAACCGCTTCTAACTGCAGAAAGACAGACAGACCACAATATTCAGTGAAATAAATATAGAGAAAATTAAATATTTGAAACTGCAAGTTTGCACTTAACTTCAGCTACTAATACAGTTAATTGTACACAGGCAAACGACTCAGATATTGAGCAGAGAATAAATTCCCAGCTATGTGGCTAACACTTAAATCACAGAGAAACCCTCTAGGCTAAGTGTTAAATATTGAATAACAAGTAAGTGAGAACAGCAATCACCCCATCTAACTGCAGAGAGACAGATAGACCACAATATTTAGTGAAGCAATTAAATAAACAGAAAAATAAAATGCAGTACTATCTTTAGAACTGTAAGTTTGTCCTTTACTTCAGCTTTAAATAAAGTTGATTGTAGTTAGCCAAACTACTCAGATATTGAGCTGAAAATACATTTCCAGCTCTGTGGCTAGCACTTAAATCACAGGGAAGCCCTCTAGGCTAAGAGTTAAATATCGAATAACAGAAAAGTTAAGACAGCAATAACCCCCTCATACTGCAGAGAGACAGACAGACCACAATATTCAGTGAAAAAATAAATAAACAGAAAAATAAAAAAACAGGACTATCTTTAAAACTGCAAGTTTTAACTTAACTTCAGCTTCTAATACAGTTGATTCTAGGCAGACAAACCCCTCAGATATTGAGCTGAAAATAAATTCCCAGCTATGTGGGTAACACTTAAACCACAGAGAATCCTTGCAGGCTAAGAGTTAAATATCGAATAACAAATAAATTAAACTGTAATAACACCCTCTAAATACAGAGAGACAGACAGACAACAATATTCAGTGAAACAATTAAATAAACAGAAAAATAAAATACATTTCTATATTTAAAACTGCAAGTTTATCCTTAACTTCAGCTTCTAATACAGTTGATTGTAGGCAGCCAAACCCCTCAGATATTGAGCTGAAAATAAATTCCCGGCTATGTGGCTAACACTTAAATCACAGAGAAACTGCATAGGCTAAGTGTTAAATATCGAATAACAAAGAAGTGAGAAAGGCAATAACCCCCTCTAACTGCAGAGAGACAGACAGACAACAATATTCAGTGAAACAATTAAATAAACTGAAAAAATAAAATACAGTACTATCTTTAAAACTGCAAGTTTGTCCTGAACTTCAGCTTCTAATGCAGTTGATTGTAGCCAGCCGAACCACTCAGATATTGAGCTGAAAATAAATTCCCAGTTATGTGGCTAGCATTTAAATCATAGAGAAATCCTCTAGGCTAAGAGTTAAATATTGAATAACAAAGAAGTTAAGACAGAAATAACCCCCTCTAACTGCAGAGAGACAGACAGACCACAATATTCAGTGAAACAATTAAATAAACAGAAAAAATAAAATACAGTACTATCTTTAAAACTGCAAGTTTGTCCTGAACTTCAGCTTATAATACAATTGATTGTAGCCAGCCGAACCACTCAGATATTGAGCTGAAAATAAATTCCCAGTTATGTGGCTAGCACTTAAATCATAGAGAAACACTCTAGGCTAAGAGTTAAATATTGAATAACAAAGAAGTTAAGACATAAATAACCCCCTCTAACTGCAGAGAGACAGACAGACCACAATATTCAGTGAAACAATTAAATAAACAGAAAAATAAAAAACTGTACTATCTTTAAAACTGCAAGTTTGCACTTAACTTCAGCTTCTAATACAGTTGACTGTACTAGCCAAACTACTCAGATATTGAGCAAAAAAGGAATTCCCAGCTATGTGGCTAACACTTTAAGCACAGAGAAATCCTCTATGCTAAGAGTTAAATATCGAATAACAAAAAATGGAGAACAGCAAAACCCCCCTCTAAATGCAGAGAGACAGATAGACCACAATATTCAGTGAAAAAATTGATATAACAGAAAAATATAATACAGTACTATCTTTAAAACTGCAAGTTTGTCCTTAACTTCAGCTTCTAATACAGTTGATTGTAGCCAGCCAAACCACTCAGATATTGAGCTGAAAATAAATTCCCAGGTATGTGGCTAACACTTAAAGCACAGAGAAACCCTCTAGGCTAAGAGATAAATATCAAATAACAAAAAAGTGAGAACAGCAATAACCCCCTCTAACTGCAGAGAGAGACAGACCACAGTATTCAGTGAAACAATTAAATAAATAGAAAAGTAAATACAGCACTATCTTTAAAACTGCAAGTGTGTACTTAACTTCAGCTTCTAATACAGTTGATTGTACCATCCAAAAGACTCAGATATTCAGCAGAAAATAAATTCCCAGCTATGTGGCTAATACTTAAAGCAGAGAGAAACCCTTTAGGCTAAGGGTTAAATATAGAATAACAAAGAAGTGAGAACAGCAATAACACCTTCTAAATGCTGAGAGACAGATAGACCACAATATTCAGTGAAACAATAAAATTAACAGAAAAATAAAATACAGTACTGACTTTAAAATTGCAAGTTTGTCCTTAACTTCAGCTTCTAATACAGTTGATTGTAGCCAGCCAGACTACTCAAATATTGAGCAGAAAATAAATTCCCAGCTATGTGGTTAACGGTTAAAACACAGAGAAAGCCTCTAGGCTAAGAGTTAAATATTGAATAACAAAGAAGTGAGAACAGCAATAACCCCTCTAACTGCAGAGAGACAGAAATACCACAATATTCAGTGAAACAATTAAATAAACAAAATATAATACAGCACTGTCTTTAAAACTGCAAGTTTGTACTTAACTTCAGCTTCTAATACAGTTGATTGTACCCAGTCAAATCACTCAGATATTGAGCAGAAAATAAATTCCTAGGTATATGGCTGATACTGAAAGCACAGAAAACCCCTCTAGGCTTAGTGGTAAATATCGACTAATATAAAAGTGAGAACAGCAATAACCCTTTCTAAATGCAGAGAGAGAGACAGACAGACCACAATATTCAAAGAAATAATTAAACAGAAAATTAAATATAGTACCATCTTTACAACTGTAAGTTTGTACTTAACTTCACCTTCTAATACAGTTGATTGTAGCCAGCCAAACCACTCAGATATTGAGCAGAAAAGTCCCAGCTATGTGGTTAACACACAAAGCACAGAGAAACCCCTAGGCTAAGACTTAAATATCAAATATTAAAGAAGTGAGAAGAGCAATAACCTTCTCTAACTGCAGAGAGACAGACTGCAATATTTAGTGAAACAATTAAATAAACAGAAAAATAAAATACAGTAGTGTCTTTAAAACTGCAAGTTTGTACTTGACTTCAGCTTCTAAAACAGTTGATTGTACCAGTCAAACAAATCAGATATTGAGCAGAAAATAAATTCCCAGGTATGTGGCTAACACTTAAAGCACAGAGAAACACCCTTGGCTAAGAGTTCAATATCGAACAACAAAGAAGTGAGAACAGCAATAACCCCTTTTAACTGCAGAAAGACAGACAGACCATGATATTCTGTGAAATAATTAAATAAACAGAAAATGAAATATAGTACTATATTTAAAACTGCAAGTTTGTACTTAACTTCAACTTCTAATACAGTTAAATGTAGCCAGCCAAACCATCAGATATTGTGCAGAAAATAAAGTCCCAGCTATGTGGCTAACAAATCACAGAGAATCCCTCTTGGCTAAGTGTTAAGTATTGAATAATAAAGAAATTTAGACAGCAATAACCCTCTCTAACTGCAGATACACAGACATACCACAATATTCAGTGAAAGAATTAAATAAACAGAAAAAAATATATAGTGCCATCTTTAAATTTGCAAGTTTGTACTTAACTTCTGATACTAATAAAGTTCATTGTAGCCAGCCTAATCACTCAGATATTGAGCAGAAAAGTAATTCCCAGCTATGTAGCTAATACTTAAATCACAGAGAAACCTTCTTGGCTAAGTGTTAAATAACGAATAACACAGAAGTGAGAACAGCAATCACCCCCTCTAACTGCAGAAAGACAGACAGACCACAATATTCAGTGAAACAATTAAATAAACAGAAAAATAAAATACAGTTCTATCTTTAAAACTGCAAGTGTGTCCTTTACTTCAGCTTCAAATACAGTTGATTGTAGGCAGCCAAACCCCATAGTTATTGAGCTGAAAATAAATACCCAACTATGTGGCTAACACTTAAAACACAAAGAAACCTCTAGGCTAAGAGTTAAATATCGAATAACAAAGAAGTGAGAACAGCAATAACCCCTTCTAACTGCAGAGAGATAGACGGCAACAATATTCAGTGAAACAATTAAATAAACAGAAAAATAAAATACTGTACTATCTTTAAAACTGCAACCCACTAAATCACAGGGAAGCCCTCTAGGCTAAGAGTTAAATATCGAATAACAGAAAAGTTAAGACAGCAATAACCCCTCATACTGCAGAGAGACAGACAGACCACAATATTCAGTGAAAAAATAAATAAACAGAAAAATAAAAAAACAGGACTATCTTTAAAACTACAAGTTTTAACTTAACTTCAGCTTCTAATACAGTTGATTCTAGGCAGACAAACCCCTCAGATATTGAGCTGAAAATAAATTCCCAGCTATGTGGGTAACACTTAAACCACAGAGAATCCTTGCAGGCTAAGAGTTAAATATCGAATAACAAATAAATTAAACTGTAATAACACCCTCTAAATACAGAGAGACAGACAGACAACAATATTCAGTGAAACAATTAAATAAACAGAAAAATAAAATACATTTCTATATTTAAAACTGCAAGTTTATCCTTAACTTCAGCTTCTAATACAGTTGATTGTAGGCAGCCAAACCCCTCAGTTATTGAGCTGAAAATAAATTCCCAGCTATGTGGCTAAAACTTAAAGCACAGAGAAACCTCTAGGCTAAGAGTTAAATATCGAATAACAAAGAATTGAGAACAGCAATAACCCCTTCTAACTGCAGGAAGACAGATGGGCCACAATATTCAGTGAAACAATTAAATAATCAGAAAAATAAAATACAGTAGTGTCCTTAAAACAGCAGATTTTACTTAACTTAATATTCTTGATTGTAGCCAGCAAAACCACTCAGATATTGAGCTCAAAATAAATTCCCAGGTATGTGGCTAACACTTAAAGCACAGAGAAACCCTCTAGGCTAAGAGTTAAATTTCAAATAACAAAAAAGTGAGAACAGAAATAAACCCCTCTAACTGCAGATAGAGACAGACCACATTATTCAGTGAAACAATTAAATAAACAAAAAATTAAAAACAATACTATCTTTAAAACTACAAGTGTGTACTTAACTTCAGCTTCTAATACGGTTTATTTTACCAGCCAAACAACTCAGATATTGAGCAGGCTAAGAGTTAAATATCAAATAATAAAAAAGTGAGAACAGCAATAACCACTTCTAACTTCAGAAAGACAGACAGACCACAATATTCAGTGAAATAATTAAATATAGAGAAAATTAAATAAAGTACCATCTTTGAAAATGCAAGCTTGTACTTAACTTCAGCTTCTAATACAGTTAATTGTACCCAGCCAAACCACTCAGATATTGAGCAGAAAATAAATTCCTAGCTATGTGGCTAACACTTAAATCACAGAGAAACCCTCTAGGTGAAGTGTTAAATATGGAATAACAAAGAAGTTAAGACAGCAATAACCCCCTCTAACTGCAGAGAGACAGACAGACCACAATATACAGTGAGACAAATTAACAGAAAAATAAAATACAGTACTATCTTTAAAACTGCAAGTTTGTCCTTAACTTCAGCTTCTAATACAGTTGATTCTACCCAGTCAAACTACTCAGATATAGAGCAGAAAATAAATTCCCAGGTATGTGGCTGACACTTAAAGCACAGTGAAACCCTCTAGGCTAAGAGTTAAATATTGAATAATATAAGAGAACAGCAATATCCTTTCTAAATGCAGAGAGACAGACAGACCACAACACTCATAGAAAGAATTAAATAAACAGAAAATTAAATATAGTACCATCTTTACAACTGCAAGTTTGTACTTAACTTCAGCTTCTTTATACAGTTGATTGTAGCCAGACAAACCACTCAGATATTAAACTGAAAATAAATTTCCAGTTATGTGGCTAACACTTAAATCACAGAGAAACCCTCTAGGTGAAGTGTTAAATATCGAATAACAGAGAAGTTAAGACAATAACCCCCCTCTAACTGCAGAGAGACAGACAGACCACAATATACAGTGAAGGAATTAAATAAACAGAAAAATAAAATACAGTACCATCTTTAAATCTGCAAGTTTGTATTTAACTTCCGATTCTAATACAGTTGATTGCAGCCAGCCAAACCGCTCAGATATTGAGCAGAAAATAAATTCCCAGCTATGTGGCTAACACTTAAATCACAGACAAACCCTCTAAGCTAAGTGTCAAATATTGAATAACAAAGAAGTGAGAACAGCAATCACCCCGTCTAACTGCAGAGAGACAGACAGACCACAATATTCAGTGAAACAATTAAATAAATAGAAAAATAAAATGCAGTACTATCTTTAGAACTACAAGTTTGTCCTTTACTTCAGCTTCTAATAAAGTTGATTGTAGCTAGCCAAACCACTCAGATATTGAGCTGAAAATACATTTCCAGCTATGAGGCTAGCACTTAAATCACAGGGAAGCCCTCTATGCTAAGAGTTAAATATTGAATAACAAAGACGTTAAGACAGCAATAACTCCCTCTAACTGCAGAGAGACAGACAGACCACAATAATCAGTGAAACAATTAAATAAACAGAAAAATAAAATACTGGACTATTGTTAAAACTGCAAGTGTGTACTTAACTTCAGCTTCTAATACAGTTGATTGTAGGCAGTCAAACCTTTCAGATATTGAGCTGAAAAATAAATTCCTAGCTATGTGGCTAACACTTAAACCACAGAGAATCCCTGTAGGCTAAGAGTTAAATATTGAATAACAAAGAAGTGAGAATAGCAATAACCCCCTCTAACTGTAGAGAGACAGACAGACCACAATATTCAGTGAAAGTATTAAATAAACAGAAAAATAAAATACAGTTCTATATTTAAAATTGCAAGTTTGTCCTTAACTTCAGCTTCTAATACAGTTGATTATAAGCAGCCAAACCTCTCAGATATTGAGTTGAAAACAAATTCCCAGCTATATGGCTAAAACTTAAACCACAGAGAATCCTCTAGGCTGAGAGTTAAATATGGAATAACAAAGAAGTGAGAACAACAATAACCCCCTCTAACTGTAGAGAGAAAGGCAGACCACAATGTCCAGTGAAACATTTAAATAAACAGAAAAATAAAATGCAGTATTATCTTTAAAACTGCAAGTTTGTCCTTAACTTCAGCTTCTAATACAGCTTCTAATACAGTGCCAAACCACTCAGATATTGAGCAGAAAATAAATTGTTAAAACTGCAAGTGTGTACTTAACTTCAGCTTCTAATACATTTGATTGTAGGCAGTCAAACCTTTCAGATATTGAGCTGAAAATAAATTCCTAGCTATGTGGCTAGCACTTAAAGCACATAGAAACACCTAGGCTAAGAGTTAAATATTGAAAAACAAAGAAGTGAGAACAACAATAACCTCCTCTAACTGCAGAGAGACAGACAGACCACAATATTCAGTGAAACAATTAAATAAACAGAAAAATAGAATACAGTAGTGTCTTTAAAACTGCAAGTTTCTACTTAACCTCAGCTTCTAATACAGTTGAATTTTGGCAGCCAAACCACTCAGATATTGAGCTGAAAATAAATTCCCAGCTATGTGGCTAACATTTAAACCACGTGGAAACCCATTAGGCGAATAGTTAAATATCAAACAACAAAGAAGTTAAACAGCAGTAACCCCCTCTAACTGCAGAGAGACAGACACACCACAATATTCAGTGAAACAATTAAATTAACAGAAAAGTAAAATACAGTACTATTGTTAAAACTGCAAGTTTGTCCTTAACTTCTGGTTCTAATACAGTTGATTTTACCCAGTCAACCCCCTCAGATATTGAGCAGAAAATAAATTCCCAGGTATGTGGCTGAGATTTAAAGCACAGCGAAACCCTCCAGGCTAAGAGATAAATATCGAATAATATAAAAGTGAGAACAGCAATATCCTTTCTAAATGCAGAGAGACAGACAGACCATAATATTCAGAGAAAGAATTAAATAAACAGAAAATTAAATATAGTGCCATCTTTACAACTGCAAGTTTGCACTTAACTTCAGCTTTTAATACAGTTGATTGTAGCCAGCCAAACCACTCAGATATTGAGCAGAAAATAAATTTCCAGCCATTTGGCTAACACTTAAAGCACAGAGAAACCCTCTAGGCTAAGAGTTAAATATCGAATAATAAAGAAGTGAGAACAGCAATAACCCCCTCTAACTGCAGAGAGACAGACAGCCCACAATATTCAGTGAAAGTATTAAATAAACAGAAAAATAAGATACAATACTATCTTTAAAACTGCAAGTTTGTACTTATCTTCAGCTTCTAATACAGTTGATTGTAGCCAGTCAGACCACTCACATATTGATCAGAAAATAAATTCCCAGCTATGTGGCCAACACTTAAAGCACATAGAAACCCTCTAGGCTAAGAGTTAAATATGGAATAACAAAGAAGTGAGAACAGCAATAACCCCCTCTAATTGTAAAGAGAAAGACAGACCACAATATTCAGTGAAACAATTAATTAAACAGAAAAATAAAATGCAGTACTATCTTTAAAACTGCAAGTTTGTCCTTAACCTTAGCTTCTAATACAGTTGATTGTAGCCAGCCAAACCACTCAGACATTGAACAGAAAATAAATTCCCAGCTATGTGGCTAACACTTAAAGCAAAGGGAAACCCCTAAGCTAAGAGTTAAATATCAAATAACAAAGAAGTGAGAACAGCAATAACCTTTTCAAATTGCAGAAAGACAGACAGACCACAATATTCAGTGAAACAATTAAATAAACAGAAAAATAAAATACTATAGTGTCTTTAAAACTGCAAGTTTCTACTTAACTTCAGCTTCTAATACAGTTGAATTTTGGCAGCTAAACCACTCAGATATTGAGCTGAAAATAAATTCCCAACTATGTGGCTAACACTTAAACCATGAAGAAACCCTCTAGGCTAAAAGTTAAATATCGAACAACAAAGAAGTTAAACAGCAGTAACCCACTCTAACTGCAGAGAGACAGGCAGATCACAATATTCAGTGAAAGAATTAAATAAAAGGAAAAATAAAATACAATACTATCTTTAAAACTGTGAGTTTGTACTTAACTTCAGCTTTTAATGCAGTTGATTATAGCCAGTCATGTGGGAGGAAACCAGAGCACCCGGAGGAAACCCACGCGATCACAGGGAGGACATGCAGACTCTACACAGGAGGCACACCAGCCGAGGATTGAACCAGAGAACCTCTAGCTATGAGGCGGCAATGCTAGCCACTTCACCACTGTGGCTCCCCTTTGAATAACACTGCTAATAAACAATTGAAATTCTGGTGTGCTGGATAACAGTAACAGAGCTAATAAATATATACAAGGTTTCTGCACATATATTTTGAAACAGTCTTTTCCTCCTGAATAGTATGAACATTTAACCTGACTTTTGTACTCTGGCTCAAGTGTCTGTTCTGCAAAGACTTTCAGTCCAAAAATGATCTAATTCATATTCTGGAATTCTTGATATTTGATCTTTTCTTTTTTCTGTATTTCAGTCCAAACAAACTTACTGACTTCACTGACAGTGTATGAAGCATTTCTTACTAATACCAAAACCCTGTTCTACACACCTCTATTGCCTTGGTTTCCCAATCCTTGTAGCATACAAACAGATGTGTTTGTCCGCAAATGTACTGCACATTCTGTTCTTATCAGAATTCTTGACTAAAGGTTATTTTCACAGATTTTTTAAAACTTGATGTAAACTGTGAAGCCTGCTTTAATATGGTTGCATTTCTAGGCTTATGCAAAGGGAATAGTGCATTTTTAATGACACCTAACCTAACACTCTTCTTAGAGACCTATATCATTAGTGAGGTTAATTATAAAGATTTTATTCAACTATCACCAATAGACTAAAATGTACTACCTAGATTAATATAGAAAGATCAATCTGGGTATTAAATAGCCAGACTCAGGATAACATCAAAGGAATGATTACTTTAATTGATTACACTAATAACAGTAATTCAGAACATTTAATAGTTTGTATTATCTAAATAAAGCATTAGAACTATTCAGGTTTCCAAGTAAATTTATATCTCTTATACATCATCTTTATCAAAAGTCATTCTTTTATGAAAATTATGATCTTTTATTCCTCAGTTAAAGGTAAATAAGGGTACAAAAGAAGGTTAGCTTTTGTTTCCCTTAGGATCACAGGAAGTTGCAATGATATTGGCCCTGAGGCCCTTAGAAGTGTAGCCAAGAATTTAGCCCATGTTCCAACAAGGCAGAACCCGATACTCCTGTCCAGTAGGGACACAGGTGTAATCCCAGGGGTGTATTTTCTGCTCCCCATCCAGTTATCGAGGTTGTGTTTAAAAAGGGTTAATGAGATACTCTGCTTGATGTGGAGAGGGAGACTATTCCACAGAAGGGGAAGTCTTTCAGACACAAATCTGTCTCACCAACAAGTCCTATTGATGTCACAGACCAGGTTGAGGTCACATGTGTGGGTTATTCAAGTGGAGATTGACTTGCGAATATGTAGCAGTCCCGTCAAGGTGGGGTCTGAGATTGTTCTGTATGCCAGACAGTGGTCACCTCTGAGAAATCTGTATGAGAGTGAGTAGAGGGAGAGGGATTTTAGCCTATCTATGTAGGGTAGATGTTTGAAGCCCTGGATTCTCCTGGTGAGGAAACTCTGTGATCTCTCCAGCTGCTGCATGTGCTTTGTGATGTACATGCCAAAAGGGGTGTTGTACTCAATAACGAGTCTTATAAGGGAAGAACGCAGGGATGTTATGACCTTCTTGTCCTTGGATAAGATACCCTTCTTAATGAGGGGGTCATGTTGAATGCTTTCCATACAATGGAGGTAATATGGTGATCAAAAGTCAGTTTGCTATCAACCTGGTGCCCAAGTCCCTCACGACTGATTGCATGCTTAGGGCCTTGTTATTAATGTGATAATTTGTGAGGATGTCACTCTCCCCAGAGGGGATGATGATGCACGATGCATTTTTTGGCATTCAGTTCGAGACCATGTTTCTGGCACCAGTCATTTGTTGGGGTGAGACCCTCTTGGATGTACACATCACTAGAGGAACTGATGACAGCACCCAGCTTGCAGTCATCTGCAAACTTGTTTTGGCCAGCACCTCACTATGTGGTTGGCTATTTAGCTACTAGCCAGTAACATACAACTTAATAATCATCATAGGACTTAAAGTAAATTATCATCATCATCATCAACCCCCTTCTTCCCATTTTCTACATGGGGTCAGGGTGTTGTGTTCACTGTCACCATTTATCTCGATTCAATGTCACACTCTTGCCTTCTTCTTCTTGCCTTCTTCTACAGTCATGTTTGACTGTCACAGATCTTCACTCATACAATCCATCATCACGTCATCTGCTCTTCTGCACATGTGCCCAAACATCTGTTCTCTTTGATCTTTTTGCAAATGGAGCTACTTTGGCTTCTGCTCTGCTCTTATGTCCTCATCTGTCCCACAGTGTGCATCCTATAATCTGTCTCAGGCACTTCATTTTCATCACCTCCAGCTTTCTCATCTGCTCTGCCTTTACTGCCCATGTTTCTGTACCATACAGTAGTATTGGTCACATAACACCACTGTTTTGCATACCTAATTTTTCAGCTTCTTTTGCATTCTTCTCTCATACACTGCACCTCACAATTTATGCCAGTTGTCTACAGCCCCTCTGATTCTAGCTTTGACCTTTTCATTCAAACTTCTCTTCTCCTCAACCACCCCTCCCAGGTACGTGAAGCTGTTAACCTGATCCACTATCAGTCCATCTATCTCAGTTCTCAGCTTCTTCTGATTTCCCCAATTTGCTGCCATTACACTGTCTAATCTGTACTTAGTTTAATCTCATGTACCTTCAGTTTTACATTCCATTCCACTATCCTTTGCTGAAGTTCTTGCTCAGAGTGTGCCTGTAATGCCGCATAATCTGCATACAGCAACTTTGTCGAGCTGTTACCTCCTACCCATTTGCTAATGTAGTTCATCACCCAGTATGAACAGCAATGGGCTCAGTGCTGAACCCTGATTCACACCCACTCCCACTGGGAAGCCTTCTATGAGACTGAATAAATTATCAATATACTTCCAAATTCAGTTGGATATTTGTCTATGACATTCTGTTAACTATTGGTAGTACTGCATCTTTATTATCAAATATATAGATATTCTGAACTGATGATTGGGTTAAAGTTCAGTCAGAACAAAACTAACACCTTATTAATCAACAAAGAATTAAATTATTTTATGAAAACTAATACTGAATTTAAATGGGATAGTAAAACGATTATGTAGTACTCTTACGTGCAATTATAAATAAATGGCAGTAATACATTATAAAATAGTACATATTGAAAGAATACTAAATGAAATGTTATTCTTTTCTATGGATGATATGTTGATTTTAAAGAAAATGGTTATTTTTCCAAAACTCTATACCTTATACATATATCTTTACTTCCTTCTAAGGAATGCATTAAACAATTTAATGACATTTCCTTAAAGCTCATACGGCACCCCAACTAGCCTACAATACATTTGTTGAAATAATGTAAGAGATATAGAAACACATGTTATAGCTCCATCTGTTAAGACAATAGCTTTATAGTTATTGACAATCCAGCTGGAAAAAGCTGCATAAAACTATTAAAGAAAAATATCACTACACAACATATGTTAATTCTAAATAATGTTAAAACAAAGTGGCTGATAAAGAACTTTTTGTTCAAAACAATAATAGTCTAACAAAGTCACTAGAAATACTGTACAACATCTCTATGTCTACTAGAAAATTGTATACTCTATTTCTCTTTTTGCTCCAAAACAAGTTAACTTTTTGTTTCTCTCTCACCTCTCTTCCTTATACTTAATTACTCTTTATGTATTCTCTACCTCCCTATTTCTACCTCAGTATTCAATACTCCTTTTTACCTTTTTTCTATATTGTTAATTTCCTACATTTTCTTTTCTTTTCTAGATTATGTATAATTTCTGTTTTTTTTCTTGATATGCTGTTTTTTTAGCTCTCTGTTCAAAATGTATTAGGTTTCCCATGTTATCTTCTGCATGTTATTAATTTATTATTTGTTCATTTGTATATTCACTGCTTTTATGTTATGTTATTATGTCTTCTATAGTCTTCATATTGTAGGTTTTTGTTTGTGTGGAGCTTTTCTCCTCGGGTCTCCACTGAAAATGGGGCTTTGGCCCAGTTCGACTAACCCAGTTAACACAGGACAAGTAAATAAATAAATAAATTCTTCTTGCATAAATGATTTATTTTGAAATGTTATATATGAATAGCCTGAAATAAAAGCATGGTGTTTCACATTATTCCCTATAACCTTTATTCCAGAATGTATACACAGACTTAATTAAAAAATGTTAAACCTAAAGTAGGGATTTAAAGTTTTTGAATCAAATTTTATAGAGATTAAAGTGTTTAACATAGACTATTTAATAGGCAAAAAAAAAACTGGCTTCCAGTACAAATAAACCAATCATTTTAATATCTAAAGTCGATTTTATATCAAATTTTATATCAAATGTAGTACAGAAGGAAACCCAATCATTCTTGACTTTTTTAATCTAAGTACAAACGGTGAGACAAGCATAAAAAAATCTATAAAGTAATTAAGGGCTGTACATTTTGTATCATGTGTAACTGCTGGGATTATGGTCTCAAAATGAGCTGCTTAACCTTAACAATAATAGATAAAAATTATATTAGCATCCTCAAAAAACTGCATCATTTTTATTTTAGATATCATTATGTTGGAAATATCTGGATAGGTAACGTATTACTCCATACATAACTGAAATTCTATGCAAAAAGGAAGGTATTGGTTGTTGAAAGTGCAAATTCTTATTCAAAGCACATTGACAGCACTTGGTTTATGATTCCAAAGTTCTACAACCTTTTTGAAAAAAAAAAAAAAAAAAAAGAAAAACATATTTCCTACAAACACTGTGGTCTGATAAATGTATATTAACTAAAGATTTGATGCACTTTTATGCTCTGATCCCATCTAAGTAGTCCCCTTTTCTGGATTGTATTAACAGTAGTCAGGAAAATGATTACAATGAACTGGAAAATGTGGTTGAACCTTCAGTTACAGAGTTTATAAATACCGTTGCTGTTGTGTGCCAAAAAGAAGTATCTTTTATATAGATGAAAACAAACAAAATAACCTCAGAATGCAATTTCTGGATACAACTGAACTTATTATTAGAGAAATATTAATCTATGTTTTATGGGGTCCCCTTCAGATGATCGATGTTCGACTTTCATATGGCCGAGACCATATGATTGAACTTTCAAAATTCGACCGATCTGAATGGAGATCTCCATACAGTATGGAATGGGAAGTTTCCCGTTATCACAATGTAGTGCGATCTCAGAATTGGTATATTTAAGTAGCGGGGGTGTGGAGGTGCAGGGGGGCTTGCCCCCCTGCTAAACAGGGTTAGTGGGGGGTTGCGTTTTGGTGTTTACTTTTCATGGTCAATGTTTCAAATGTTTGATCATATGCTCTCGGCCATATGAAAGTCGAACGTTTGAGCTGTCGATCATGAAAAGTAGACAAGTTTTATGATGTATTTGTAATTTTTGGCTGTTTAATGCAATTAACTATTTGTAAAATTTTATATAGACAAGTATGTAAATGTTTTTTTTTGTTTGTTTTATGTTATTGTGTTTCTTCCTGTATATGAAATTTCAATAAAAATATTAAAATGCTTTTTGGAGTTATTATATTAGTCAAAAGCTTCTTCAGTAATTAAAAACAACTGTCCTGTTCCTGTGGCAAATGTCACATCAACTTGTGGTATGAAATCCTCATTAAAAGTATAGAAATCCCTGAAACAATAAATGTAAACTTGATAAATGCTGAAACATGCTCATACTTCTCATTACAGCGTAATGGATCTCTCATTCTCAACATCAGATGACAGACCCTATGATAAATGAATATAATTCATATATTTCAAAGAAATCACATAAATATATACTTCCATTTATTTTCAGATTATGCTAGTTTAGTCTATTCAGCTACTTTACAATGTGTTACTGTTTAATCACACCCCCACCTATAGATCATCAGTTTTATTAATTATACCATTCAATCATTAACTCTTGACACAGCTCTCTAAAATGTTGGTGTGGTAGTCTGATAAATATATACGTTTCATGTGAATATTTAATGCAAATAGTTTTGAATAAATTTCATCTAGTTTAACTTACTAGAAACTCTACTTAGCATTTAAATCAGATGGTGAAAAGGGCACACAGTTAAGCCATTCAGTAAAAACTCTAGAAAATTCAGTTAAGCTAGAGTCTTCACTTTTAGAATTAGCTAAACTCTAGTGTAGTGGAGGCTCATGTGAAATGTACAACTAACTCTCTAAGGACATAATAGTGGTTCTGCAACATATCTTCTGAATATCCACCCTCAGGATTTAATAAACACCATGTAGACACTGTGTAGAGCCTACAAGAAATGTATCCATGTACACGGCCACAGTTCCCACTCAGTAGCGCACCATGCATATTAATGATGGCGTGTTGCTGAAGGAGAGCATAGGAACAGGATCATTGAATTGTGCAAGTTGTGTAAGGAGAAGTGTAGAGGCTACCAATGTTTGTGGATGGCCTGCACTGCTCCCTGCTATTGTTAAAACACTGCAAATTAGGTCAAATGTGTAATAATTTATTTTAATTATTTTTTTTCTGCTTTTTGTATGTTTGCACTGAGTAAAGCACAACAATGCCAAGCTCTGCTCACATATAGACAGCTGACACCTGCCAGACATTGAAAAATAGAAACCAGATGTCATTAATTATCATAACTATGTATTTTTGTTATTTTAAATATGCTTGTATTTTTTATGTTTTATTTTTTTAATTGCTATTTGTGAGCTGACATTTGCCAGACATCTGAAAATAGAAACCGGATGTAATTTATTATTTATGTCTGGGTTTATTTAAGTGGGTTTGCATGACTCGCTGCAGGGCTTAGCAATGCTGACAGATAGCCCAGTAGTATATGTGAAGGCATACTAGTTATCATAACATCCAAGTAGCTAAATGGGTAGAAATACAGCCTAATGTTTAGCGGGTCCTAGGTTTGAGTCTGTAGTAGTGAGATGTCTATAATTTAATTTATTATATATATTTAATTTTAAAAACAAATTTGTGAAATATGGCACTGCTGCATTAGGCTGAGCACTGCTTAAACATGCTAATGGCTACTTTTGTTTGAGCAGTGCTGAACTGAGCTAAACCCCCAACTGTGTGGGTTTTTCCACTGCTTAGTTGCACTTAGCTGGTTTGCATGCTGCTAAGCAATCTGATGCTTTTTTGAATGTTGCTCAGTGACATGAAAGAGCAGAAAAACAGCCCATATTAAGTGCAATAGGTGGGAATTCTGTGGTGTAATATTGTTATGTGTTATTATGATTCACTATTAACATACTTTGTTAAACTAACTATTTTGTTTAATTTATGGCTTACTTCTTACTGGCATGCTGTTACCCTACTGACTGTTATGTTATTTACTGTTGTGTTGCACATACCATACATTAATATGTGTTTGGATGAATTAAAATGCTCCATTCTGTTAATACTAACAATGGTTTTGTTACTACTTACCTTAATGTATTCCTATACCTCAATCACCACAGCATGTCAAGGTAGGCCAATTCCGGCTGATCCTCCTATCTTGCCTCAACCTGCCGTGGCACTGGGTCCCAGCACATGTGCGACCCAGACCAGTGGTGCATCCTCTGCTGCCCTTGTATTCCCTGTGGCACTGGGTAGTACTGCCACATGGGATGGGGCCCAGCCCCACTCTGGGAGTGGTGGTGGAGGGAGTGTTGTTACCTGGGATGAGCTGCTGGTCTTGGTGTGCGGGATAGTCTATCGTGGGTTTGCTCACCTCCTGCACTGGATTGAGGGCATGATAGCCAACCTGGTGGGGCAACCTTGCCCCGATCCCCAACCTCCAGCACTACCACTCTAGGGGCAGTGAAGAATCAGTGCCAACAATCCCCATGTGTGGGGATCTGAGTCATGCTGCTGCCATCTGGAGGGATATGGGACTTGGATTCCATGACACACTCCCTATCCAAGGTTTTCATCCCCCTCATGTGTCACACACCTCCCTTGTCTGCTGTCTTGTCTGTCCTGTTTGTCTGCAAATGCATCCTCACCTACCCAACTTACCTCTCCCACATGCACCTATGTCCCTTCCCCAACATTCCACTCTCACCTTAAAAAAAAAAAAAATGGGCACCTGTCCCACAAAAAAAAAAAAAAAATATATATATATATATATATATATATATATATATATATATATATATCATATCATCTGATACATAGTTCTCCATTTCACACACATGTCCACTGGACACATGTAATTTTGTCCAATTGGCTTGACAATGCAGTTATGTTGCCCTCTTCTGGGGCTGAGAGTTCAAAGTCATGTACAAATCCTGTCAAAATGCACAGTTGTTGCCGTACAAGAAATTGATAGCTATGATTCTTTCCTGCACCCTTCCTGCACAACCCTATCTGCCTTTCACTATGTTTTCCCCCTGCTTGCACCCCATTTCACCACTTTCCTATTTCCCCATTTTTCTTTTTTTTTATAGCTTTAGCGGTTCATAGGTTCATAGGTAAGTACTAGGCTATCTACCCAAGGGCATTTATAAGCCTAGCCAGAATGTGTTGGCTTTCGCCACCCCCTTAGATTAGTTCCTAGTGCCTCTGTCCAGCAGAACCATCAGTTCCCTGCGCCACTGTCCAGCAGAGCCATTAGTTCCCTGCACCACTGTCCAGCAGAGCCAGTGCAGTGATCCCCGAGGTAAAGTTTCTGTTTCCCATCCACCCATCAAGGTTTCTCTTGAAGAGTGTTAGTGAGGGGCTCTGCCTGATGTATATTGGAATCCTGTTCCAAAGCATGGGGAGTCTCTGGGATAGGAATATATCCCTCCAGCATGTCCTATTTATCGTTGTGGTGAGATTTATATCTCTAGAGCATGTGGCTCTCTGGGATTTGTTTTTTTTTTTAGGTGGAGCTTGCCCATCAATTCTGGGTTGGACATGGCCTTATATGTCAAGCAGAGATCACCTCTGAGTAAGCGGTATGCAACTGAGTACAGCTGGAGTTTCTTGAGTCGAGCTGCATAGGGCATCTGTTTGATGCCAGTAATCCTCTTGGTGAGGTACTTTTGTGGCCTTTCCAGCTGTTGCAGGTGTCTTGTAAGGTACATCCCAAATAGGGCATTGTATTCTATGTTGGGTCTAATGAGTGATGAGTAGAGAGGCACAATAACCTCTTGTGTTCTAGATGTGAACCCTTTTGTGATTAGGTGGGCCGCATAGAAGGATTTTCTAACCACCTTGGCAATATGATTATCAAAGGAGAGATTACTGTCTACTTGGGTCCCCAGATCCCTTATTACAGTTGCTGTGCAGCACACTGCTTTGTGCAGCTTCACTAAGTTCAGCTAAATAGAGCTATATTAACTATATCCCCAGGATTTAGGAAGATGTATTTTCCATGCAGGAACAGTGTAGGAGCTCCTGCATGGAAAATGGCCGCCAAACGATTTAGGATAGTGCCGTTTTCACATGCATGAGTGATCCTACACTGTTCTAGCATGGAAAAGGGCAAATATGCAAATCACCTCATTTGCTGGTGAAAAACATGCAAATGAGTAGATTTAGTAATTCACCAAGCTGCCAGGTCTCAGTGCTAGAACAGTGTCAGTGCAGAAATGTATTTGGAAAATAACTGTGCACATTTCTGCAACTGACAAAACGGAGGTATGACAGCTCATGCAAAAGCATGTATTATGTGCATTAGACATGCCAATGGCCAAATATAAGTCCATTGGCATTAAAAATTATGAATTATTATGAATATTAAACTTATTTTTTTGGCCGATCTTGGCCATTTAAGGATATGGCAGTGGCACTAAAATGAGATTGTGCCAAAAATTAAAAAAATGCGAAAACTCAATTTTAAGTTATTTCTGCATTTTGCCATTATAGTCAATGGCATGCAGAATGCAAACAATACCAGGGAGCAATGGTTGTCAAGGGGAAAGGGTCAGTTTTAGTGCAGTAACTAATTACCTACACACTGGGGTATGCAAATGAGGGGAGTTATACTGAATCACATATTTCTTCAAAGTGTCATCTTGTACCTAACCATGCAGGTGCAGCAATACAACAGTGCAAGTGTAAGAGCTGAATGACTTCATAAGGATGTGTGTCATGCTTGCTGTAAGCTCATTGGAGCTCTGTGGTCCATGTTTGCCCTTTGCTAAGCACAGCTAAGGAAGATGGTTTGTCAGATCTGCCTGAGCACTGTGTACATAGCCTAAATAGGTGTGCGTGCTGCGCACCGGGTTTTAAACAACAAAAAAAGAGGAAATGGCAGCACTATTTACATTTCAGCACTGGGTATGTGTGGCACACCTCAGGGCTTAAATAGGGAGTAACTAGGAAGGGCAAACAGCAGTCGGAAGGCAATCAAGGAGAACTAGCATAGCTGGCAGGTGGAATGTATCAGATTCAGCCAATTACACATGCAGCAGCCCAGCACACTACTATAAACTATGCAAACACCCTACAGACTGTTTTTTCCCACAAACTCTACACCACTGGTGTACACAGATGGGGGATTTTTTACTAGCAAAACTAACTAAAAATGTTAGAGGCTGCTGCTGCTTTACTCCATCAATATGTGCTAGAGATTGAGGGTGGTGAGGTGGAAAATGCTGACAACCAACCCACAGTGAGGAGGAGGAGAAGAGTGTACAGACCCAGGGTAACCTACCAGGGCCTACATGAGCTGGAGATAGTGGAGTGCTATAGGGCGGACAGGGACATTCTACAGCAAATCATTGAGCTGTGCCACTCACACCTCACACACAGAACTAATAGAGGGAAACCCATCCCAATGGGTCATGTGCAGGCTTAAGAATACTAGCCACAGGTACCTTCCAAAGACCAACTGGGGATATCATGGAGGTCTCACAGGCATCAGAATCCAGGGTACTACACCATTTTCTGGATGCCATGACACCACATGTCAATGAGCACATATATTTCCCCACCAACCATGAGGCATTGTGCAGAAGTATGTGTCTCTTCCACTGTATACCAGAATACCCTGAGGTAGTTGGGGTGCTATAGACTGCATGCACATCCACATCAAAACACCACCAGGTGAGTGGGGTAGGGTCTACATAAACCACAAGAGCTTCTCCTCCATCAATTGCCAGGTCATGTGCGATGCCCAGGGCATTATCATGAATGCATGTGCTGGCAGCTCTGGAAGCTATCACGACTCCCACATCTGGCATTGCTCACAGCTGTATCAGGTGCTTGCCAAGGAGGACATCCTATCTAGTCATCTAGTGGGGGATGCTGGCTATGCACTAGAGCCATGGCTGATGATTCCCATCAGAAATGCACACACACCCAAACAAGAACACCATAATGAGACACATGCACAAACCAGGATCATTGTAGAGCATGTGTTTGGGATGCTCAAGTTATGGTTCCACTGCCTTGACATATCCAGTGGAACCTTGCAGTACTCTCCAGCTACATGTACACAAATGTTCATAGTTTGTGCCATGCTACACAATATGATCCTGCGGAAACACCTGCTACAGTAACAGCACGGGGCAGGGTCACACAGCCCCCCACCATTGTCAAGGTCACCACAGACACAGAGGAACTTGGAGGAGGAATATCCTGAGCCTGCCCCTGTAGGCAGGAGGAGGCGTGCCCAGTATGCCCATGCTTTGGCAAAGAGGCAACACATAGCACACACACACTGACACTGTAGGGACCCAGGGATTGTTACCTCTCTCTGACTCGCACATATAGTAAAGGGGATGCCAAACATGACACTACCTGTGCTTTACCATGTATAGGGAGTGTACTACATGCATCTGACATAGTCAGCCCTCCAGCACTGCTCTCAATACTGGCCCAGAAACAAGGTATAAGTCACCCTTCCTATCAATTACTGAATGGAGTAGTATGTTCTCGTAGTTGTATGTATGATATGGATGGAAGCATGCAAGGGAATTGGGTGACTGAATGAGATAGCAGCAGACAGCTGACTGCTATATGGGACAGCAGGAAGTCCATAACAAATACTGGTGTCAACATATTAGGCAGTACTACACAAGGTGACAATTCCCACTGCAGTACATGTGATGACCCAAATAACTGTGGTTGTCAATAGGTCACACACATGGATGTCAATGAGAGTCACATACCTACCACCAGCCTCACCCAGCAGGACAGGTGTAGATGACCATAAAGAAAAGCCGGGTTAAGGCCCCGAAATGATGGCAGTGGTAAACACCCCCCCCCATCTGACCTACATAGACATACTATAACAGGTCTGGCAGTTGCATTTTAGTTTTGAAGGGTAATAAGTCTGAAACTGAAATGTATGCTATTAAGATCTAACATGTGTACTCTACTGATATGCTTCCTTTCTGCATGATGGGTAACAATACAATATGAAATGGAAGACAACAGAATAACCAAAATACCAGTACAGTCATTGCAAATATTTAAAGTTTTCAGGTGTACACTCTTCCGACAATCCCATGTAGAAATGCAGTAACATGTAAGTTTGAAGAGTAATATCACTGGAGCACAGATTGCCAGAGATGTCCCAATCTACATTGTTGCATATGTGCAATATGCAGGGGTCAGTGTGTAAAGTTTGTTGTGTGTTTAATATTGCCTGGAAGTGGTCAGCATGTGGGCCTGGATGGTTGGTTCTCAGTGGCCTACGTACAGTACAGTGGTCAACATGGCCATGTTCCAACAACTGCAGTGCCAACCACACTGCTTCTCAGCTATACCCATGTCAGCAGTTGTACATACTCACTGTCCAGATGTCAATATCCATCACCATCAGAAAGCTGGACATGCCATGAATGGGGGCCCATACATAGAAACAGTACACAGGTGGAAGTGACATGCACAGAGTGCATATAAAATAACTGTCAAATGCACATAAGTTTGGAATTATACATAGAGGCTAGCATCACATTAGTTGTCTCTCTAGTCACTGGGAGAGCACAAAAGGCACCGTTATAAAGTGATGACAGGCTGCCCATGTCCATATACAAGCCAGCATAAGGGGAAAGTCCCAGGTATATGTGTGAGCCAGGTGCAAGTAGCTTCCTTATCACACATGCACCCAGCTCACTCCACAATCAGCCACAGGTTTATCACAGTTAATATCCTTGCTGTAGGGAATGAGTACAACATGTACCCATCTCTGTATGGGAATACATACATGATGCTGCATGCTGAATAGGTGTCCAATGCAAGTATGTCCCTAGCTGTAAGCAGAAACCCAACCACATTCAGACTTGTGGATCAGTATGAACAGGAAGGATTGACAGGCACACCTCAACCACTCACCACTGTCACCCCAGGGTAATCCACTGGCTTGCAGCCTGGGAACGTATGACTGACAAAATGCACTGGCCTGCTACAGATGGCCTGCAGCACTCTCAAATGGCCTACAGTCCTCTGGCAAAGGCCCATGCCTCACCCATAGTTCCAATGTACTAAATATCATGGGGACTTAACTAACAATCTAACACAGTAAACGGAAAACAAATGCAAGGCCATGTTGACAAATGCCAGTAGCGTGCCTCCCCATGTCCTACTGCAAGGACTGTGGACCAGGTCATAAATACTACTGGAATAGAGGCCAAACTATAGGGATACCTCTGAGACATTGCTTTCATAATGTTAGGAAGAGGAGAGAATAACAGGGTGGGTTGTAGAAGCATGGATGTCGTGGAGTGTGTGAAGTCTGAAACTCTAATGTCCACCCATACTACCCCCTGACTGCAAACCCATGAATGAATAGCCACAAAACTGCTTGTAAACCACAATGTGAAGAAACTGACCAGATATATGAGTCCTGCTTTTGGATAACCTGGGTGTATCTGTTCAGCTGAGAGGTATGGCCCCAGCTGGATATGGTCATTCTGTTAAGTTCAGAAAAGCAAAAGAAGGGGATCCCCAGCCAATATACTAACAAGGTGTTGGACCATTTACACAGAACCAGCAATCTATTGTCTGTAGCTACACCTCCACAATGGCAGGAGTGCGCCAGAATGTGTAGTCTGTATGCCTCAGAATATTGGTCTCAGCTTCAGTCATCCTGTATTTCCCTGGTAAATAACTGTGGGCAAAGAATGATAACTGTCAGTAGTTGATGACATGATACTTCACAGTGTAAAACAGTACATATGTCAGAAAGTCTATGCTACAACCAACCATGTTACACAAGCAGCACAGGCAGCAATTGTTATAGTATCCCCTGTATGTTATGCCCATTGTGTCTCCATATTGGCAACCTATCTACAGATATCCTGCAGAAACAGGTTAATAGGTGTAGCTGTAGCACACAAAACTCTGAACTGGAGTCCAACCCTCCCTGGAATGGATGTACACACTCAATGTAGAAGGTCATACTGGGCATGCTGCTACACTTAAAGAAATGAAGCCCATGTCTGACAACACAGTGGACTACAGATATCCGTTATTCACAGATATCTGTGCACACACACCAAATTGTACACCATTAATACTTCACACACACACACACACACACACACACACACACACACACACACACACACACACACACACACACACACACACACACACACACATACACACATTGGATAGGAATACTCACACATATCTAAGGCCAACATAATATAATATGTCAAGCATACACACAGAGAGACGTGAGGAAGAGAGAGACAGACAGCAACAGAGAAAATCCCATTATGAGGCCTTTTCCACCTAGTACACATCCCATTGGCCTATATCACATGATGTGTTTATGTCATTCACTGTAGAAATTCCTTTGGTTATACCTCAGCCCTATAGTCTCAGTGGTACTTGCGATAAATGTGTAACACTGCAGTACAAATAAGTATCCATGTAGCAGTTGGAATCTCAGTCCCTTCAAATGTAAAGTTGTGTGTGAGTGTGTGTGTGTGTGTGTGTGTGTGTGTGTGTGTGTGTGTGTGTGTGTGTTCTAGATTAATGTGGTTGAGGCCATTCACACTTATTACACTTCCCATTGCCCTACTTTAAGCACTCATGCTGATGTTAGTCACCCTGAAATAACACTTTGTTCAGTGTGCAGCCCTATAAGCTCTTTGGTACTTGCAATAACTGCATAATACTATAGTGTAGCAAACTACAGTATATAACAAAAGCGGTGAACCAGCCACTTAGGACAATTCAGTGAGATATTCCTGCAATTTCAGCCGTTGATACTGGCAATAGTGAGTCACCAAATTGTTGAACGGAACAAACCAAAAACCATATACAGAGCTGCAGCACCTATGCTGACATAAAACGATGACACTTCGTTGTAAAAATAGATATCCTTTTAATCAAGAACAGAAACAGGAACAAAGAGGAATAAGCGCTTTCACGCGGTACAACCGCGCTTCTTCAGATTTCATTAATACATAATATGGATCCAGCTTATATTCCGCATTAGGCGGGAACTTGCATCAATTAGCTAAACCATTTAATCAATTAGTAGACTTGCTGCTAGGCAACTGTTGCATAGTATGTGTATCAACATTATAGACAGTAAGCATAAAGCACATCGATATACATATAATCAGCAAATATGGTATGTTCCTATACAAACTAAAACTGTGCAAGAGCCATTCCATAAAAACATTGATGGAGCATCTCATTCGTGAACGTTAAAAACAATGAGCTCAAGCTATATCTATAAAAAACTCTTTCAAAGTCAAACTGTGCAAATTAAACAGACCACAATATATTGGTCATATTGTTCACAAAACAATCAAGATACTCGATTGCATCCATCCATTATAATTATAACTAAACCCTAGACATCAAAAATGTATATATACCCTTTGATAAAACACACTTCGAACATTACAAATCTTAGGCTTTTTGTAGACTGCATACAGCGTTGAAATATATATCTCGCTTAAACAATTACGATCATCAAAAATAAAAAACCAAAGTAACAAAGAACAAATATACGATACCATATACATGTACATAAGCTCTCCTTGAGCACACTAGATACCAAATTGCTTACGTTTAGCATCATCAACCTTACTAGACATAGCGGTATGGAACTGAAAGTTCAAGCGTAAAACCGCTAAGCAATGCGCTGACGCCATAACGCCATGGCTACCAGGTCAAGAAATTATTTAAAGCAACAGTGAGAAAATAAATTCTATCAATGGTTTTGCAATATACTATAAATATGGCATCAATATTGCACATGTTCCTATAGCAAACAATGTCTGCATTAAACGTTAAGTGCTTGTTACATTAAAACATATAAATTAGAACGTATACACACATATCTATGTAGTATTATCTTCCGTACTAAATACACTCTCTTAGACATGGAGGGTCTCTAATATTCATGAACAGCTGTCCATGTGACGTCTCACCAAACAAATTAATATATGACCTAAATACATGTCTGTAAGGTAAACATGGAGTCCTTGTAAACAACAAGGACATACCATGATAATCATAAGTGTCGTAGACTAACATCATGAAGCAAATGAGCCATGATGGCTGATATGAAAAAGAAATGGAAAGGACAGCTTATCAATATCATGCTTGAATAGAAATCGGACAACGTATTAAATAAAAATAACAAAATACACATTCTGAAAACTATGAAAATCAAGCATGAATGTAATCATTTACAAATATAAAAAAAGTGTGTGTATAAGATGCAAAAAAATATATGCATAAATGAAACGACCCAAAAAAATATATATATAAACCAATAATCAAGGACAGTATATAAGAACATTGAAAAACTACATGCATAACATGGCATGATATATATTATAGGCAAAACTTGTTAAAGGGAACCCACTAATAACGACTTAATATATATTTGTTTATATTTGTCTCATCACCATTGCTTAAATATTGAATTCAGTATACTAAATTTAGTATATTGTCATCGAGACAACAGCACTGGTTTTAGAGATATAGAGCTATTAATCCCCGGTGCTAAATGGGCTCCTAACTTCAAAATCCATTGCAGTTCTGAGGTGGCTAGAATGTTATCCTTATTACCTCCTCTATTGTTGTCAATCACCAATTGCAAGACCCTAAAGGTGAAGCAATGCGACGGATATTCTATGACATGTTTTGCTAGTGCATTGGTTTCCACCTTCTTTCTAATATCATAGAGGTGATTGTATATCCGTTCATGTAGTTTTCTTTTAGTTAAGCCTACATAGAACGTTGTACATTTGATACATGTAGCAAGATATATAACATTACTTGAATTGCAGTTAGCAAAAAAGTGAGGTATGAAGACATAATCCATGATTGGATGTTCAAAGGGTTGTTCCTTTGTGATATAACTACATCTTTTGCAATTATAACATGGATAGGTGCCTTGTTTGTGTGAAACTACTAAAGGCACCGTTCGAGCTTCTATGGAAGTATGGATATCCATACAAAGCATCCTTTTCAAATTTTTGCTATTCTTATATAAAAAAATAGGATATTCCCCTAGAAATCTGTTAGTTGGGGGGTCCATAGTTAGCAAATGCCAATTGTCACGAATAACCTTCTGTATCCTATTAATATCACTGGTATATGTACTTAAGTATCTGACAAAGTCACTGGGGATGGGACCTCTCCCACTGTGGTGTGGATTCACTCGAGTTGTTGATTTATATGTGAACACCTCATTAGGTGAGGTATCACCCAATATTTTGTATTTAATACTTTCTACCATTCCTGGATCATAGCCTCTACTGACAAAAAGATCTTGTAAAGTCGAAGCCTCTTTGACAATATCCTCTTCTTTACTACAAAGTTTCTTGATCCTTGAAAATTGGCTGCCAACAATTCCCTTGAAGACATGCCTGGGGTGCATGCTATCGAAAGTTAACAGTGAGTTGCGCCACAAAGGTTTCCTGTATAAAGTAGATGTAACGCCTCCTTCAGGTGTAAAACATAAGGTCACATCTAGAAAGTCAATGTGTGTAGTGGATGACTCAACAGTAAATCTCAAGAAGCTGCTGGTGGCTTCTAGATTTCTGAGGAAGATGTTGAAAGATGATATATCATCTTCCCAGATGATAATGATATCATCCACAAAACGCCTATATAATTTAACATGTCTAAAGCTCTCATGGGGAAAGAGAAACTGTTTCTCCCACCATAGGACGACCAGGTTCGCATAGGTATTTGCACAGGGGGTGCCCATGACTACCCCCCATTTCTGCAAATAATACCTATTGCCAAATAAAAACACATTGTTATAAAGAATAAGTTCAAGTAATTGACTTACAAGAATGTTCCTGTCATTACTATAAGAAGGTTCTTTACTCAGAAGCTGCCTAATGCTCTCTAATCCCTCAATATTAGGTATTGAAGTGAATAGACTTTTAACGTCCAGAGTAATAAGCGTGTGTTCCTGGCTCATGTCTAACTTGATGTCCTTAATGGTGTCAAGGAGATCATAAGTGTCTCTCAATATGGTTGAATAATTATTAACGACCGGTCTCAGCATATCCTCAACGAACTTAGATATGTGGGCTGTTACCCAATATTCCCCTGATACTATGGGTCTATATGGTATCGGTGTAACATTCTTATGGATCTTAGGGAGGCCCTTGATGATAGGTATTACAGGAAACTCAATGTGGAGAAAATTATATATTTCTTGGCTGACCTGTGTGTGTGTGTGTGTGTGTGTGTGTGTGTGTGTGTGTGTATGTGTGTGTGTGTGTGTGTGTTTCTAGATTAATGTGGTTGAGGCCATTCACACTTATTACACTTCCCATTGCCCTACTTTAAGCACTCATGCTGATGTTAGTCACCCTGAAATAACACTTTGTTCAGTGTGCAGCCCTATAAGCTCTTTGGTACTTGCAATAACTGCATAATACTATAGTGTAGCAAACTACTTAGGTAGGACTTCTAATCTCAGTCCTGGCAACTGTGAAAATGTGTGTGTTTGTGTGACAGTGTGGGCATGTGTCTTTGCAGAGACCTGATTTTGGGGCCATTCACACTCACTAAACTTCCCTTACCCCTCCTTTAGCACTGCCGCTGATTGTAGAGACCTGATTTTGTGGCCATTCACACTCACTACATTTTCCTTATACCTCCGTTAGCACTGCTGCTGATGTCACTCACCTTCAAAGATACCTTTGGACAGCTCTCTAACATATAAGCTCTGTGGTGCTTGTGATAACTGCGCAATATTATAGTGTCACAAACTAGTTAGGTAGGAGTTCTAATTCTGGTCCTGGCAACTGTGATAATGTGTGTGTTTGTGTGAGAGAGTGTGTGTCTTTATAGAGACATGATTTTGGGGTCATTCACACTCACTACACTTCCCTTACCCTTCCTTTAGCACTGCTGTGATGTCACTCACTTTAAAGGTATGTTTGGACACTGCTCTACCTATAAGCTCTGTGGTACATATGATAAATGAGGAACAATGTAGTAGCAATATCTGCATAGGTATGGGGTTTGAATCTCATTCCTGGCAAGTGTTTGTGTGTGTACATATATCTGCATATATGTGTCTGTACCTTAAAGATTTTGGCCCCATGTACACCCAGTACACTTCTCAGTGCATGACTTTAGCAGCCCTGCAGATATCATTTACCTTAGAAGTACTGTTGGCAACTCTAAACCATGTAATGTTAGTGGTGCATGTGGTAAATGCATAACATAAAGGTCTGAAAACATAGTTAGAGGTTTGAACCGCCCTCCTGACAAATGTAAATGTGTGTGTAGGGTAAAATATTCAATGCCAGTATTTACAAGGGCTGGCGATGTTCATCACCTTAGAAATACCTTGGGACAACATCCATCCTATAAGCTCCGTGGCATGAGTGATAAATGCATAGTACTGTAGTAGCAATACATAGCTAGGTAGGGTTCGAAACTCAGTACTGGCAAGTGTGTGTGTGTGTGTGTGTGTGTGTGTGTGTGTGTGTGTGTGTGTGTGTGCGTGTGTGCGTGTGTGTGCGTGTGTGTGTGTGTGCGTGTGTGTGCGTGTGTGTGTGTGTGTGTGTGTGTGAGTGTGTGTGTGTATATAGTAATCTTAGTGTGTTTGGTTGATGAATATCCCCTGTGGCTGTGGTTATTAGCAATCAGAGGTGTGTCCAAACCACAAAACGTACCACTCTACATTCTACAACATATGTTGTAAATCAACATATACCTATGTACTACCCTCAGCCCTATAATTTGTAAGGCATATGCAATCACTGTGTTACAGACTAGGGATTTCTGTGCACATACAGCTGTACCCTGCCTATGACATGGTGGATGTGTTACCACACTGCCATATCCCGTAGTCTTGCTGCAGCGCCAGATCCTGGTGACACACAGATGGCTAGAACTGAAATGGGATACAGCATATTAGAACACATTCACTCAGCACTTCACTTGTGAGGGGAGAGAGGGGTAAAGCTGGCACTGAATGTGTTGTCAAGACTGTTGCCAATATCTTTTGTCTCAGGATAGGTATTAGCATTGTGCAGTAACTTACAGCATTTGTGTTTAATGCTGTGGAGGTTGTTGATGTAACTATCAAAGGTTGTTGTGATTGTCATCAGTGTCTGCTGCATGTCTGCCATCATAGATGCCTGTAGGGGATTCCATGAGGGATCCAAAGTTGTGTTTGAGGCTAATAAGGGAGTTCAACAGTCATGGGACACCACCTTTTTCTGCAACAGTGTCCTCCTTCTGATGTACACTTTAGTAATGGCAGGGGGCCATCACATTGTCTCCCAGTGTTTGGAGGACAGTGTTTGGGTTCTGCTGGCTCTGGCTAGTATCATGCATTCATGTACCTGTTTGTACAGTGCATATGTGTATGATTCCACAGTCATGCAGCTATTTCCCATTGTCATGGGTCCAGTGAAGTCATCCATCCCTGTTTTCATGGTTGCAAAGTCAGCTTTGGAGAGGCTTTGTAAGGTTACCTTTGTGGGGGGTGTGGCTGGCATGTTGAGTTCCATGTTGATTACAGTCTATGTGGATCTCATCATGCAGGGATTGACATCTGTGGATGAGCAACAGTCCCATATTTAAGTAGTCAACACAGGTCAAGGTTGTTGCATCCTCTACCGGGGGTCAGTATTAGCTGGTCCAGGGCACTGGAAATGATGCATCCCAGAAGAGTTGGGCCACTGTACTGGCACTTGGCTACTTTCCCCAGGTGATGGAGGGGTAGTTGAAGTCTTATGCTATGTCAGTGTTGCGTTGGACCACATAGATGGCAGGGCATTGAGGAATGTGTATTGACAGTCTAGCGACATAGATGTGGACCCATAGTAGGCTATGGTCTAGATTACGCTATTACCCCAAGGCAGTTTTACCAGAAGTATCTCCTATATATTATGATGCAGTACTAGTCTGGAGGTATTCCTAGCCATATTGAATATGGAGACAAAACCACCAGTGGAGGTGTGGTGTAGTCCATGTTTGGGGGCTGACAGCTGTGGAATGCATCATAGCCTGATACTGCAGGTCTGCTGTTGTGAAGCACCTCTTCATTACATCAGACATGTGTCCTCCACTCCGAGTGATTTGAGAGACTGCATCCTGACAGTTAGATGTCTACTGTTGAGCAGCATGACCCTCAGACTGCATACATGTCTAGCTGTTATGGTAGTAATTACATTAGGAACAATGCCTAATAAGACACTTAGCCAGCACCTGGAAACCCAGCACTGACAGATATAGGACATCTGTGTCAAGTCATTGTGTTCTGTCAATCATGTCATCCTAAGCAGAGGGGTACTGGATACCCTGAGAATGACACAAAACATGTAAGCCAATGTTGCAGTCAATCATCTGTTGATAGTACTGCAGCATCATTCTGGGTGATGGAGGTACACTGCTCAGGGCTACTGTCACACCTGCCTGGACCACATAATCAGAGAGTTTAACCATGTCTATTGTTATGTAGACCAGGGAGGTGTGTCCCAAGTCATTCACACCCACATGGCTACAGAGTGATACTCATAGTTGTTGTGGAGTGCCATGACTGGCTGTGTCATGTGTTATATGCTGGCATGTGATAGATATTTTGCTGTTACCTGCTCCATATTCAACTTAGTGAGTGGGATATGTGTATGCCTCAGTATTGAGTTACCCATGATCACTGTATTGTGAAAGGTGCTTAGCCTTAGGATTTTAGGTTGAGGGGCACAGTGTGTAGGTTAAATATGTGTCCCTTGGCATGTACCATGTCACGGTGTCTGAGTGTGTGTCTGTCTTGCTGGTCTGTGCTGTTTGGGTAAATGTACATTGATTGCCACTGGGAAGGTAGGTGTGTGGCTTTCCACTGTATGTCATGGCTGTCAAAGTGGGTTTCATGGTGAGCTACATGTTCCACATGATGTGGTGCAGTTGTTGATCTTATCTTCTTGGCCTGCTAGTCCAGTCTTTGCCGGAGAGTGCATATGTCCACATTGGGTGATATATGGATAGCTTTCATAGGTCTGAGTGCTTGGAGTTTAGAGGGAAGGGTTGTTTGTGTACATGAAGCAGTTGCAACATTGCTGCAGAATGGTAAATGGGTGAAAGCACAGAAAACTGTCCTTAAAACATGCCAGGAGGAGTGGACATATCTAGTAAGTACTGGGGCTACATCTGTGATGAACAAGTACTGCTGATGGCTCCCAGGTCTGCCACACTTCTTGATACAATAACCTGATGAAGTGCCAAGCCATAATACTAGTTGAAGTGCAAGACAGAAAGAACTAGCATGATGTAAGGGTGGAAAAGACGACTGATTGTCTGCCACCTGTAATACTTTACCGCAACTGTGCAGTTATCAGCAGCTTTGACCATGTGACAGTTCAGTAAGCTCTGTAGTGCCTGCGATAACTGTATAGTACTATAGTAGACATAGCTAGATAGGCAGGAGTTCTAATCCCAATACTGGCATGTGTATGTGTGTGTGTGTGTGTGTGTGTGTGTGTGTGTGTGTGTGTGTGTGTGTGTGTGTGTGTGTGTGTGTGTGTGTGTGTGTGTGTGTGTGTGTGTGTGTGTGTGTGTGTGTGTGTGTGTGTGTGTGTGAATCATGTACTGTCTGGCTTATACTATTTTTGAATTGCGTACTACCCTTCACACTTCTCCTCACCCCAATCTAGTAGTCATGTTAATGTCATCCACCTTAGAAGTACCATTGGACTAGCTGGAAATGTTTCAGCTCTGTGGCATGTTTGATAACTGTGTAGCACTATAGTAGCAATAACTAGAAAGGCAGGAGTTCTAATCACCCTACTGGCAACTGTTTGGATGCGTGTGTGTGTTTGTGTGAGAATCATGTAGTGTGTGGGTTACACCATTTTTGACCCATGTACTACCCTTTACACTTCCCCTCACTCCAGTTTAGTAGTCCTGTTGATGTCATCTGCCTTAGAAGTATCTTTGGAATAGGTGGAAATGTATAAGCTCTGTGGCACATCTAATAACTGCATAGTGCTATAGTAGGAATACCTAGATATGCAGGAGTTCTAATCCCAATGCTGGCAACTGTTTGTGTGTGTGTGTGTGTGTGTGTGTGTGTGTGTGTGTGTGTGTGTGTGTGTGTGTGTGTGTGTGTGAGGACCATATCTTGTGTGGCTTATACCAGTTTGATGTGTATACCATACATGGCTGGTGACCACCTCCCACTGCCATTACTTTATATAGTGTGGTAACAGAATCTGCCTCACATGCAGCAGGTTAAACCATTGTACAGTCCTCTGTACAGAACTGTGTGGAATATCCATCTGTTTGCAACCTATACATGATCAGAAGTGGTATGTGTGCCTTACCAGTGCCCATATATGTGATATTATAGCCAAATAGGCCACAGTGAGTGTACTGACACATATGGCAGCATCTGGTATCATGCCTGACTGAAACACCATGTGGATGCGATGTCTGCCACCCTGTCAGGTGGCCAGCTTGTAGGTGCAATGCATGAGTCCAGATGCTTGGCTTTACAAGTGAACTGTATGTTTTGGGTCACAATAAAGTTTAGAAGAGGTGTGGACTGACATATTGTGGTCTCAATGTGTATATATCAGAAACACCTTGCATCTTAACAGAGGTGTGTACACAATTTATATACACAGTAAACCTGTAATATGCCACACATGTCCCTACTTTAGGCCATTTGTCCAGCCCATTTTGCTGGCCACTGTCCAGATGTCTTGCTACTGACAAGTTGTGAGGTATGCTACAGGAATGTTGAATTCACTTCAGATAGGCCCCAGTGTTGACCACTGTGGTGCAATGCAGTTAACCCCACCACAAGTGAACATGCACATAAAGCAATATAGCTATTACATAAAGCAATATAACTATTACTGATGGTTGCGCGTATGGTAAATTGCATGCCCTTCACATGCCTGGGGAATTGCCAGGCAACAACAGAACAAGGTCATACTCACCAGCTTCAGGCTGTTGTCCCATATGCAGACCATAGGGTCCTAGGTAGTTGTAAGAGGGAGTTATTGCCAGCAGACTCACATTTGGCCTTGGTACAGGATGGATGCAGCATGTCTGCATAACTACAGTACTAACCCCAATAATACACAATGTCCTGTCCTCACCATAGATGTGCACCTCTATGCATTAGAAAACCCCATCCACAGCTGCAATTGGACCTGACACATGGATACAGATACAATACAGATACATGTATGTCTGATAAATTAGTGTACTAATCCCCACTGGAACCTTACCTGCACGCTCCTCATCCAGTGTGTGCATGCAACCCACCTCCACAATGCTTCCCTCAGCTTCAAGGCTTGTGCATTGGGCGGGTGCCCCAAGTTTGGTGAGGAGCTCCTCAGTGGGTGTCAGTGGGGGCTGGATGGCTGGGCCACCACCTGTGGCTAGCTGGTCCCTTGCTACAGCAGCAGCCCACTGATGGGCATGGCCGATGAGGTTGGTGGCCCGATGCTGAACATGCTTATAAGTTCTGCTGTGCAGGCCGGAATCATTTACCCTGTGGACCACACTGTTCCACAGGGTGGTCTTCTCCCACACATCTTCTGCTCTCTGTCCAAATAACAGGGCATAATGTCTAATCACATAGTGGGTGATGATGTCAGTTTCCCCAACAGAGAATGCCAATAGGCAAGCCCTCTGCATGTTACCTGAAAGACATAAACAGGAAAATGTTCACAGGACCTCATATGGTTGTCAAATTGCACATCAACAGTGGATATTACTTGCAAATGATCCACACTAGACCATAACCCTCCAAGCTATCATGGCTATAGCAGCTTGCATTACACTCCTTGCCCTGAGCAGTCTTATTCCCCCCAATGTTGGACACTTGGTTGCATAACCCTCTATTCTCCATTTATTTCTGTGTAGAGGGTTGACAGTGGCCATCTTCCATGTGGAAAGTGTGTGGATGGTGGCAGGTCAGTGTTTGATTATGGTGTGCGATGGAGCTGTGAGCACAAGCCTGAGTTCATTTAGGAGGCAAACAGTGATGTTATTATGCCCCATGGAGATATGTTGTTGTTGCCATCAGTAGGCAATATGTACATGCTCACCATTGCTGAGAGGAGGATTGTGGTTGATATGCATATCCCCCTGTACAACTGGGGTGGACAGGGTGGTGATGTTCTCACCTAACCTGTATGATGCAGGTTGCCTATATCCATGGCATGTGTGTATGAGGTGCTCTTTACCCCCAGTACAGGGTGAATTGTGTTGTTTCCTCTGAGACTTACAACATATGTGGAGACACAGTTGCAATTGTCCTTGCTGGTGTGGATATGTCTGATTTGTAGTCATAGTCAGCCTTACAGGAAGGCACCTGTAAACTTACATGTTTGCTCAGATATAGGTGGACTTGCTTCCAAGTTGTTGCCTGCTCCTATGTGTCCCTGTACAGCCAATGTAGCAACCTACTGTGTGGTTTGTTTATTGCTGCTGTCCACCAACGGGGATTACTCCACCTTGGTGGAGGCTGGTTATACAGGTCAGGTACTGCTGAGTCCATATAGCTACAGTGGATATAAAGCATGCACACCCCTGTTACAATGCCTGGTATTTGTGCAATTGGAGTATGACACCACAACAACTCATTTTAAAACAATTGCCACCTATAATGTGACAATTCAAATGTAAACTTAACAATCTGGTCTGTGAAAACATATGGAAATAATAATTAGTACAATACGCCAATTGAATAAGTGTTCACACCCTTAAACTGGTATGGTGTGTATGCACCTCTTAAGATGGTTACAGCATTCAATCATCTTGGTTTGGACTCTAACATCATGGCACATCTTTACTTGGCAATAGTTGCTCACCTTCCTAGAAACATCTTTGATTGTATTTCAATGGAATTGTAAGGTTAGGGGTCACATTCAAGATGAGAAACATTGTGAAATGATCTTCTGTGGTCTGATTGTCATACAGCACACAAACCTTACATTCCAACAGGGGTGTGTACTGTATATAGGTGTTGATATAGCTGGTAGTGGTAGGCATGGACAGAGGGTAATAACACAGGTGGACACTTCTCTGATTGATACCTGATAACCATGCCTACTCCAGTACCCACATCAGTGTCAGGGCAATCGAACCACCAGTAGCTGTACACATATATATCTGTTGCATGCACTGACACTAATATTACACACATGTGCAACATGCACAACCTATATATCTGACTGCTTGAAACCCATATGATTAGTTTTGTGTCTTCCAGCCGAACATATGTATACATACATGTGCTCAGGGGATACCTGGTATACATTTCTGTTGTATGTTAGTATGGCACACTGTATTTACAGTCTTGTCACTTAATCATACTTCTCAACCTGTTACAGCAGTACGTCCAAAAAATGGCTCACATAAATGGGTGTCAAAAGGGACATCAGTATTGATACTGTATTAATATAGCTGCACCATACATTAGTACATTGATTGCACAGTATGGTTTGACATCACTGTGATAACCTGGAAGATGTCCAACAGTCATAAGTAGGCTATGATGGTACAATGTCATTGTTTCCAGACCTGCCAATGGTTTGGCTGACATTACACAGGTATATGTGTATGCGACTACAGATATCAGTCACAAATGTGCGTATTGTCCAGCAGAACACTGTACAGTTGAATGTTATTAATTCAATATATCACATGCAGTTCAATACACATCTGCAACAGTACTTTACTATGCACATGCAATATATAGGTCTCATAGCTTTACAAGACAAATGTGTCATACTTATATTCACAGGAAACATGGATATGGACAACATCCCATTAACTGGCCTAGCAGTGGCACAGTCACAACTGTTTGACAGACACCCCAGCAGTTGTCATATATGAGCTGTCCTTTCCCAGGGTAAGTCAGGCTCCTGAGCTGTGATCCTACCTCACAAATTCTCAGAGCATCACATCTGGGCAAAGCCTAAAATGATGGGGGGATAAATAGGGAACGATTTTAAATGTTCCTGTTACAAACATAGGAAGTTTGTAAAATGATACATTTTGCATTACCGTGAATATTCTTACGGATGTGGAGTCTTAAACTCAAGTGTTTGTCATTATGTGATGACTTCAATCCTCAGCTATTTGCCAGAAAAGTACAGATTTCAGGAGGAACAGACAAAAAGTATAATGGGAAAATCTGGGCATTCTGTGATGATCTGTACAGTTGAGAGGTATGTCTGTGATCGCTCCTACTGCTGAGACAGCCAGATGCTATGACCATAGCAGCTGTTCAGCAGGACATTAGTACAGCAAGACTTGTTTGGACATATATTCATCCAAATCATATTTCCCATTATTACAGACCACGTATTGCATTCCGTTACTTGCTTACATGTTCCACTTACCTTTTTTCTTTCTTCTCTTTTCCAGTTTATGTTTTACTTGTTTTCTCTCTCTCTCTCTCTCTCTCTCTCTCTCTGTCTATCTATCTATCTCTGTGCACTACAGGGATAGAGCTGGTTTGAATAGGTGGCAGCATGGCTTTTGTAGGTGATATTCATGACCAGGTGATGGTCTGTGCACCTATTGGGGTTCCCCACTTGCTAGTTGCATGCAGAGCAGTTGTGTAGTTCTTCCAACAGCCAGTGTCATGGCAACACACTCCTATAACTAAGTACTCTATGTGGGCGCTGTCCCTTTCCCTTACTTGTGAGGAAGACATCCTGGAGTTGTGTGAGCTACTACCTCTTACAACAAGACTTGTGGAGACAAGCCAACTAAATGGTGGGAAATGTTCAAGACTTAGGGGAAGAATGTGAGTATTGCTGTTATATGTTTTGAATACTGCTAGTTAAACCGGGTTTGTCTGCAAATGCTACTTCTGCACGGGTTTCAGTCTGACAAAGTTCTGTCTCTGCATAGCTCTCAACTGTAGGGCCAGCCACATAATGGCCACAGGTTAGCCTGTTATGTTTGGTCTGTACCCCAGCCAGGTGCTGTCCTTGGCAAATCAGTAGCATACTCTGGTGATTGCATTCTGTAAATGGTAACATCCATTTATTTTTCTGACTTTATATCCCTCAGAAAATATATGTTACATCAAACCCTGTAACACCAGCAACTTTCTCAGTGTATAACAGCAATATTTCAAGTATGGACATGTATTTGGGCCTCTGTCCACCAATTATGTCAGGCTTTGTCCAGATGTCATACAGTAGGAGGTTGATAGGTATAACGGTCTATCATTATTCAGTGCTGTCATTTCTGCTGAGGGGAAAGGCTGGGAAACATGTTGAAGTCTGTGCATTCAAGAGGTTGGTGTATAGAGAATGCTCTTAGATCCCCCTCTAACATATTTTATGTGGAGGACAGTAACACATGTTTTAAAACTAGGCTGTTAGAACATGGTAGACATATTAGTGATAAGAAAGTTGACAGTTCTATAGCCGTACATTTTTATAAATCTCACTATGGGGACAGCAGTGGGTCCAGAGGTACTGTTTTTGAAAAAGTCTGTTCCTCAGTTTGATGAAACATTCATAAAAGGACAGTTATTATGTACAGACTTAATTTATTAATATTAAGTGTGATACTTTATCCCATAGGGTGTTAAATAAGGAGTGTAATTGGAGGCTGTGTATTTAATTATGTAATTAGGTGTTAATTGCTCCTTGTGATTAAGGCATGTATTTCTGCTAATGTTTTACTCCTTGGCTTTGGCCAAGACATCAGAGTATAATAAACATGTTTGAATTTCTGGCTGGTTGTATTTCTCTTTGCTATATTCAGACATTTTATTTGCTTTGCTAAGAGGTTGTTGTATGTCTGGCCATTGTGTATGGCCTATCAAGATTTTGAAGTAGTGTACTAATCACTTATTTGTTTGGACTGTGGGGATGGACAGATGTGAGTGGCATGGGTCCTTTTATATTCAGCTGTGCATGCTGCCCCAGTTATGGGTGGTCTATCAGGAGCCCATGTTTGTATGGGCATATGGGCATTTTGGGACATGTATATATATATATATATATATATATATATATATATATATATATGTGTGTGTGTGTGTGTGTGTGTGTGTGTCTACATATATATATATATATATATATATATATATATATATATATATATATATATATATATATATATATATATATATATATATATATATATATATATATATATATATATATATATATATATATATATATATATATGTATGTATATATATATATGTATGTATATATATATATATATATATATATATATATATATATATATATATATATACCAAACCACAAACTGTAAAAATAGGTGCCCGGAACCACAATATTTCCAAAAAACATTCCCGCACTCAAAAAAGGAGACAGAGCTGTTGTGGAAAGCGTTTAATCCGCCACGATCTTCCCCAGACCGGTTTCGCTGTTCAAAAGTGTCATCAGTGAGTACAGAAAAACGTGACCTACATGCTAATATAGGGCTACAAACATATGCCCTCTTAAAGCAACATGCTACATTTAAACAACCAAATTACACACTCACCTACAAAACCCCTAACAATAATTTTAAATATCATACAGATATTACCCTACAAATAACCAAGAAATGCTTAAAATTCATGAAAGGATGTGTCTACTAAATGCTTACCATTTAAAAAAAATTTTAAATAAAAAAATATACAAAAAAATATATATATATATATTTTTATATTTTGTTCTTGAAGTGTGTTAACACGGGAACCTACACCCTTGTACCTCCCAGCTAATTCAAATATAGTTAAACCAGTCCAACTTTATAACTAATGTCCCCCTACCACTGATCATTCAAGCCCGGTTTATACAGGGCCCCTAAATTAATAATCCACCTTCGTTCCTTATTGGTCAATATATCATGTCTCAAAGAATCACCATATATTCCTGGTTTAAGCATATCTATGCCCACAAAAGTAAAATGAGCTGCTGCATGCACCATTGTATGTTTATATAGGGTACTTCGTGTACGTCTACACTTAATATCGCTTATATGCAAAGCTATATGCTGTTTGAGACTGCAAGAAGTTTGACCAATGTAAAATGCCCCACATTGTCAAACTGCCATGTATATAACCCAGCTGCTGGTACATTTAATGTGGCACCTTATATCGTACATTTTACTGGTATGGATGGAGGTAAATGAACTAGTTTTAGAAATCAGTTTACAATATTTGCAATTACCACAAAAGGTACATCCATTTCTACCCCAGTTGTAAATATCTCTTTGGGTTACTTGCTTCTTAAATGATGAAAAATATTGGCCCAAATTTTTCCCTCTACGGTATCCAAATTCACAATTATCACTAACAATTTGAGAAAAGTAGGGGTCCGCTTTGAGTATATACCAATATTTCGAGATAACCTCTTTGATCTTGAAAGTATTACTAGCATATGTAGTAATAAATCTTATAGTATTCGGTACCCCTGCCTTACCTTTGGAGGTATGTTGTAATAAACTGGACCTATCTAATAGTCTGCCCATAGCATAAGCTTTTTCCACTACCTTACTGGGGTAACCTCTATCCAGAAACCTTTTCTTAAGCCCTTTGGCTTGTATATCAAATTCTTCTATGTTAGAACAAATACGTCTAACTCTTTGAAATTGGGCTGCTGGTATATTCTTTATCACATGGGCTGGGTGACAACTAGATGCATGTAACAATGAATATTTAGAAAATGTTTTTCTATGTAACGTGGTAACAATAGTCCCATCTAAAACCTTTGTAACATGCACATCCAAAAAATCCACCGTAAACATATCAACCCTGCCACTGAACTGAATACCATGCATATTGCTATTAAGATACTTGACAAAGTTCTCCCATTCTGGTTGGGTGCCATTCCAGACCACCCAACAGTCATCTAAGTATCTTCGCCACATTAATAATTGTTGAGAAAAGCCAAAGTCTGGACAATAAATATATTGTATCTCTAAGTAGCCCATGAAAAGGTCTGCATAGATGGGGGCAAAAGTAGCCCCCATAGCTGTACCTTTACTTTGCAAATACGAATGATCTTGAAAGATAAATGCATTATGTTCAAGTACCAACTTAACCAGATTTATCAGGAAGTCCATTTCTATACTGGAATAGGATCCAGCTTGCCGCATCCAGTATTGAACTGCCATAATGCCACCTTGATGGGGGATGCTTGTATATAAAGATTGAACATCAAGGGTACCTATTTGGGCCCCCACTGGAACCTGTAAATCCTCCATCAAAACGAGAAATTCTTGAGTATCACAAACCCATGCTCTAACCAAACTTAATAGTGGTTTGAGTCTATATTCCAGGTATTCTGAAAGGGGTTCTGTGAGTGAACCTCTACCTGCTACTATAGGCCTTCCTGGAGGTCTATATAAAGTCTTGTGGATTTTAGGAACCAGATAAAAATATTGATGTCGAGGGGAGTCTACTAGTAGTTGTTTAAGTAGTTTTTCATCTATTATACCCCGCTTAAATGCCCTAGTTAGGAACCCATCTATAGTTTGCTTAAAATCCTTAGTAGGATCAATGGGTAACTCAATATATGATATAGAATCCTGAAGTTGTCTAAGGGCTTCATGGATATATTCCTGACGATCTCAAACTACTGTAGCTCCCCCTTTATCGGCTCCTACTATAATAATCCTATGATTGTCCACCAAAGACTGTAATGCCAAACTATCAGTTCTAGATAAATTATGTGAAAAATGTGTAAAAATATGAGTTTGATTGGCCTGAAGCTCATTCATAATCATTTGTTCAAATGTTTTGATTACGATATTGTAGGGTGGTTGAAAGGTAGACTTTTTAAAATGAAAATAGTCACCCTCCACTTTTTTGCCTTCCACCTCTTGATGAGCAAAATAATATTTCAAATTCAACTGTCTAGTAAATTGCTTGACATCTTTAATTGTATCAAAATGTGACACATAAAAGGAAGGCACATACCCCAAACCTTTATTCAACAATTGTAGTTGACTTTCATCTAAATGATACTGTGACAAATTTATCACCAAACTATTAACATCATCAACATTAATGTTAAAGTCCTCAGATGTATTTGTAGAACTTAGATCGACTGTGCTGCCAAGTGAGTCAGGAACAATTGTTCTATATCGTTGGTTCCGATGTTTCCGACCCCCTCTCCTAAAGGGGTATTAGGCCTTTTGGGGACTGGTGACTTGAGTAACTCTGTCTCCCCCACCTCATTTTCAGTATCAGTGTTTGAATAACTAGAAGAATTTCCTGAAGTAATAGTTGCTGTAGTACGTCGAGAACTGAGTCTACCCCTCTTACGTTTAGAAGCACCAAAATTATTCTGTTCAAAACGAACACCTTGCTTCCGTTTTTTCCATGTGAACACAACATCATTCTTATAGTCATTAACATCCCTCATGTATTTCTTCATTTTGCGCCCCTGTAGCTCTTGATCATATTTGTCCATATCTGCCTTAAACTGAGTATACAGTTCTAAATACTGGCTGTTATCAATAAACAATAATGTGCGTTCCTTACAAGACTGTAATTTGGTGTTAAGATCCACCAACTGTGAATCATAATACTCCACTAATAGTTCCATAAACAATTTTGAAGCCGTTGACTGAACCCCACGCCATCTTTGCATGAAAGTATGGTCATCAGACCCTACCCCAGGTTTCATATACACCCTCAATCCTCGAGGGACTACATGGGCCTGTAAATAGGCTTTTAATAATTTGATATGCCATACTAAGGAACGTACCTTACGGGACAAATGTCCCATTTAGTAGATAAAAAAGTGAGAACAGTCACCACGATAAAACTTCTTCAATGCAAGTAAATTCCAGTAGGCAATCACCATGTAGATCAAAAACTCTTTATTACGAAGTGAGGAATAAGCGCTTTCACGTAGTGCAAGCTACGCTTCATCAGATACAATTACAAAAGTTAGTTCACATTTAAGTACAAATCTTTTTGGCGGGCTCATTAGTTCAATTGCTTATTCACACATTAATTAATTGTGAGACTCAGTTAGCAATGCATTATGCTCCATGCGCTTCCCTTTCTTACAATACAGAAATCAAGCAATAACTTTTCCTTATATTGATAAATAAGTGCTCAATCCTAAACAAAACTAACCACAACATAATCTTTAAAACTAAATAAACTAAATCACTCGGTAGCCACCTTAGCTCAATACTCACATGTAAACATACCCATACGAAGTACGTAGTCCGGGCATAAAAACAACAGACCCACCTTCCTTCGTTAGAGCCAGATTGTTAGAATTTAAACCATGTTCAGTTAGTCATATGTAAACAAAACATCCTAAACGATCTCCTTGCGAACGAATATTAAACTAACTGACTACCTAGTAAAATACCAAAACATAGCAAGATCGTTACTATTATGTAC
>NC_056732.1:1419220446-1419365446 GCF_019279795.1 Protopterus annectens
TGCACTTAGTGAGTGACTTCACGACTGACAATGATATGTCTCTGACATACCTCTTCACTGGCACACTGTCCACAGACTGGCCACATGTCTGCCTGTTATGTTTTGTCTGTTCCCCTGACAGTTTGTGCCCCTGGTAAATTAGTCATGGACTCTAGGGAATGCATTCAGTAAATACTCACATAGGTTCATAGGTTCATAGGTTCATACTAGGCTATCTGCCCAAGGGAATTTATAAGCCTAGCCCATAGTTATGTGGCTTTCGCCACCCCTTTAGTTTGAATAAAAACTATGCCTATTATTTTGCTGTGCCTCTGTCAAGCAGTGACACTGAAGTAATCCCTGGGGTATATCTGCGATCTCCCATCCATTGGTCAAGATTCCTCTTGAACAAGGCCATCGAGGTGCTCTGCCTCACATGTACCGGGATTTTGTTCCACAGCACAGGGAGTCTCTGGGTGATGAATCTGTCCCTCTAGCACGTTCTATTTATCTATTATCTATTTATACATCTATTGGTATTACCAACATAATATTCCTCATAAAGGATGTTACAACAAACCCAGTAACATCTGCAACTGTCTCAATGTATGACAGCAATATGTCCAATCTACCTCTGTGTTTGTGCCTCTGTCCCCAAATGATGTCAGGCTTTGTCCAGATGTCAATGAGGTGCAGACGTATTTATTATCATTTTTTCTTGACTTCATTCCTGCTAACATCCCAGTGATGTAGTAGACCCACAGACATGTCAGGGAGGACGCCTTAGATATGAGTCCTGACCCTGTACATTCTGAGGTGAACTGTACATGTGAGAGGCCTGTGTATGTCTGGCCATTAACAGACTGTCATGATTGTGTACACGTCATGTGTACATGTTATTTGGGCTGTGTATGGAGGGGGTAGATGTAAGTGTTATGGCTCCTTCTTTATCTGACTGTGCATGCTGCTACAGTTTCCAATGATCTATTGGCTGTATGTGTTTGTAGGGGCAGACTGAGTCATGTCCTGTACCAAGGTCAAGATTCAAACTACACTGATAATTGGGACAGTATATGTAGGGCTAGTATGTGTGAGTGACAAACAATGATGTATTTGTTCACACAGTCCGTATACTCTACTGTTCACTACACTTACCGGTATGTGACTGTAACTGTGGGGATGCTGGCTGTGGGTATGCACTTTCACACTGGTGTTTGTTTTCACTGTTGTTACATCCCCATAGTGATTTGCAAATACACAAGTAATTACCCATAGCAGATGTCCTAATTCAATTACGTGTGCTATTTCAGTAAATATGTGTTAGAGCACACAGGAGGGTATTACTGCAGCAACTGTGTTAGCTTATCTATGCCAGTACTTCAGATATATCCCCATTTTCATGGCTTCCACCCACCATTTTGTCAACCTTGGTCAAGATTAATTGCAGAATGGGGTTCTGAGCATACCTGTCAACTGGTTGGATTGTTTCAGGATGTCCAGGTTTATTGCTCATATTTCTGGTCTGTTTTACAGATTATTATAATTTCTCTGGTAAATCCCTGTAATGATATGGATGTTGTCAGAAAATGAGGACATACATTTCATTTACCTACCTCACATCCATCAGAATATGTATGCTGAAACAAACTGTGTCACTCTGTCAGGAAGACTACAGGGGGACAGTGACCTCTTACTTCTTGGATGCTAATGTGTTAGTACTGAGATGTGCCACAGAGAAGGACTTTGTGACCACAGTTGCAATGTAGTGGTCAAGAGACATTGCTGTAAACCTGTGTACCCAGCTCTCTTATAATGTCTTCTTTGTTTAGGGGACTACCATCAATGTGGTAAATCATGGGAACAGGATTTTCCACAAAGGGGATGACAATACATTTTCTGACATTGAACTTAAGGCCATGGCTCTGACACCAGTCACTAATCTCAGTGAGGCATTTCAGTAGGTTGCCAACATCACTTGGGAAGTTAATAATAGCTCCCAGCTTGCAATTGTCTGCAAACTTTGTCAGCCAGAGCCTCTTCATGTTGGCATGGACTTCAGAGAAGTCGATACCAGACATGAGAGGACCCAGGACAGAACCTTGTGGGACTCCACTTATGACTGCTCAGCAGTCTGACTTGGAGTAAACTATTTCCACACTGTGAGTCCTATATGTGACCCAGTTTGCAACCCACCAAATGATATAGGGGTTGATGCCTAGCTTAGTGAGTTTTTGCATGATTCCTGAGTTGGGAATGTTATCAAAGGCTTTGGCTAGATCAAGGAAGGCTGTATGTGCCACCTTGCCTTCATCCACAGCTCAGATGATTGACGCCAAGAAGTTGACCAGGCTGATTGAGCAGGTATAACCTACCCTTCACAAAAGTAGACTGTGTGGGATCCTGAGTCTGCAGATTCCCATATCCCTGTTTATTAGGTGCATGATGATGCATTCCATAGCTTTGCATAACAGACTTGTCAGGCAGTTGGGGTGGTATTTCCCAGGATCTGTAGTCACACCTCGTTTCTGGAGAGGGGTGACTGAAGCAGTGCACAATTCCATAGGGACAAAGCCTGAGGTGAGGCTGTGCTTGAACAGGGCAGACAGGTGAGGTGCCAGGTCACTCTTTAGTTCATGTAGAACACAGCCTGGAATATTGTCAGGCCCCATAAAAGCTGTATTCTTGGCCTTGGACAGTGGTGCTTTAACCTGTGCAGCAGTAATACTGGGTGCCTGGCACTGTACTGGTATTGTGATCAGTCTTTTGAGGGGGGAGAGAGAGGTAAAGTTAACAGTCAATATGTCAGCCAGCATAGTGGCAATATTTGTTGTCTTAGTCTAGGAGGTACCATTGTCTAGTAGCTCACAACAAATCTTGGTATTGCCATGGAGATTCTTTACATAACTGTATGAGGCCTTGTAGTTATCTTTACTATGTGTTCAAATTCTGTTTTCACAGCTAACTTTGTAGTATTTGATGAGGGATCTCAACTTTTAATTGAGGCTGATAAGGGTTTTTTTTTATTCTTGGGACTTCACCTTATTCCATATAGGTTCCCTCCTTTTGTTGTACAGTTTTTTATGGCCGGGGACCACCAGATCGACTTTCTTTTTTTGGAGGTGAGGGTCCTGGTTCTATTGGGTATGGCGGCATCCATGCATGCATTTGTGTACATGTTCATAGTGCATTGTTGTTTGATTCAGCAGTCATGCAACTAGTCTCCATTTGCATGGCTGCTGTGAGACTAGCCACCTTTGTTGTTATGAGATCATAGCTTTGGACAGGCTTTTCATGGTGGTTAAAATGACATAAAAAGGACCAAAGAGTACTATTTGATGCCAAAAGCAAGAATCAAAATAAGAATAATGGCATCAAATATCCAGGCTTCAGGTAAAAAAATACACTGCATGTGCCAACAGCTACGCCAACCTAACACTTGTCAAATGGGAAAAAGAATATGTGTTGTCCTCAAATGTTTTTTCTGAACATGTGTTATGGTATGTATGCTTTGTGGATTACCTTTTTTTATTATGGAGTGGCACTACTGATAGACTAGAAAGTTGTATAATGTTCTTGGAGAATTCTACTAATTTCTTAAGATTCACTTATAAATATTCTTCAACTGTATTGATTTTTTTGGATGTGACGATTAATAAGGCTAATTTAAGTAAAATGAGCATGTTTATATAGAAAACCAGTCCATAAAAGCAATTTGTTACACAGGGGAAAGTATGCATCCTAGGCATGTTCCACATAATGTTTTGAAATGACAGTGTTATAGAGCTATGTGTTTACATAATGATAACCATCAATTACAGACAGCCCTGAATGAACTAAAACCTACAGAGAGGTTATGAGGAACATGAGATTGACTCTTGTATAGAAGCGGCATGGGCTGAAAGATAAAATAAATGTAAACCGTATTTCAATGAGAGGGTGGTTGTCACTGATTCCACAGTGACACAGATTCCACAGAAAACTCAACATGTAAGGTTCCCTGTGTCTTTTTCTAGCAATATTGATCTCTTTTGCAACATAGTTAAGAAGTGGAACATTCTAAATACTACAGAAGAATTGAACAGTATCATAGATGCGGTTCCCCATTTTACTTTTAAGAATAACAAATCATTGAAGAGACATCTGTGCCAACATGGGCACATGTATACAGAGAATAGACTACCTAATAAACAAAGTACATATATATGTACAACTTGCTCAGCATGTAAATATATTTAGAATGGGGCTCTCTATAGGCATCTCACCAATGGCTTTAAAATAGAACTTAGATTTTATACAGACTGTAGAACCACTAATTTAGTATATTTTTGTTTTTGTATTACATGCCACACTTTTTACATTGAAAAGATCAATCATCCTTTTAAAGATAGAATACTAGAACACTACAGGGACATAAGGAATTGTAAGGAAAATAATGCACTAGCACAACACGTGCTATGCTTTGGTACTGACCATAATTTTAAATTCATGGCTATAGAGATCATTCATACTAATATTAGGGGTGGCAATGTTTGGAATATTACTGAGGCTGTTGAACAGAGATGGATTTTGATGTTACAAGCAGATAAACCACCAGGTCTCAATGGGGCCACCTCCTTGAAACCTTTTCTTAAGGGACGTTCTTTGAAACATTGAAATGTCACTATGTTTTTATTATGTTTCTATTTACTCATAAATTTCTATTGATTTTTATACTATGTAAATGTGCTTTTTACTAAGTGTATGTGTTTAATTAAGTAGCGCTACTGATGGGATACTGAGTGCTTTAAATTGTGGAGTGATGTTGCATTAAGTTAGTCTGATGAACTGATCTATATGTTTGTGAAAGTGCTTGCTTTTTTCTTACAATAAAGTGATTTTTTACCTGAAGCCTGGATATTTGATGCCATTATTCTTATTTTGATTCTTTTCATGGTGGTTACCTATGGAGGGGGAGGCTGTGGATTTACAAAGGTGATTCATTTGTGTTAAGATATAACAAGGGAGGAGTTGACTATTGGTGTAGAAAAACAGTCGCCCTTGTTAGCAAGGACCAGGTTGATGTGATGGGCATGTGCATCGGTACGTGAGTAGCTCTCCCAGGTAATGGTGGGATAGTTGAAGTCAACCAGTATGAGAGTGTTAGGCTGGACACTAATATTCTCCAGGTTGTTTAGGGACATGGAGTGTGAGTCTTGGGACATATTTGGGGACCTATAGCAGGCTACAACCTGAACCACTGTCTTACCCAATGTTAGCTACACCTGCAGGACGTGTAATGCATAATGTTGTTCTACCACTCTGAAGAAGTGTGCATCTTTAATGAATATGATAATACCACCACCTGTGGCTTCAGTCAAAGTTCTGCAGCCAAAAGTTGTGGAATGAGTTATAGGCTAGTAGTACAGGGGTGCTTCCTTGCTGTCTTTAACCAGGTCTCTGTTACCGCACAGATGTAATTGTTCCCCATTTTAAGGAATACTTTCAGTGAGCGCATTTTCAGATTTAGACTTCTAGTGTGCGGCAGCATGACCCTCAGATTGCATGAGTTTGTAGTTGTTATATATATATATATATATATATATATATATATATATATATATATATATATATATAGATATATATATATATATGAATTATGTATAGATTTGTCCATATATATGCATCTCCATACATATATACATGTATATATAGATAACCTGACTGATTCTACAGACTCCTTTCCCTACTGTTGAATATCCGTACTAACTGATATGTTGTGAATGTCATCACTATTTTATAGGGCTCAGATGGTGTAACGGCACATTGCTTTTATTGTAGTTTACATGGCCGTGGGTTCAAGACTTGGCAGGCCTTATTATTTTGTTGCAAGGCAGAACAGTTCTGCTGGGGAGGTAGGGATAAGGGCAATAATTAAAATGGGTCCCTAGTTTGGGCCCCTTCAACCCCATTTAGACAGCCTTTGGACAGATTTGTTGCAGTAAGAGGTTCAGATTGTAGATTTGATGTCCGACTGCAGTACTACATATATATATATATATATATATATATATATATATATACATATATATATATATATATATATATATATATATATAATATAGTCCACCATAACGCCGAAACTGTACAAAACCAAAACTTCACAAACCCAAAACCATAAACCCAAAAAACAAGCATACACCACACCACACACAAACCACTCCACCCATACCACAAGACAAATACACACACAAACCCCCCCCCCCCACCAAACACACAAATACCTACACTAGGTGTTTTTACCTTACATTCACATTCTTATTTAATTATTTTTAACATTTATATATTAAGGTTTACATATTTCACTTCCTAAAAAGTCAAATTGCTATCAATATTCATCCCCCTTGGTTGTACAGTTTTAAAATTTATCATCTTACAGTCTAACTTATTTAATTCATTTTTGAAGTTTCCTCCATTGACCATAAAAGGACGTGCTAATACGCTAAAGAAAAAGCCCTTATTACTTCCCCCATGGGGAGCTAAAAAATGTTCTGCTACTGGATTAAAAGTATTTCCCTTCCTTATGTCCCCAAGGTTAAAAATATTTAAATAAGAATGTGAATGTAAGGTAAAAAGACATGCGTTGCTTTAAATGTGTAATTGATATAAATTGATGGCAATGAAATTGAACCTGTGGGATGACTATTTAAATGGGGTGATGATGTTATGAAAATTATTTCTTTGAAGGCGAAAGGCCGAGTTACCAAAAGAATAAAATAAGAAAAAAAGTTTCCAGCTTGGTGTTGTGCTATTTGGATACCTGCTCAGTTTTGTTTTTGTCTTTAGTCCCGCTTACAACTGCTTACTCCCACTTACCCCCGTGCTAATTTTCTTAAAAAAGAAAAAATGAGTAATAGGAAAGTGTTGAAAAGGGGGGCACGAAGAAGGAAAAATGATATGAAAGATAGCTAGGGATGTGCAGGATGGGTGTAGGGAAGGTCCACAGCTGTCCATTTCTACTACAGCAACAGCTGTGCATATATACCGAATTTGGAGGTAAATTTGGACACTCAAACCCCTGAGAGAGAGGTGAGGACAACAATAATGTGTTGTGAAGCCAATTAGACCAGATTATACATGTCCAGTGGACAAGTGTGTGAAATGGACAGCTTTGTAGGGGGCAAAACTTTTTTTTTGGGAACAGATTGCCCTTTTTTTAAGTGAGAGTGGGATGTTGGGGAAGGATAGAAGATATATTTGGGGAGGTAGGTTGGGTAGGAAGACAGACAAGATAGCATACAGGGGTGGTATATGACACATATGGGGGGTAAACCCCATGGATGGGGAGGGGTGTTTGGTAATCAGAAGCCCACAAGCCTCCAAATGGATACAGTGGAAATGAGGTCCCCACCCATGGGCAGTCACCACTGAACCTTCATGGTCCCGAAGTTGACTGTGTTGGGGTATGAGCAGGAGGGGCAGGTTGACCCTCTAAATGTGCCATGTGGCCCTCAAGCTGGCGTAGCAGATCTCTAAATTCCTTGTGGAGCTCACTACACACCAGACCCCGGACCTGGCTTTGGGTGACAGGATCCTGTCCATGCCCACGCCCAGGTGTGGGATGAGCCCCATCCCCTGAGGCAGTTCCACCCGAAGGTGGTGCAGGACCAGCAGACAAGGAGGTCCTGGGGTGGGTCCTAGACATGCTGGGGCCTGGTGCCACAGCCAGATGAGGCTGGAGTTGTGGATCCACTGGGATCAACCTTCCTAGACATGCTATGGTGTTGCAGTTTTAGAACATATGTTGGTTAGTAATGGTAAACACATTCCAGGATTAGTTATAACAGCATGCATGAGTATTCCCATTAACCCAAAACAACAGATTTGGAACATCTGCATAGCAAACAGAACACATGCATATATGGAACTACAGTGGGCATTACACCGGCATGCAGGTTACTTTGATAGCAAGAGGCCACCAATGATAGTATTTGAACAGGGAACATTAATTGGAATACATTTCAACATTTGTAGAACAATAGGACATATGTCCCAACAGTAGGTTTTGTGGGAAACATACCCATTCATTTATGTGTTTAAATTATTGGTGAAGATAATTTGGGGGAGAGAGAGATGTCAATTAAGAAATGTAGATTCTTGCAGTGGTCACAACTTTAATGATCACTGCTCTAATCATTACTCTACAGGTATTATTACAAAAACCTATGGCATTGGGTTGGGCAGTGGTATGTTTGTACATAGTGTATAATTACAGCCTTCTTATAGCTACTTTATACCTTTCCTTACCTGGAAGACCTGTGGAGGGAATGTTTGTTAACATTACCTGACTTTCTACCCATATTCACATAGTTAGGGTTACATATTTGCACTCATACTGTGTGTGTGTGTGCGTATGTGTGTGTGTGTGTGTGTGTGTGTGTGTGTGTGTGTGTGTGTGTGTGTGTGTGTGTGTGTGCTACTGACATACTCTGCCTTGATTTCTATCAGTCATCCTGGTTGTTGGTAGCAGGGACCAGTAGCTGTGACAGCATTACACTTTTGAACATTTCTTGGGGAGACCACTTGGTGTATGTACTTATCCTGCTGTCATTTGCAGCCTTGGGGGTTGGACCATGGGTGTTGGATACAGTATAACTACAGCCTTCTTATAGCTGCTTTATACCTTCTCTTACCTGGAAGACCTGTGGAGGGAATGCTTGTTAACATTACCTGACAGTTTCTACCCATATTCACATAATCAGGGTTACATATGTGGACTCATACTGTGTGTGTGTGTGTGTGTGTGTGTGTGTGTGTGTGTGTGTGTGTGTGTGTGTGTGTGTGTGTGTGTGTGTGTGTGTATACGTGTGTGTGTGTGTGTGTTACTGCTATACTCTGCCTTGATTTCTATTGGTCACCCTGGTTGCTGGTAGCATGGACCGGTAGCTGTGACAGCATGATAGTTTTGAACATTTCTTGGATGAGGCCACTTGATGTATGTGCTCTTCTTGCTGTTATTTGCAGCCCTGAGGTTGGACTGTGGGAGCTGGAAACAGTATAACTACAGCCTTCTTATGGCTACTTTATACCCTCTCTTACCTTGAAGACCTGTGGAGGAAATTTATGTTGACACTACCTGACTGTTTCTACACATATTCACAAAATCCTAGTTGAAATTATGTACAGAGCTTACTACCACTCCTGGGATTCGAACGGTGGCTGTTTATGCTAAAATACAAGTTTGCATTTCATCAGAACAAATTATTGAGAAACTGCTGTCATTCTTGAATGTTTTCTGTCTAATTCTCTCTTGGTTGTACAATCTGACCTTGTGATTACAACATTCATATATATACATTCCTATACATACCTTTTGACATAGCACAGTGGGGAAAACATTACTATTCTGATATCAGATTTTAGTGCATGAAACATTTCAAGTCATACATTAACAGAGTAAAGACAACCAGTCTGAGGTTTTCACTTTTATTGATAAGTACTTACACTTTTATTGATATATAACCTGCATGTCACTATTACTCTCCTACTGGATTCTTCAGTCATTAAAAGCCATACCCATGTTTAAATACTGCAAGGTGACATTGTACTACTTTTTTTATTTATTTGCCCTACATAATACCAGCTAGATTGTTACTCACCAGCCTCACAATGCAGCCTAAGCAGCCTGCTGGTGTGGGCTTCCCAGTTCACAGTCCTCTCATCTGCAGCTGTACAGGAGATAAGAAAAAACATTTATGCATACCTATCCATCACATACACAGGCTGGACTTTGGAGAACACTTATTTTGACTAATACTTACACACAGCTGGAGTACTTCTTGCCCAGGCATCTTGGACCAACTGGTGCTAAAGGTCCCTCTTCCTCCACTTCAAGTCGGCAAAGTGGTGCCGGACCTGCTCACCAATCCAAGAGATGCCAGTGGCAATGGTGAAATCTTGGGCAAGATGGTCCCAGGCCTCTGCTTTGTATTGGGAGCCCTGGTACTGGTCCTGCAGCAGTCCCCATTCATGGACTTTAATGAGGAGTCTGACCATGACCCTCGACTCCTGAATGCCCCAGTGCTGTGCCTGAAAGTGCACACCTTCACCTACACCAGCAATAGTGCCTACAGTGGGGAGCTACAACTGGTTATGAGCTGTATTCCCACCTGTAAGGCTTAAATAGGGCTAATTTTCCACCCTTTACCATGATTGGACAGTTTTGAAACTGCTGAGCTAAGCTAAGCACCTGGTAACCCCACTTAGCAAAGATAACCATTGCTTAAAGGGGTAGATGCTAAGCCCTGCTTACCAGTGCGCAGATCCGCTTAGCTATGCTAAATCTTGCTTAAACTTTAAATTTCACTGACACCTCACATTTGGGGCTGCTACACTATCCTGGATAACATATACATAATAATATTCACTACCTATTTATTAAAAATTAATTTTAGTTGTGTTTCACATATGAAAAATGCATGGACCATTGTGGGGCTTGAACCATGACTGATTGTATGATAGGTGACCGCACTAATCACTACAATATCCCAGTTTCATTATTTGTGTGGTGTAAATTTCTATTTAACTTCTTTTGATGCTTAAACGCTGCTATGCATAGCTGCACGACGGGCAAACCTATGCAGCTACATTTAAACTTTATTGCACACAGAAAAAAAAATAAGGACTATATTTTACATATTGCTGTTAGAAACTTAGAACATTGATAGAATGACAAGGCTTTGCATTAGCATGTATTTTGCAAGGGATATGCAGTGTGTCACACTGCTGTTTTATCGGACTGCATTTCTTTTCTGGTGTATGGTGCACACATATATGGCAGAATGTGTACATTCTGCCATATATGTGTGCTTTTCTGAGGTAGGCTGTCTGTTATTTTCTCCACAGACACTAAAGTGTCCGTGGAGACTTTCATTCATTTTCTCAAGTGCAGGGGGTGTGTGTATTGTAAGAGCACTGCTCTCAGACACACCCCTTGCCTTTGTACACACAGACCATGTCCGTTTAAGAGTAGAGCAGTGTGTCTTCATGAATATGCAAGGCGAGCTGCTGCTCTACATGTACACGGTCGGTTCCTTGCAAGAATAACTTATTCTTGCACAGAACCTTCATGAATCCCGGGGTATATGTTTTTAAATATGTAATAAATACTTACAAAATAAACATCTGTCCCATATTTTGAACCCAAGACCATCACACCTGCAGACCACTGCATTAACTTTCCAGACCCCACAATTCTTATTTAAAATAGGTGGTTTAAAGAAAACATAGTAATTGCCAGTTACAGTCATTAAGCATGTTTCAGTGGAGTTGAGTGCCCCATCTTGATTAAAAAGTAATTAAATGAAAAAGATCAACAATGGGGTGTACCTTGGACTCTGGTGCAATAGTACATCATTAGAAAGCCAAACACATAATAATGGATGTAAGTGATGGGTGTGATAGTAGATAAATGTGTCCTTCAGCAGCAACATGTAGAAAGACACCTGATAAACATTAAATGCAAAATGGATGTTCAACTGGGACCCTGGTGGACACATACATCTGTATAAAGCCATGCATATACTGATTGATGTAGAAAATGTATATCACAGCCTGTATGTGTGCACATATATCTTGCAAATACATCTGCTGCAGCAATGGTGCAGTAGATCCATCTGTTAATTGCCTTACAAACATTGATTTTGCTACACAAAGTCCTGGGTTCAAATCCAGTGGTGTGTAGAATTGAATTTACAGTATTGTGAAGGCAGAAATTAATGACCGAGTCATGCACTCTTTATCCACACAATGCATTTCAAATTACATGTCTGCTATTCACTGATGGAGGTCACAGGCCTGCAGGTAGGAGCACACTTCACATATCCCTGTAGCAAAACTATATCTGCATAAAGTGTCACATCATGCATTAATATGCATTCACACAGAATGCCAACGCAGGTACTGCAGATGAGGGCTACTAATATCACAGTGCACCACACAATCCTTCCAAAGTCACTGTGCAGATTATCATAGCTGCACAACTACCATACACATTAGAAGTCCCTGCTTGTAACAAGGCCTGCCCTCATACATGCTGCAAATTACTTCAAGACCACAACACATAGCCTGGAAGTTGCCAAAATGGTGGACATATTCTTATATTTATACTCCATCTTACCCAAGGACATACTAAACATGTTGCCTAGTACTTTGTTAGTGATACCGTTGTCTAACATTCTTATGTTAAATACATGCCTTATTTGCAGTGGAAAGGGTAGCCTCACTCTGGCTCTGCCTCTACAACAAGGCTGACACAGCTCTCACAGCTACTCCTACAGCGTGTTGTCCGAAGTGTTCACACTCTCTGCCGATGTCTATTACCTGCATCAGCAGCTGCAGCCTATAGCACACACATCTCTATGGTAAGGTTTCTGCTACAGACCTACCCTCTGTGATGATGTAGTCTCCTTACCCAATAATGTCCAGCACAACATATCAGAAAGGGGCCTTAATCTACATGAAGGCCTTATATATGGTATAGTGGTTGCATGTCATTGGCTGATGATAATGCAAATCAGCTGTGTTAGCTGCAATTAGCATTTCAGACCCACAGATTGGTTTAGAGGCTATAAACTGCTGATGAGAAGCATGTTTAAAAGACAAGCAGCTGGCTACAGAGAACCAGTCTGTATGAGACTTTCCTCACACAGGGCACACCTTTATGAAAACTTTACTATCACCACCTATCAACAGAAGAGTACTGCACTCTATCAGGTATGTAACTGATTTTGTGTACAACAGGATGCAGATGGGTGAACAGATGTATGCGGAATAGGGAATATAGATTAAACCTGTTGTAGACGTGTGATAATGACATGCCATTGAGCTCCTGCTGTCTTACACCTACACAGGATGTACAGTACATCAAGGGTGCATTGTCTGTGGTCATTGTGGCACACTGGTCTTATTGGACTGTCTCTTTATAGTGGTTGTAATAACACACTGCTATTGTGTGGCACTGTTCCTATGATGTATTACTGGGGGTTGCCCATAGGGGACACACCACAGTAGACCCAAGTATTGGGTGTATGATCATACAGTAGTATCTGTCATGGCACACATAGGGATACCTGACTATTGCTACTATCTCAGTTGTATCCACACACTTAGTATGTTTGAACACTGTGCAGTATGACATATGTGAGCAAGCAGTGGATACTGCCAGCCATTTTGTCTTTGCTGTACCTCTACATACTGTACTTCCATGTATATGATCCTGTAATGTGTTCCCCTTTTGTTGTCTTTCAGGAATAATGTATCCTAGATGCCATGCACCTTTCTCTGATGTGGAAAATGAATGTATACTGGAAGGAGTAAGGCAACATCATCACATCATACTATCCAGGGGAGGCAAAACAGGGAACGGCGGGCTGCACTGTAGGCAGACCTTGTCCATGATGTGAATGGCATGGGCCATCAGGGGAGAACATATGAGCAGGTTTGACTCTCTGCAACAGACATGATCAGTGCTGCATGATGAAGGGCAGCATATATAGTCAGGGATTGTGCCATCACCGGTGGAGGGCCTGCAGTGGAACAACCACTCTTGGCTACTGAGGAATTCCTGGCAGACCTAGTCACACACAACAGCTCCCAGGCATTCATCACACCATACATCGTGGAGGTGGGTGTCACAACTTCCACAGCAGAGGAGCATGCAGGGTAGGCTTACTGTGATCAGCATTGTAATACTGTAGCAGTCAGTGTGTCAGGCTGCACATACTTTTACATAATCAAAGGAGAAACAGTGGAAATGGTGAAGAGCACCAAGTTCCTAGGGGTACATATCACTGAAGACATGTCTTGGTCAATAAAGACAAATCACATTATCAAGAAGGCACAACAGCATCTATACTTTCTAAGAAGGTTGAGGAGAACAAAACTACCACATTCAGTTCTCACAACCTTCTACAGGGATACCATCAAAAGCATCCTGACTGGTAATATCTTGGTGTGGTATAGACACTCCATATTTTTCAGATCGCAAATCTCTCCAGAGGGTATTAAAAGTGGTGGAGGGAATTATCAAGTCCACCCTCCCATCTATCCAGGACTTGCCCTCTACTTGGTGCCTCAGCAGAGCTATGAAAATAGTCAAAGATTACACTCACCCTGCCCATGGTCTGTTTTTGTGTTTGTCTTCAGGCAGGAGATACCATAGCTTATGTTGCAAAACCACCAGATTTAATAGAAGTTTTTTTCCACAATCCTTTAGACTTCTGAATTCCAGTAATAACATACACCATGCTAGTCATGGAGGTCTGGAGTTACAATGCTGAAGTAATTCACAGACATGTGCAATAACTGTATGAAAGTACAATCTTATACCTTATGTGCAATATTAATGATGCCAAGTTAACATTCTGTGCAATATGCCAAGTTAGCATTCTGTGCAATTTGAAATCTGTCTGATTGTGAACTGTGCAATATATTATCTGTGCAATATTTTGGATACTGACAAAGACGTGTAAGTGGAATAGTCTTGGTGCATGTCATTGTACTAGTTACTGCACTGCATAAATGTTTTACTGTTGTTATTGTTGGATTAGCTTTAGTATATGTGCTATTGTTGTATTAATATCAGTATATGTTGTATGTACATTGAGTTCGAAGTAACACAATTTTGTTCAGTTGCATTGCTGTGCAGTCTGAATAACAATAAAGTTCACTTTGACTTTGACTTTGAAGTAACACAATAGGTACTGTAAATGTGAGATATATGGATATGTTACCTTGTTGTACTGCAACATGCATTGGTACTGACATTACCTCACCCTCAACTTTTCACAGGTCCGTCAGGTATTGGCCAAGACCATGGTCCTGCTCCTGCTAAGCATGACACCGTTTTGTTAAGGAAAATTTATATTCATTTGAAGTTAAGAGCCAGAACAATGCCCTATTTAAACATACTTTTGTGTGAAAACAGGGTAGAATGTTTTTATTTTCCATTCTGAAACAGATACATAAGGATCTTTGATGGGGTAATCACAGGGGTGTAGTTGAACAAGTAGAAACACTTTGGCAATGACAGTTAAGAAAAGAAAAGTCTCCTGGTTTAAATGAGACATTTAATCTAATATGCCTTTTAAAAAAACAAAACATATATTTCAATATATTTGTTAAGCTAGGTGTACTGAGTTTTTATGTGTTGTTTTATCAGTTATAGTGTCATATTGCTTAATTAAAAGGTAGATTTTACTGGGCATGTCTTATTAAATTTACTTGAAGTGATTCTTATAAAGGTCTTGAGTTGAATGTGTATTTTGCTCTGAGGAAGTCTATTTTGGGCAAAAGCGGAGCAGAAAAAAGTTTGACCACTAATCCCGTTGTGGGTCCTTGTTATTATGAGTACGGGTGGATTTTTCATACACAGCAGTGCAGGTATTCATGTATTGACTTTTTCTTTCTTATCACAGGTGACCGGGGGGTTGGTCTCTTTCCCTTACACAACCTGATGTCAGTGTCTCTTCGGACTCTGTTGAGGATGGTGTCCACAGTGAGGCACATGTGGCGGTGGTTGGGGGATGAATTTGTCCCACAGATAGACATCATAATCAGAATCACATTTACTGGTCAAGTATGCACGCATACAAGGAATGTGACTCTGGTTTCAGTGACTGTCCAAATATGAATTACATAAGCAACATACATGCAATTATTAAGAAAAAGACAAAAAAATATACATATATATATATATATATATATATATATATATATATATATATATATATATATATATATATATATATATATATATATATATATATATATATGTATATACACATATGTACATACAAGGACATCCCACGTCTGGCTCCATTGTCATTGCACACAGTCAGTATGTCCACACATACCCAGTCCCCAAATGCCACACAAATTGGACAGTCAGAGGGTGGAGACATTGAATAGGAAAGTGTGGCAACTATGGCTCCATTGAGCGAAGACACTGGCTGTAGCCAGAGAGCTGGAGAGGTTCCACATAGGCAGATTGACAGGGGTGCTTGTAGGAGGCCTGCAGTCTATCCACCACCTCTTGCAGGTGTCATAGGCTTGTGGTCCCGGTGTTCCCATGGGGGACATGGTCCCAGCAGACACCAGTCACTGTCAGGTACTAACACCGCTTCTGACCTTGAACATGGAGATACCGGTGCAGATCCTGGCAGAGCCAGTTCCTGTGTTTGGGGCCAGAGATGGTGAACTGTCAACTCTACCTTGCATGGTTCAAAGCTGTCCAACATACACATGTGTAGGTCTAACATTGAGTTTGACTGTGTACATGTATCCACTCACACACCACTGTCAAATGCAGTTCACCTTCTGACACACACAGCATCTTTCTATGGTCCATCTCACCTGCTTCCCTTCCTGACTCACACACATGCTGTCAACCATTTGGGTCAGTCTAAGCCTCCAGCACCCCCACAGAACACTCTGTGCAAGTGATACCTGTGCCGCATCTCTGTCATCCTCATCATCGATGCAGGCAAATGAAGCTATGTGTCTGATGCACAGGGTGACTATATTACTTAACATGTACTTGCGTAATGTAGTGTTGTTTTGCCATGCCACTTGCAGTGGTTAAGGACAGATACTGTATGCTGGCATTTGTCATGAGTGCGGCAAATACTTTTGTGTACCTTATGTTGTATGACATTGTAATGGCTATATAGTACATGCTGACAGGTGTGTCATGGACCTGTTTATGATTTGTTCAGGACTCTGTTGGGCTAACCTATGGATATGCAGTGGCAATAAAGCAGCACAGGATGGCATGGCAACACAGCAGAAATATGTCTTCAGCAAGGTACAGCAATATAAGTGCATGGCTTCATAAGTTTTTATGTGTACAACAGGCTAACAAGGACAATGGCAGCATTCAGCGTACTCATGCATCCCTAATCTGTGAACAATTCTACTACCCTTGGTAAGTGTCACCAGGGTTTTGGGAACTCATGCATCTACAAGCTGTGGTGACAGATATGACCCATCTGCAAACATCATGTATTCACCACAGACAGTTGCCTGTCACCCATTATGATTGTTGTGTTCTGCATTCCATTTTGTATCTTGCATATGCTGTGTCACAGCAGATAAGTGCTTCACATGTATTGGGGGCCTGTATCATGTACGGCGTACTGTGTGTGTTACATATCTGCCTGTCCAGCATGTACTGTGTATACCACAGTGATGTTGTATGCATGTAGAACAGGTGAGGGATGCGTTAGTCCTGTCATGGATATGCAGGAGGTACATAATGGGATCAGACACCTCCCTGTATGGAGCCATACATGCCCCCCAAAGCATTTAGCAGACAGACTACACATGTACAATCATGACACAGACTCCATAGGACATGTTATATATGCTGCGTATTGGTGCACCATGGAAGCTGTATGGCTGCTACAGTTTACAATATGCCTGTGTAGTAACATAGCAAGGGTGCCATTGCACACAATGATAGCTGTGATGACTTCCACATTCAGTATAGCAGTGACAGTCTGGGATTTACACCCCAAACCTGTCACTGTAGGGTGTACAACAGTGAATGCATCCTCATATCTTACCAACCATTGAGAGTCAAAAGCTACATTACTCTCTGTGTCCATAACTCCATGTATAATGGCTCAACTTTGTGGTGTGTTGACACCACAATATTTTGCATGGGTGTATGATTTTCCACAAAGTAGTATTGTGCAGTCATTGGAAGTTAGTCTTTCTCAGTGGCTCAAATTACAGCTGGCTGTGTCTTAGGCCATCCTGGATAACTGTTGGTTCTGTATGGCAGTCTGTGACAGCTCCCAGTATGCAGTCACCTGCTAATGTATTCAGTCAGAGGTCACTGACAGTGGCTGTGATTGCAGAGAGGGAATAGGTAGATGGGGCATGCCAATAATGGTGGATAGTGAACCCCACTGGTGACTGGCATCATTGCAGCACATGTCTCCCAATGCTATTTTCCCAGAGTATGACTGTCAGACACTTGCCTATCCACCAGCTGACAACACTCTATACATGACATACACAGATTCCAGCAAGGCCTGCTGAACTAATATTTTCATACACCTTGTCAGGCCATGGTTGGTGGAGTGAGACTTATGTCCAACATCTATTGCATAGTATAAGAGTCAATAGGCTCCACCAGTTACAGTCGGTAGGCATGATCTGGCCTTGAGCAAATGTAACAGTGTTTGATCCAGTGTTACTAGGTGTATGACAGTGTCAGTGCTTGTATCCCTGCTAACTCCTATCATGGCATTTCAGGTGACATGACTCAGAGATCTAGAGACACCACTTAACACTACACACTAGTTGTCCTCCATGCAAGTAAGTGCTGCGGTTACTTCCAGCATGTTGCAGGAAGAGAGTCACGCAAGATGTCTGTACAGAGCACAGACAAGCACATTAGGGAATTGTAATATGTACATACTGTGTTGCTTAATCATGCTGCAGCTCACTTGCCCAAAGGCTGATCCAGGTCCTTACCTACAATGCCCTACATCAATGCCGTGTCATACCCACACAGGGAATCGACATAGTGCATCATGTGTTTACCAATATGGGTGGACAGTACAGCCCCCCCCCCATGTGAGATCCTCCCTCGTGGGATCTGGCCACACATCAGTCTTCTTAGAACTACAGGCCCGTACCCCCCCTCCCGCAGACAATGCAGACATATATGTAAAGACAGCCATTTATTACCTCCTGTGGGATGGTTGACATAACATGACTGCACCTCCCCCTTCAGATGGGACAGGCCAGTATGCAGAGCTCTACATACATGCATTATGTCAGCAGCATTACAAAGGCATGCACTTGGCTGTATGTGACAGGAGGGACACAGGCTTGTCATAGCTCAGCAAACCTGACTGGTGGACAACTGCCATTACCAGGCTGTACAATAACAGGTGGACAGTGCTGTGTGACAGTTGGGATGAGGGTGCCCCCCCCAACATGGAGGCACTATCTCCTCAGCTAAAAGAAGCACATAGTGTTGTTGTGATGCTGAGCAGACATAGTGAGTGACAAAATTAGCCACCCATGCAAAGCAGAACCACAGTGCACAGTGTAGTTAAATGTGTGACCTTAAATGACAGGCCTAGGTTGTTGGTGACCTCATACGCCATGATACCACATATGATGGATCTGGACTCATACCTAATCTGGACACCCACACTGTCTGTGTCAACTACATTCCCTTGTCCTTACCAAATGTGACACATGACAGTCCTACAACTTGTCCCATAACTTCAATATTTACAGTGCAGTTCATAACTGACCTCTCATTGGAAGACACACAGCATCTATTGCGCATGCTAACATTCCAGGCTGCATCCCACATGTGATCTGACAAGATTACTAACACCATTGGGAAACCCTTGCAATCATACTGACACTACTGGCTACTCACCAGCTGAGTGGACAACAGCAACTGTTATGCCCTTGCTTAGAGGTGGTGTGTCCACTGACCAACATAACTATATACCTCTTTGTATGAGTATTCATATCTCTATGTTTGTAGGGGCAATCATCATGGAGCTTATCAGCACACCTGTACTGTATGTGTTCTAAACACAGTTGACTGTACACAGTTTGCATGTGTGACAGGATGAGCGTGACTGTTGCATGTGGTGGACATTTCCGAGGCACTCACCATGGATCTGAGTGAAGGTACATTAGAGCATACAACTCCTTTGATTGAGCCAAGCCATCTAACTATATCCCCCACTCAGGCAACATTTACAAAACACCCACTTAGGCATCCCTGATACTGTTATTGTAGGGGTCACTAAGTCGCCTATTGCTGGTATACATATGCAACATAGGGACATCTGCCTCCAATAGCTGATCTTTTAGTAGCAGTTCTCAACAGGGTGCAGTCCTGGGTCTCTACTGCTTGGAATCCATTCACCCACAATAAACAATACTACTGACTGTGGCTAACAATGTTGGTTGATGCCTGCAAATTATGAGCACTCATAGAGTCTCTGTGGTATGTCACTATCCTGCAAAAAGGTATTGCAAACACATGCCTGTTGACATAGTAATGGCCATAAACTCCATGCAGATATATATGTGGTATCAGTTCCATCAGTTAGACTTTGTACCAGGTAAGTAGCACATCAGTCGCAACATGTGATGTACATTCTCAGGGGATAATGGACTGGGCACATAGACCTGGCCACACAGGTTTACACCTAATGTGCCTCAGATCACCCTCTCTCTACAGTGGTATGGCAGAAATCCTATGGCATAGTTGAGGCTACAGTCATCAGTAAGTGACATGCTCATAACCTCCAAGTACTCTTCCCTCAACATGCCAATATCTGAGTGCAATGGCCATTTGGTGATGTATCTTTCCAAGCAATACTGGCAATTGCAGACAACAGTATGGTCCCTCACAAGGTCAATTCACCTCTTCAGTATGTGCACAATAGGGATAGTCTGCAATGAGTGTCATTGTCACCTGTGACATATAGAATAAAGATGTCTATGATTGTGAGGGCTGTATGGCCATTATGCCAGTGAAGGTCAAACATCCTATGGTCCCATAACATGATGTAAAATGCTCAAACAGGTTCACACACAACCACGGCTACATTGAGGCTAGCACCACTTCCAATCACTGCATACAGGACATGCCAAGGCACACACATAGTGCAAGTTGGCTGTATGTAGATGAGAACACTTAACTATGTAATGGTACACACTACAGATCACAGTATGTGATGCACACAACACACCTGCTATCTGCTAGTACTATCAGTTCAGCGCATATTATGCTTGATGACATCAGCAGGCCTTGTTGTGGTTAGTCCTTTGTAAGGGACCACATCACACTCTACAAATAAAATACTGCAAAATCCTACCTATATCTATGTCACCAAGATGATTCTATTTGTGCCATCAGGACACTCAGGCACACCAAGTAGCCTGGAGTGAGATTAAAAGCCCTATCTAGTCTTACACACTATAGACCACAGTATTTATTGCATGCAGCATGGCTTAAGTCTTAATACTACACTGCCAGTTGGTGGTCTTAAGGATGATGACATCTTCAGGACTTGCGGAAGAGGGCAATGTGGAAGGCAGGAGCAAGTTACAGGGCTAAAAAGTGCATTATCATTGTAGGTGGGTAGCCTTTGAGGACATGGCAGTTGTTTTTCAGGGGTATACACACACACACACACACACACACACACACACACACACACACACACACACACACACACACACACACACAAACACATACACCAAGCAGCCTGAAATAAGATTAGAACCTCTGCCTATCTAGTCTTGTTCGCTATAGATCACAGTATTTATTGCATGCACCATGGCTTAAGTCTGTTGTATATGTGATTGCAGGCACAGTACTTTTGCATTACACAAACTAGGCTTGGTTGAACAGCATCTGTGGTCTGCAGAATGATATTGCTTTATACTATTATCTGCATCTAGTATCCTAATAGTGGGATAACTGTTATTATCCTAGCTTTGTGTATACATTTACCAGTATGGCCATATGTGGCTGCTTGCAGTTAGATAGGCAAACCTGTGAGCAGGAACAATGTGCCATGTCCATGCATGTGTTGATAACATTATACATTACACCACCTGCTCACCTGTGTCTCTCTATGCGGTAATATTCAGCAGGCACAGGGTTCTGTAGGTAATTGAATTATGTACTATTGAGCCGTTAGTTTGGATCCTTTGAGCAACAGTATGGATGTGTGATAGTGCAGATTTACTCACCATTATTAGGGTATATAGGACAATGCAGGCATACACACATATGTAATTAAGAAGGATGTATATATAAATGTAGCTGTGTGTGTGTGTATAATATGTATATGTGTTATGTAGCTATATAGGGAGAGTCTATGTATCAGTGTAATATATACAGCTATACATATATATATATATATATATATATATATATATATATATATATATATATATATATATATATATATATCAGGTCTCTATCACAACGTCGAACTAACATAAGTTCGACTGTTGTAATATCGAACCCTAAAGTCCATAACCCAATACCCAATAATAACAAAAACACAGAACAGCGATTTTATTTTCCAGGGAAAAAAATTGCTGTTCCGTAACAAAAAAAATAAATAAATAAACCTTAAACTTAAACTAAAGTGGGGGGCTGTGCCCCCCAGACCCCCCTACTTAAAAATACCAAGTCCGAGATCGCACCACAGTGGAGGAAATAGCAAAGCCCCAAAAACGACCCACTGATTTTTTTTCCCTGGGAAAAAAAATAGATATGCCATGGCTTCGCTATTTTTGGATTTTGGACTTTAGGGTTCGATATTACAACATTCGAACTTATACAAGTTTGATGTTAGAATATAGACCCTATATACCAGTATATATCTATTTGGCATTACATAGCGATAGCTATACTATGTATTTGAGAAAGAGATATTAGCAGATGGATATGTATACGTATATGTCTGTATGTATAGACATATCTATACACAGCAGGTCAATCTGATGATGGGGCAACAGAATTTTTCTCATTTTAACTAAGTGTTTGGGCATGCCATGTGCGACTGTCAGTACTCATAAAGTGACTCTAGGCCATACCTACCTGTACTCCAGTCTGGGATTTTGTGTTACAGACTATACCTCTCAAGTGTGCAAAGTCAGATAGAATGTCCAGAGTTTTGGCTTATAGTTTTGGTCTGTTCCTCATACAATTTGTGGTTTTCTGGCAAATTACTTGGATGAACATAGGACTGAAGTCACTAAATAGTGAGATATATTTGAGTGCCTGACTTCAAATCCTTCATAAAAAAATGTCTGCTGAAATGGACCCTGTAAATTTAGCAACTATGTACCTTTATGAGAGCAGTATTTAAAATGTGCCCCTATTTGTGGGCCTTTGTCCCCCTATTTTGTTGGGCTTTGACCAGATTTTTTGCAAAAAGTGGTTGAGAGGTATGTTACAGACATTGACATCTGTCCCCATTTCTGCAGTACTCCACATCACTCAAAATGTCCATGGCATTCCCCAGCTGTCTGCTGTACTTAACAGGTGACTGAGGTTCATAATGTTGCACCACACACTGGCTGACAGTCTGTGAAAACACCAGCATAATAATACCTCACATGCAAAAGATGTGCCTACTTCCAGATTAAAAGCTTCAATAACATCACCCATGCTAACTTTCCTAGCCCACAGAGCCACTCAGGCTGCCAGACACAGTGGAGTCATTCATCACACAATCAACAGCATAAATATGTATGTTGTTATTCCTGCATTACATATGACATACAATGTGTGATTGAGTTCTATGTTGCAGCCCTGAGATTGCCTGGTCTGCTGATATACCATTGCTGACTTACTGTTAAAGCAGTTATATGGGAACACTGCTGTGTTGGGGGTGGGGAACAACAGCACATGATCTGCTAGGACAGACAGTAGTCCAAATATCATGTGACCCCACTGTTTAACATCTCCCTTGACTGATGTAGTGCATATTCCAGCCATGCGGAGTAGTGATTATTAGGAAACACATACTATTGGACTGGGTACCTGTAGTCCCATGTGGATGTTACTTCTGTCCACATAGCCCACTATATTTCCTTGCATAAGTGCAGGAGATCCATGCATATGATACCATATTATAGTAATCCTTACAAGTAGTGTGTAGGTTAGAGACTTACCTTGCGAATACAGCAGTTGACAGGACTGTAGTTGAGGGATGACTCTGTGTGATGCAAGCAGTACACTACCAATACACAGATAGCTACATGTTATGTGGGTTGTCTGACATCAACAATTTTACTATATGTGTTTGAGTAGGAGTAAGGTGTCAGTCCCCAAGGCCCTAGTTTGTCAGTGAATGTGCTATGCATTGTCTCTTACTCAAAGCCAGGGTGTACTGGGCATGCCTATGTCTGCCTGCAGGGACATCATCATGGGGTTCATCCTTTGAGTCCTCCTGTGACTGTGGCTGTGGTGACATAAGCACTGGTAGGGGGCTGTGTATCCTTTCCCTTTGCTGATCCTACTGCAGCTGTTTCCCCAGGATCATACTGTATAGCATGGCACATACTGTGAAAATATGGGCACATGTGGATGGAGAGTACAGCAGGGCTCCACCAGATATATCGAGGCACCAAAACTGTGACTTCAGAATCCCAAACACATGCTCTATGATGTCCCTAGTTTGTATGTGTGCTTCATTATGGTGTTCTTCAGTGGGTGGTGTGCATTTCTGATAGGTGTCATCATCCACGGTTCCAGTGCATAGCCAGCATCCCCCAGTAAATGGCCATGTGGGATGTCCCCCCTAGCAAACATTTGATACAGCTGTGATGCATGCCAGACATAGGTCATAATAACTGAAAGGGCTGCCAGCACACACATTCATGATAATCCCCTGGGCATTGCACACAACCTGGCAGTTAATGGAGTGGTACCCCTTGCAGTTGACATAGATTCTATCCTCATTACTGGGTGGTGACTTGATGCATACATTAGTGCAATCTATGGCACCCAGTACCTCAGGGTGGTGTGCTACACAGTAGAAGGCTTGCATGGCCTATTGTCAGCAGCAGCAGCACTGACTTCAGCATCTGCACATACAGATGTAGCAGACCTGCAGCATCCCCTAACAATCTTTCAGTTTAAATTCACAAATCTGTACTCCAATGGTGCAGAGTATGGGGAAAAATCTGATTGTAGAATGTATGCATACCTTATAGTGCACTGCTGTAGGTGCTGACTGTGTGATTGGCTACTTATGATGCATTCCATCTTCCTAGTATATCATCAACATCATTTAATGGCCCTAGTTTAAGTTAAAGAAAGCCCAACACTGATTAATATGTGACTGGCTTTTAGATACAATCAGCACTGTGGTGCACTGCACAAACACCTGCTCCATAGGTAAACAAAGCTTAGCAGTCAGTGTACACACCCCCCCAGACTTCCAAACTCAGCATGGCAGCGCACCACATGAACATGCTGAAACATACTCCCTTTAACTAAACAAAGCTTAGAAGTGAGTGCACGCACCCCCATGCAAGGATATTCTCAGCATGGTGGCGTGCCATGCAAACAAGCTGAAATAAGCTTAGAAGTCATTTGACACACCCTCCCCTGATGTCAGCTACCTTCTCTGTAAACAACAACATGGTTCCCTGCCTACACAAAGGGGATATGCAGACAAGATTACCCCTTTGTGTTATTCAGTAACTCCACCTAATTTGCATAGGGATCTGTGCTCACAGCCTGGAAACTACATGCTTCAAAGCACTACCACGTTAGCAGCAGCATCAATGCATTATTGCACATACTCCATGCAGGGTCCTGTAATACACTTCTGTCACATAATATTAATTTTGTTTTTTACAATTTTTTTTTTTATTAAGCATATTTGTGCACTGCAGCGTACTGCACAAACATGCTCAGACTATTAAAAATTTGTATTTAATTTAACTTATTTCATTTAATTTGTCAGCCACATGGAGGATAGTTTCAATCATATCAGCCACTTTTGTCTGCCTATATTCCTGTACATGGAATTTTTTCATGTACTCTACAGACACTGACACAGGGTCTTCAGAACTGCCTATCTCCTTGCTGGATCACTCTACTTGCCTCATGTGCATGAGATTCTCCTGCTTATGAGGTGATTTGCATGCCACAGAAGTTTCCATGTCGGAGTGCTTGTGAGTGCCATTCAGCAGCGCTAACTGAACCTAAAAATGCTCACGGCCATGTTAGCAGCATGGTGTGATGCCTGCATGGAAAAAAAAAAACATGTAGGCTTTATTAAATTCCCGCATGTCTTTTAGCTTTTTACTTTTTAAGTATTTATGAAGCATTCAGGCCACTAAAGTCAAACCCTACTAGCTGTAGATAGGCCATGTCGCCACCTTTTTCTGACCTCATCAGTACAGCATAAGATGATTGTTTTGGCTATACTTTGGAAACACAGAGCTGAAGGCAAAGCATGATGTACATAAACATCAGGGGGTTATTGTTAATGTTGCACTTAAGGCATATTTCTCTCTCATTCATATCACTGTCCTTTTCTATATTTATATGTAATTTTGATGTATTTCTCTCCATTTATTTTACTACTTTATACAGTGTCAGTAACAGCTGTGGCTCTGGTGTGGTGCAGCAGTAGTTACCTCATCACTGATCTACTGTGTTACCCACTGCTTGGTCACCAGCTGTCTCCATACCTGCATCTCTACACAGTGACATAGGTTATTTAGTTGGAAGTAATCTGGAGGGTTCAGTGGTAGCCCCTTGGGATCTGTTTCAAGTGAAGAGTGAAAGGTTTCCATCTGAGGAGGCACCTGGTAAATAATGGTTTGCAATTTTGTAGGAAGTGCAGGAAATGCTGATCATAGGAGGTTATAGATTAATGAGCATTGAGCCTTTTTAACCTAGCCATTTATTCCACAATTTTCCCAAACTGTCCCTTTCCATAAGGCCACAGATGAGAGGCCATGTCGGAATTTATAATTTCCCGTCCATTGGTCCAAACTGCATTTGAAAAGGATTATGGAAGAGCTCTGTTGAAAGGGGAGTCTGTTCAAGAGAAAGGGTAATCTCTGAGGCACATACGTGTACCTCCAACTTGTTTTGTTTATGTCACAGACCAGGAACAGATCCTTAGATCATGTAATTTTAGTTCTGTTTGTTTTGCAGATGTGTAGCAGATCCATTATAGCTGAATCAGAGAATGCTTTGTAGATTAGGCATAAATTGCCTATCAGTAATCTGTTGGAAACTGAGTACAGGGACAGGGCTTTGAGGTTGCTTGCAAAGATCATATTATTTACACCCTGTATTCCTTTAGTTAGGAACCTCTGTGGCCAGTTTAGCTATTGCAAATGCCTGGTCAGTTACATGCTGAAGAGTGCATTGTATTTGATTACTGGTCTAATGAGGACTGACTAAAGTGGGACTTTGATGTGCTTAGATCACCATGCTCTTATAAGTTGCACCACACAGAATGATTTTCGTACAACCATGAACACATGGTGATCAAAGTTCAGGTTACTATCAACCTGACTTCTCAACTCCCTTACCACTGAGTCTCCTCTTAGGGGGGTGTCATCAATGTTGTTATTTGCAGGGGTGATCATCTTCCCAAAGGATATAATTATATAGTTTTTTTGTGCTGAGTTTTAAGCGATAGTTCTGGCATCAATTATATGTCTGTGTCAGACCCTCCTGGAGGATATCTACATCTCTGGGGGATTCAGAGACTTCCCCCAGTGATAGCATTGGTGGACATGTGGCACACAATGGCTTCCTACAGCACATCCACAGTGGCTGGCAGACTCACACCACTACCTCATCCTTCCCACTGAGCTACCATTAGCTGGGACAGCAGGGACTTTAGCCATGGAAGTGACTGACCTCTGTATCTGGCACTGGCACAAATATAACCTGTCACACTGCACTATTCATAATCATGGTGTTCTCATTCCTTGTGTTTTACTCTCCTTCTAGGAACAATCCAATCTTGCAAGCAACAATTTCTCCTCCCTCTGTCTATTATATCTCTCCTTTGCATTGCCCCCCCCTTTCATTAGCATGTCACCTGTTGGTCTTTGTCTGTAGTTTGTGTTTGTTTATCTTTTCATACTACAATTCCTGTACACTCTTTCCCCTTACTACCTTCCCCTCTACTCTTCTCAGGAAAGTAAAATGAACATCTGCCATGTTCCAAAATATATCCATGCTTCCTCACACCCATCCCAATCATCACTTTCTCTTACCCTTCAGTGTGTTCATTTGATTGGTCTTCTCCCTTTCTGATTGACTTATACACCCATTTTCTTCAGGTTTATAATCAACAAATTCACTAACTTATCAGACACACTCAATGGGATTCAGAAACATCACTTACATTGCCATGTAATTGCCAAATGGTAGGGACTTTGTTGTGAAGCCCTTAGGGATCTCAACTGCTTTTATAGTGGCAAGTCTTTGCTCATGTAAATGAACATCATTATATACATCCTACATGCACACTATTGGGGTTCTAAGTTCACATACCCATGAGTGCAGAATGAGGTTTTTTACATAACCCATGGGTTTTCAGAAACCATTCCTTTAATAGTTATCTCTATCACACAAAGTGATTCATATTACCTTGCTGATCAGCTTCAGACCACAATGCACTAATTAGTGTGTCTGATGAGTTAGTAGAAATATTGATTAGAATAGTGATTTTTCAAACAATGTTGACTGGCGTAATAAGGTTGTTTTCAGAATCTGGTAGGTGTTCCTCCATAAATTTCATTTGACATTAAAATTAGAATTGCTTCTTTTGGTGGGAGTAGAATTACTGGTGCATCAGTACACAGCTCATCTCCACATTTAACAACTGCCCATATTCTATGAGCTGTAATGTTTACATTAGTAATGGAATGAGTGTAGTGATTTAATAGTTAATGTTCCTGTAAAAATCAAAGCAACTTAACACTATGCTGTAGTGCAGTTTAACAATCACAATAGTCATAATGTCTTGCTATTGTTTGTTTGTGTCTTTCGGCTTTTCCCGGTTAGGGGTCGCCACAGCGGAACTCTGGTCCATTAATGATTGGCAGTAGAGTTTTACATGCTGGCTTGCTGGGCCTAACGTGCAACCTTCAATGAAGGAATGCCCGTTCACGCATGTCACCACATAGAAGACGCTCTGAGAATCAAACGGGCAACGTCTAACTGTGAGGCGACAACGCTACCGCAGCACCATCATCGCAGTATAGTCATAATGTCTTGCTATTAATAACATAAATTAATTTGTACTACTTTTCTAGTTTCTTTCAGTCTACCAATTATTCAGTTATATAGAAGTGTTATAACATTATTATGAAGCGATTCTTGCCATCATGTCTTGTTATTAATAACATAAATACACTTGTACTATTTCCTAGGCTCTATCTGACAACAAAATTATTTAGTTATATAGAATTTTTAGAACACTATATTTTAAGGAAGCATGGACTTTGCCTACATTAAAAATGATCAAAAAAGGGGCAGACTAATAGGAAAATCAGAAACGACTTTTCATAAAGCACAGAATTTTCACAAAGGACATGGAATTACATGTCTGCAGCTGAAGGCATGTATAGAGGAAACAGAAGTGGCTTAAAACTGTGGCTGAAAACAATACACAATTGCAATATAAATTATGACATAGAAAATAATGAAGCATCCAAAATAGGACTTGGTTGGAGCCATACAGTTAAAATTCAAGCCAGATGTATATAATAGATGTGATAACAGGCATGAAAAGGGGAAAGTGCACACCATTTAATCAAAACTGCAGACTATGTGAGAGCAAGAAGCATTTTGCCATAGTATGAAAGAAGTGAAGTAAGTCAAAGCCATTAAACTACATTGTGTAGCTTTAATAGACATTACAAAACCTAAGCATGAGAAAAAGGAGGAAATGTCTCTGAGTACTGTCAAAGAACAGAAAACACCAAGGGCAGTAGCTGGAGTAAAACACAAATAATGGTAAACCTGCTACATACTGACATACAATGCCATGCCTTATAAGTGTTTACATTTAAAGGACTGAAATTGCAAAGCAAAACACAATGCTTGTGGGTGAGATACTGCTGAATGTTTGAGCAAACAGCAAGAATAGTAGATTAATTTCTCAGGTTATGTATTTATTTATTTGATTTGATTGTTTGCCAAGTGAATACTGTATCACAATATTGTCTGATACAATACCATTACTTCACCATCCCAGCTGAACAAGATCTAAGAAGAATAGAAAATCATGGCCTTGATGATAATGAGATAGAGACTGAGGAATATGTAACAATGATTACATTTGTCAAGAAAGATAATCTTAGAATACCCATACAATACCTCCAACCAAGATTCCATTGGAGAAGTAGACCACACTGGCAACTCTTCTGATTACTTTATTGATGCCTGCTTTGCTCACCAGTGTGGTGATGCTCATGGCATCACTCACCACCCTGATAAGGCAGTGCCAAGCACCTGCTTTGTACTTTGGGTCTGCATAATATGTCCCCAGCAGGAAATTGTAGGGGTCTCCATGAAGGAGATACAGAAAAATATATTGACTGTTTACATTCAGCACCATCTAAAGCCATGCCCATTGCATATGTGACAGTCTTGGAAATGGCAACACACATGCACTAATGCAAGTTGCAGGTGGCATTCTGACATGCATTGATGGGCAGCAAAGTGCATGATTCCACAATATATTGACCCATACATGAATGGTATTCTTAGGCATTGTTTGTGTTGTGGAAGACATGATACCTGAATGCATGAAGCCCATAGAACTCACATCTCACCCCATGATTGCACTATAATGTCTCTATGGGCCACAGGATGGACTAATGCATCTGTATCTGCACCACAATCAGTGACCTGCACAGGCATGTACAATGCACTTTGATGTCTTTCATGCAATTATGTATTCAGGTATGAGCCTCATATCACAGCCTTGGTCTAGAATGCATAGTGTAAAACATGCGGTTTAGAAACATTTAACATTAATTGGCTCGTTATAATAATAATCATGCTATGAGCCCTAAAGTTGCCTGATAAATACCTGCACAGGTATTTAGTGCTCATCACACTAAGGAAATAAGAGGAACTAGAGACTGCAGAGTGGACTTCAGAAAGGAAACACTGTGGTAAGTGAAGTGGGGAGAATGTGTGGATAATATCACTGCCATTTTACTGTTGTTGTAATGAGGGGTTGTCCATCATCTGACTGATGAGATGGATTAGGGGATGCAAGAGGCTTTTCTGTTGTGTATTTCTGTGTATTTTTGCAATGTTTTACTGATAAAATAGTGTACCTTTGATGGAGACAGGAGCCACTGTATATGAAACAAGCACTATTGTAGGCGGGGAAGAACGTTTGCTTGAATGACACTAATATGTTCTACATTATATGAGGTCCAGTCCATGGGTTGCATGTGACATAATCAGGGATGCCTTGCAGTTGTGATTACACTCCTGTTTTGTTAAATGATTGCAAATGTCAAGGTCCAAACACTGTATTCACCCAGCAAAAGTAAACATAATCTATTTTATTTCCCTACTAGTTTTCCTACTTTTACTTCGCCAGTCCTCACTATGTAGTAAAGTGTATGCATTACCAAAACCACTCATAAATACATACAAATATATAAGACATATTTGTACAGAGAAGAACACAACTGAAATTTCTTTTTCATCTCCACAAACCCCATTCCTTATTCTACCTTTCCTTCCTTCTCAACACTTCTGTTACCAAACATCTCTTATCTCTGCTGCATACTACCATTGTAGTCTCCATTATATTAGTTTTATGTGGTGACTGAACTTAACCTAAGTCCCCTTTCAATGAAACGCAATCCCAAAATTTCTCTATGTACCTGGCCATTGGGCACATTAAGTTTTGCTAGTATGAGTAAAACATAGCCCCGACTTAAACCATTACAATGCCAACATTTTTGCAATAATAGAGTTATGGCTTAATGAAAACTCATGGACTTCATTATCAATCTCCTACTCTTTCCATTGTTTCAGAGACTCCAAATGCGGCAGCTACTAAGCTGGGGGTACCCATAACTTACTCAATAAATTCATTAGCCTATCTTCTTCCTTTATGTCAACCAAAAACTCCATTAGGAAGACTTGTCCCAACTGGTCTGTCATATAAACTACATTCAACAATAACATCAAAATCTTCTTTGCCTCAGCTTATATATCCTCCACTACTGCCTTATCCATCATTCAAAATATCCTCCTACAAATCTTGGAAATAAATAAAACTCATAAAATTATCATCTTGGTAGACTTAAATTTTAACTATACTCCCTCAAACAAAAACTCTGAATCATTTTGTTCACTTTCACCACCTCAGTCTGCTTGTGAGTTTAGGAACTTAACAAAACAATAATTCTAGTAAGTTCAACATGATTTTTATTTATTTATTTATTTATTTATTTATTTGACATTTGTTGACTGGGATAGTCGGACTGAGCAAAGCATCTTTTTCAGTGGATGCACAGGGAGAAAAGCTCCACAGTACAAACATAGTAGGAAAAATTAACAATATTAAAGTAAAGTAACAACATATTGAATAAAAACAAATGAATGTGAGTCCTACAGGCACTGTTGTACAATAAAGCAAAAAAAGCAAAACCAACATCCCAGAAAAATGTAAAGAACTTCAAATTCTCTACTCTCTCTCTCTCTCTCTTTGCTCTCTCTCTCTTCTTCTTCTTCTTCTTCTTCTTCTTCTTCTTCTTCTTCTCTCAGATCAACTTATACTAAAAGTATCCTCCTGTTTTCTTCCCAAAAATGTCTGTTCCTCATTTAGAATCTACCTATATAAGAACTTTTACTATCACTTCAGGTCCTCACCATTCCACCACATCTACTTTCTATAAAGGGATTCAAGGTTCAATTCTTGGACCATTGTTCTGTCCTTTGCCTCTGATGCTTCAAAACATACAAACTTCCACCAAAAATTGGTACAACTAGATCCTTCCATAACAATGCAAGTACCTTAATAACTTAGGATTTTGAGCTCATTTACTGGTCCACTGCAATACACCTGCACTGATCCCACCTCCACCATTTCTGCCTTTTACAATATTCTTTGCACCACTCAAGACAGGCTTTTTCCACTAAGAACTGCAAAAAAAATAAAATAAAATAAAACTTATCACTCCCTCTAGATTAACCCTACTATCAGAAAAATAATTGCTGACAGAAAAAAAGGGAATTCTAATTGAAAAGACCTCATAGCTCATAATACTTAACTAGACCATATAAGCAAGACTAGGTAAAAATTCAATGACACCAATGTTACATTCCTTAGAGACATACAATGTTCACAATTAGGTCATAAAAATATGTGCTACATTTGAGCAAATCAGCCCACCATCACTGCTTCCTAAACAACACAAACAATCTGACCATGTCCTTCTCAGCCTTGTCAATCATATATAAAAATCCCCCTGCCTATCACTTTCTAGCCATTCCCAGCCGTCCTCAAAACTACCCAGGCATCCTCTTTCACACTTTAATGGATTAATATCCATTCTACTTTAAAAATCATCCAAACTAACAAAGTTGAAGAGCTCCTTCCAAATTCACTTCCAGTATTTCCTCTTTTTCCACTCATTACATCCTTACCTCTTAAAACATAGTGCTTAAACCACAGTCCAGATTGCTTTGCACACCATTACCTTTTATATTTAACCTTCTCCCTTACCACAGCTGTAATTCTCCACAGCTTGAAGCACTCACTCATAGTACCACTTTACAAAGTCACTCCCCTTCACAGCAAATGAGTTCACTGGTTCATAGTTACTTACGTACTAGGCTATTGAGCCCTGAGGATCCAATACATTCCAAATAAGCTTTTAACCCTTATATTTCAAGTAAGAATAACCTAGGGTTTTATATTTTTAATTATGGATAGCCCAGAGGCAGGTAGACATTTACATATTACCCTTATCCATAAGGGAAAATGGTGCCAAACCAGGGTCACAGTTGTTGGTTTCATTACATTTGTCTGGATTATGCTTGAATAGAGTAAGTAAATGATTGCAGGCCAGTCTCCAACATCTGCTGAATAAAAAAAAATGGAGAAGCTTCTTTACCAATAAATACTCAAATATATTAAAACGTATGACATTATTATCATTAGGCACCATAAGGTCAGAGCTAATTATTGCACCATCAGTCACCCATTACCTTTTAGATAACATCCATACAAACAGGGATAAAGGTCTTCTGACAGGATCCATTTTCCTGTATCTCAATAAATACTTTGATAATGTTAGCCATAGTCAATGTATATGAAACATATCTTTCTGCTTTTTTTCCCAAAAATGTCTTCTTCTGGTTTAAAAAGTGCCTATATAATGGAACCTTTAGTGGCACTTTAGGTCCTAACATTTCCACCACAGGTGTTTTCTACAAAGGGATCCCTCAAGGCTCTGTTTTTGGACCCCTTCTGGTTTTGTTCTTCTTCATTAATTATCTTCCAACCAACCTCTTGTAAACTAACTTGCTTCTGTGTGCTGAGAAATTAATCCTGACTTGTTCACAAAAGCGACCTTCATCTACAATCCTTATATCAGTCTGACTATTCAAACCTGCTGAATTGGCCATTCAAAACAAACTAGAAATTAACAGCAAAAAGTCTAAAGTCACGTTGTTTGTCACCATAAAAAAGAAAACCTCACAATCTTTGAAGTGCTCAGCTACTCATATACCACCCACACAATTCACTCAACAACCCTTTTTAGGAATTTAACATTTTAACACTTGAAGCAAGAAGAGCCATTGACCTCAATAACCACATAACATAACTCATAACCACAATTGAATATGGACTCCCCATCTTTGCAATCAACTCTACACATAATTCTACTTTACTTCAGGAAGCATAAAACAATATCCTTATATTTATACACTTATCACACTAGAGTGAACACCACTTCTCATCCATTCAAAAAGCCAAATTACTCTCCATTAAGCAGAGGGCTTCCCTTTTTCTAAATATCTTAGTCTTTAAGCTTCTACAAAAGTCTTACTATGTGCCTCTTATACATAGACTTCAATTCCACTTTACTGAATATGCTTTCAAAGATAAAATAGGTTCTTACTTCATAGACTTTCCTTTCAACCTTAACTGAAAATGCTTTCTTTAAACCTTGCCCTTCTGACACTCTACGCAATATGTTTCATCTAATAGACACAATGATTTATTTCCCCAAACAACTGCAATCATATCTTAGTCAATCCAAATGCATCTGCATGAATGACAACAATTAAAACAAAATTGACCCTGTCACACACACATTACTTTTTAATAAATCATAACTGTGTTGCACACCGATGAAATACATCTATTTAGGAAAACACCATTGTGTTTCTAACTACAGTAACCGGTTTGTAAATATTTATCTAGGTATCTCTTCTTTCAGTCCTAATAAATTCTTGGTATACTGCCTATAATTGTATTCATTTTTTCTACTTTTTTTGTATAATAGAAGTTCTTGATGTTTTATGTAAAGATATTTCACTCTGTTCCTGCATTTGCTGTTGGCCAGGATATGGCTGCAAAGCAGCTCCAGACTAGTGCAGTCCCTCAAATACAAACTAAAATTAACAAATAACTACATAAATAATCCGGACAAGGGTCATGCTGTTACCATATCTGCTGTTTTCTTGAAACTTTTTTTCCTTGGGGGGGGAAACAGTAACATGCAGACAGGTACATAACTAACATCTGCTGCAGTTCAACAATGTGTAAGATGGAAAAAGTACAAATGGAGACAGCTGTAGCCATCACTATGTATGGTGAAGGTCAAACCTGAGGTTATATGGAAGATGCCACATGGACTACATGCATGGATACAGTGGCATGCATATACAACCATTATGCATTCCTCTGATGCGTATTGATAGTGTGGTGTGGTGTGGTAGAGGCACACCTCTGGCCAGGTACAGTCTGCTGCCGCATGGTATCATCCTTTAGAGGTGGCTTGCGCCTCTAGGTGGGTCAAGTTCTGCATGATCTGTGTTTACTTTGCACAATAGATTGTGCTGTTACTATGGTAGATATCAGTGCCCAATAATTTATGATATGCAAATCTTCACATTCGGAATGCAATTTTCTCAAAAAGAATGGAAACTTTCTACTGAAAAGAAACTAACATCCTGCTGCAGACCTTTAATGACCATGGCCATCATATCATTTTAAATTACAATAGTGGTGATTACACGATCACATATGGCAGGACCTTGTTGCAGATGCAAATGCTATTGGTGACCATAATACATTGGCTGAAAAAACAGTCACCAAAAAGTAAACAGTAACCAAAACGTAAGAAATCCTTGTTCATTAATTAGCGATCATGTAACACACAGAAGAACATAAAATGATGTTTTTGTCTGTTAAAATAACTTGGCTTCATCAGACTATGGAATCATTTAATTCATTTGTAATTCTAAAACTTTCTAATGTATCATGTGACAAAGCACATAAATAGGATTAATTCAATAAAATGATCAAACATGTATACAAAATTTAAAGCTAGCAATTAACAATAAATATTTTTCATATAAATATATTTCATGGCACACATCATGAATAATCTCAATAAATGTCATAGCTGTATACAAAGTAATTAATAATAAATAGATTGCATCTTTAGAAATGGGGATTGCAGGCTTCTAACCTTAGCTGCCACATTAATTCTATTTGTTCTAAAACAATCACCCATGAACAACCCCCCAGGATCTTTAGCAAACTTTTAATAGCAAACCTAAACTTTTTAAGTGTAGAACACACTAAGGTATGCTTATAAAGTGCATGGATGGTATCCTTCTTAAGGATGTCATAGCATCGCTCATAAATTCTTTTATTTATTTATTTTTATTTTATTTTACATTTGTTGACCGGGCTAGTCCAGCTGGATATATGTCCATTTTCAGTGGAGGCCCGGGGAGAAAAGCTCCACAAATTACAACAACATAAAAGGTCAAGACAAAGACAATAACAGTAAAGCTCCCTGCTGCTATGTCAGCCAGTCTCCAGCAGGTGGCAGCTGTGCAGCAATCAATGTTGCATCTTTTTTTTATTTTACTTTTTACAAAGGGACCTTTCTGTCTTTCCTTCATAAAATTCCTGACATTCAGAATAAGTTGCAAAATAAACAAGTCCACATGTGCTACAATTCCCTCTAACTGTATAAACCTGGGATTTTTGTTCATTTTCCTTATAACACAACCATATCAGAAATAATAAAATAACATTGTTTACAACAGACACACACAGCTGTGTAATTCAGTAGTGCCATGGACTCTCTCTCAAACCTCCCATTTTTGTTCTCTGAAAATGCTTTTTTAAGTTCTACCCATTTTTGTGAACACATTTTTGGGACACAACCGAATACACTTAAACCCCCTACGTCAACCTTAAAAATGTTCCAGTTAGTTCTAATAATATTTACAACAATAAGTGAATCTTTATTAAACTCTAATGTCATAGCTCTTTTAAATATCCCTTTTGTCTCCATAATGAAAGTTGTTAAATTCTGTATCATTTCTTCCACAGTCATTTCATAAGGAAATGTTTGTATTGTATCAATGGATGGTAGTGGATGTATTTCTCACAAAAGTGGTACAGACTTGATTCTCCATCTATCTAAAAACTCAGTACTAATTTTAACAATAAAATTCTGAGGATATTCTCTCTCAAAAAACATGTTCTCCAATTTTTATTTTTCAACAGAACAATCTCTATGTTGGAAATCATTCTAGCAAGCCTAATGAACTACCCTTTAAACAACATATCTTTACATGAAAAATTATGACAGCTTGTATAATGTAAACAATTATTGGAGAAAGTCAGTTTACCATACATATTAGACACAGAAAGATCTGTCCCTTTTACTAATAGCCACATTTGAATAATCAGTCTCTGTAGTCCTCTGCGGGTATATAAACCTTAGAAGGTTAATGGAAGTATTCAAACATTCCAAAATTTCAGGTATTTTATCAGAATGGTCATTCCAGATAATAAATATATCATTCAAATACCTGATACATAGTTTCCAACTTGATGCAAATTTGGAATTAAACATTTTTTTTTCTCCCAGGACTACTTTACCAAGTTTGCATGGATGGGAGCACATGCCAAACCCAGCGCCACTCTTTTAATCTGTTTAATATTCTCCCTCAAAATATAAAAGCTGTAATTCAAAACAATTTCCATTAGCTCATGGAGAACATTGACGTCAAGGGGGTTCAAAAAAGTAAGATCCAAAAGGGGGTCTCGAAACCAATCCAGACCAGTTAAATGTAGGATACAAGTAAAAAGATAAACATCTATTGTGAAAAAAAAAATAATAGATTCTCACCATAAATCTTGATGTATTTTCCCCCCAAAATCCAAAAAATTCTTTATTAATTGGGTCCTCATGCTTGCAAAAGGCTTCACAAAGAAATAATGCCAATGAATAAGTCTTAGACTCTTCTGCTGGAACAATGGACCTTAGTGGAGGTTTCTGTATACACTTATGTATCTTCAGAACACCAGAAATACTTGGGACTCTGGAATATCTGTTGATCAAAAAATTATAATTTTGGGTGTCTTAAGAACCCTGAAATAACCAATCTAACAACATCAGATCAATCTTCCTATAAGAGGTGTGAATCTCAATAATAGAAACAATTAAGTGCTTGTCATATTGTAATAATTCAAATATATCAAAAATGTAATCAATGGTATCAAAGATGACCATACCACCCGCCTTACCTGGTTTCATGATCCTCACTGTATTGTCTTTAGATAATGTATGTAGTAGCTCCCTTTCTTGTTGTGTAAGATTAGAGTAATCAGTTTTCATTTTAATATTAAAATGATTGTGTCCATCCTTTTCACATATTTTTCAAAGGTGGAAACCAAGGGGTGATGGAACATTTAGATGCTTTACTTTTTTAGTCAAGTACTTAAAGCACATATATGTTTTTTTACCATTATATTGTAACAACAGGCACAATTTTCTACTGAACAGCTTCAGTTCTAGTAGGCAATACCTCATCTCAGATTTTTTGTTGGATATGAAAGAAAAACCTTTCTCAAGCAACTGAAAGTAAACAGTATTCATTTCTAAATGAGTGTAGTTAAAGATTTTGTAGCCCTTATGACTTAACAGAATACCATCAAAAGAACATACAGTACCTAAAAAAAGTAATGTTTTTTCCTCATGTTACCCTGCTACTCCCCCTTGTTTTAGAACAAATAGAATTGATGTGGCAACTGAGGCTAGATGCCTCCAATCCCTTGGGTATGAATGAATATGTTATCATTCTTCCAGTTCTAAAGATGTGATCTGTTTATTAGTTACTTTTTTATGACTTGTTCTTGTTTGTCTTTCAGCTTTTCATGGTTAGGGGTCGCCACAGCGGAACTCCGGTCTGCTAATGATTGGCAGTAGATTTTCACGAACACCGATGTGCCAGCTCGATATCCAACTGTCAACAAAGGCATGCCATGTCTTTCGAACACCACCCAACCACGGGCAGGACATGCAGACTCCACACAGAAGGCACTCCCCGCACTCCAGCCAAGAATCGAATGGGAGAACCTCTTGCTGTGAGGCAACAACGCTACCACTGCACCACCGCGGCAACTACTTTTTTATGATTATGACATTTTATTGAGATTATTCATGATGTGTGCCATGAAGTAGTTTTATTTAAAACAATATTTATTATTTATTGTTAGTTTTACATATTCTGTACTTATTTGTTTTTCTTGAATTTGTATTAACTGTACCTTTACATCTTTTTACATCCTATGTTATGTCGTACATTAGAAAGTTTTATAATTATGAAGGAAGGAAATGACTCCATAGTCTGATGAAATCTAATTATTTTAACAGACAAAAACATCTTTTGATGTTATTTTGTTGTACTATATGGCCTCTAATTAATAAACAAGGATTTTCTTTAGTCTTTGTTTTCTGTTTTTAGGTTAATACTATGCTAAATGTCCTTTCAGGCAATTTTAAGTCTAGTCAGTTTATCCATGTGAGAATTAAGCCCTGCACCTTATGTCTATGCCAGCCTCCCATCCTCAAGCTTTATGTTGACTGTTTTTTTTTTCAGATTTTGAGCTCTGTTTTCAGTCTATTTCACCTTTTTAGCGTTTTGGTTTGTTTGTTTAACCATAATACACTGGTCCAGTAAGTGTAGGGGGCATGTGGATCAAGTTGTACCATATGCAACAGGAAGTAAATGTCTGACAGGCCTTTGCAGACATGCACTGAAGGGTTCCTCCTGAGTCACTAAGGGAGTGTTACCTCATTCCTGCTTGGTAATGGTTCTATGGTATTATTACTCCTCTGCTGTGCCCATGAGAGGGACATGAGTAGCCAAGTTTCAAGAGCGTTTCTTTTGTCACCCAAGAGAAGACTAGGGAATGAGCCTTCTTTCAATTTTCTGTACTACAAGAAAAGGCAAACCATTGTCTTCATTATTTCCACTCTGATTACAGTCAAATACATCTATAATATGACCCTCTGGCCCCATAGCATATAGCATTGTATGTGGGTAGTATTCATGCAGGTTTCCACATCATGTGTCTGGTATCCACTGTGCTAATTATACATGGCAGCTGAGCTTGCATATATTGAGGAATCCATGCATGACAAATTTTCATACAGCCTAGGTTTGTGGCATGCATAGGTAACACATAGCTGGAGGAAGCCTGTAAAATCCCAGTGGTATCTTTCTTTGGCCTCTAGAAAGCTTCACTGGACAATTTAGTCAGAGCTATTATTGTTTTGGATTGCAGTGGCATCAGCTGAAGCCTAGGTTCTGATACCTTCTTCCCAGTGCAAAAATTACACAAAATGTTTAGCATTTTTTCATCCATATGGAAACATTCAAGCTATTCCTAGCAGGGGAATAATGTATGCACAAAACCTTATGCCTGGCATACCACCTGGTACAGTGGTGGCATGCACCCTGGCCCTCCGCTGATATGGCTGCTTTTACCACTGTCACAGTTGCAGTGACATATTGTGTATACTCCATATTTTTTCCACAAAGCACATGGATATAAAAGTGTTAGTCTTCAATTGTGGCATATAATATTAGAAATGTCTATAAATCGCTCACTTTACAAATCATGATCTGCAACTTCAGATGAGTACCAAATCCATTTACGTATATGATTATTGATAACTTGACAATCATAGATGATTGCTTAAGAATGGCCTGCATGTCTGTCTGGAAACTGCATTGTGGTTTAATATGTGCATTCAGCTACATAGAGCTAGCTAATATCACGCAAATCTGCTCTTGCTTACTTTATACTTTCCTAGAGAAAAATATATCAAACTATTGCTTTTATAGAGATAGCTGTGTCATGCATGCTTAGCAGGACTCTGAGCATACAGAGTTAAATGAAAATTAAATCTCAAAAGCAAGAAACAAGTGCAACTCTAAAAGGGAAACCAATAAAATACAACAGAACTTATGAAGCAGTGTCCAGTGCAAAATAAGTGATTTATTAAAAGGCCAGCAAAAAACTTAACGCTTTAACTAAATCAAAGCATTTTTGTTTCAAGACTTATTCAGATAAAATTCCACATACAATTGTCGCCTTTAATATATCAGAAAACTCCACCTATCAATTATACAACATCCAGTAATAGTCAAACACTCATTAAAACAAGTTATAGATTTATAAAATAATCTCAGTAGTTCTTCGGTATAAAAGATGCTATAAATAAGTAAATGCTGCATCCTGTATATGAAATAAAAATCTTGTAAATGTATAAATGTTAAAAATTTATACATATAAAACTTTTCACATATGAAAAATGTTAGGTACATGAAGTACTTTAAGCTTTTCTGCATTTAAAATAGCAAAATATTCTCTCTTTACTGCCATCTAGTGGCAAAGGTACAAAAATGCAGGTGGGCATAAATAGTACAGAAATCTTATATACCAAATAACTCACATTCTAGCCACTCTCATTTTTAATACTAAACTTATACTTAAATTCTCATTAAATCCTGGGCTTCTGTTAGCTTCCAGGATTAAGTGCCAGTACAGTTCATGATACTCAATTTTGTTCTCCTAAGGACTCCCTTTAAAGTCAAAAGGAACTACTTATATCAGAAAAACTTATATTTTGCATTGGGGCAACCTTTCAAATGCTTATATAAACTATTTTTCTCATCCTTAGCTTTTATACCATGGTAATGTTCATATATTCTTCTCCTTAAGGTTATTTTTGTTTTACCAATATAGAATGCATTACAGCATTCACAAGTAACCAGATACACTTGTTGTTGTTGTGTCTTTCGGCTTTTTCTGGTTAGGGGTCACCACAGCGGAACTCCGGTCCGCTAATGATTGGTAGTTGATTTTTACTTGCCGAGTTACCAGCCATGATGCACAACCTTCAATGAAGGTACGCCCATTCACGCATGTCTCCACGCAGAAGACGCTCTAGCTGAGAATCGAACCGGACAGCATCTTACTGTGAGGCGACAAGTAACCAGATACACTAACCCCTGACTATTGCAATTAGAAAATGAAGTTCATTTAATTACTTTGTTCCTACTTGTCAGAAAAAAACACTTTTTTGTGGGCAATATAGGCACACTGGGCACACATACCACACTTAAACATACCCATCCTTTTATTACCCTTAGTCTTAATGTTACGTTTGACCAAGTCTTTTATATTCTGGGCCGACCTGTAAGTTATATTGAGGGGATTCTTAAAAAGCACATCTAAGTCAGAAAACTGAGAAAAGTTCTTCCATTCTTCCCTAATGATCTTAGTAATTACTTTGGCACCCCCATTATAATCTATGACAAAGGCACCATCCGCACTAATGCCCTTCTCTTCATTATTTTTATTCTTACTAATATTTTCGCCAGCTTCACCCAAACATAATATGGGCTGAAATTTATCTTTTCTACCCACTGTAACTTTTTTCTGTACCTGATCTATTAGTATCTTTGGGCATTTACTTTCAAGAAACATACTCTTCAAATGTCTGCTTTCCTGGACAAAATATATCATTCTACTGATACAGACATATTGTCCTTTTACTATGTTCCTTTTTTGCTTAAAAGGATGGTCACTTGTATAATATAAGTTATAGATAGAGAAAGTATTCTTCCTATAAATCTTAGACTTAAACCCTCTTGTCCTTAACAATGATAATAATAGACACAACCAAATAATTCATTACTTTTTCATTTATTTTGTGGGTAAATTGCCCAGGAAAAAAAGTCCCCCGCTTCTTACTAATATTTTACATACTACTAGATCAACCCACCACATGCAAAGAAAACCTTTCCTCTCTCACTGTTAGCTTGTACAGTCATTTCATCACTTTTTGTTATTCTTGAAGACTTCTTGCAGGGCCTATATTATAAGATCGAAACTTTAGGTAGTCGAATACCTAAAGCTCGATCCATAAATAACAAAAGCTGAAAACCACGAATGGCCACTTCCGCAAATTTTTCATCAGGGAAACAATTTGCTTGGCCATTATGTGGAATTGGCCCTTTTCTCCAATGTAGAGCAATCTTGGAGTTAGTATATTTAGTTAGGGGTGGTGAGGGGACACAGCCCCCCACATCAGGGGGCTGTGGGGGCCGAAGTCCCCACTTGATTTGGGATTAAAAGTTTGTTTTTTTTATATGGCCAAGCAAATTCTAACCCTGTGTGGAAGTGGTCGTTTGTGGTTTTTAGGTTTCGATATTTATAGATCGCATTTTAGGTATTGCACTACCTAACGTTTCGATCTTGTAATATAGACCCCTTCTTGCAGCTCTTTTTCTACTCTTGTGCATAGCAAATGTATTGATAGTCTTATTGCGATAATAAAAAATTAACATTAAATGTCTGCTGCGCTCTGTGTTTTAGTCACTTAAAATATTTTCCTTTCAATTTCCCACTTGTGCATCCTTGTCCATCTAAGAATTTTAATATGCAAAATCAATATTCCGTATTACTGGCCAGCATTCTGTGGTAGAAAAGTGTTAATTCTCATTTTACATAATAGAAGTTAAACAAAACACTGTTACTAGTAGTAGTGGGTAAAGGCATCAATAATTGCAAATTTAAGATGTGTTTTGTGAAAGTAAGAAATGTAGCAAGTACTACCACTTTCAAAATTACTTGTTCATGCATCTGAAAAAATACAAAGAATAAAGCAAATGTGGAAAAAAGCCAGTAACTGATGACTTGAAAAAACATAAAGGCCCCTGAGTGGATCACACCATAAACTCTATACCTCTCAAAGAACTGTACCAGCCACTTGTAAAACTAAAAGTTGTTTTATTTAAAAAAAAAGTTAAGCACTTCTTCAGAACTGCATACAATGCTCCCTTTTCTAATGCTTCCTAGTGTTTAACAAGTTCTGCAGATTTTATATATCCTAACTAAAGTCAGTAGAGCTTTATCATAAAATAATTCACTGAAATATTTCATAGCAGTAGGAAACAATTTCTGTTTGAAGCCTGCTTATGAATCTTAATTGAGCTAGACAGATTGTGAGTTAGAGAGAGAGAGACAGACAAAGCAGACAGAAAGAAAGGTAGGTGAATAGAAAACAGATTAAAAATATAAACAGGTAAAACCTGGTAAGCATACGTGTCAGCTGTCCCTGATTTTGACTCAATTTTCAGCTCTGCCCCTATTAACCCCTCCTAAAATCTGTGACTTTTGGAGAAAAGGTGGTGAATTACAAATGATGAAGATAATGAGAGATATGGACTTCTTTTACTTAAGAAAATGTATATTAATTCACATTCCCTTAGTATGTCAGTTTCCCAAGTTAATAATACTAGTATTTTAAAAGTGTCCATGATTGTCCTTGATTATTTTTGTATTTGTCCCTGATTCTGTTGAGATTTGTCTCGGACTGCTTGCGAGCATTGCTGGTAAGCATTCCATGAACTTTATCCACCTATATGAGTTCTTCATCTCATGCTAGGATAAAATGGATGCTAAAGTAAAAAAATGTTATTGTTTTATCAATTTAGACACCAGATGGAGCCAAAGACTGCACCTGAGTGCAATGTCCATTACAGCATCATTTACTTGGTACATGCAAGTCATTGCCATTGTCATTGTTTTAAGATCACTCTGAACCTGAAAGTCTCCTGAATGTGGCGCAATATAAGAGTGAAAATGAAAACAAGAAGAATTAGGCCAAAGTAAAAACAAGTGTAAAGGATCAGTGTTAATATTATACAGTCTTGCACTTGTAAAAAACTGCACTTTACATTACTTTTCTTCTCAGTTAAAAGAAAGACTGCATCAGCTTAATGCAACCAAGTGTATTGTGATCTATATTAGTGTATTTTGCATTAAAGCACAGTGTGTGTGTTCATATGAAGCTACTTTGAATTACTGGGGAAAGTTCAATGTAAAAATTATAATGTCACCATTATGAAATTTAGGATTGTTAGTTCACATTGTGGTATGTATTCTGTCATGCCTTTTTCTTAAAACAGAAACGATCATACCTGACCGCTCACAAAAACCTTTACTCAAATGAAAATTATTTGAATACATAATTTGATAGGGGGTTAATAGCTTCAGAATTCACAGACCTTCTCCATCGCACACTTCATTTATTAATTGCTTAACACTTTTATTTGGTAAACTAGTAAGGCAGATTTCATTTTTAGAGGGTACCTGTTGAAATTCCAAGGATTGTAGCTATGATTCTCAGAACTGCTGAACATGCGAGAATGTGTGTGTGGGGGTGTGCATACTAATTCTAATATATCTGTGCATACTAATTCTAATATATCTCTCAGTATCTTCTACACTAAGTTACAGTAATATTGGTGCTAGCACACATAAGTAGCAGGATTGTGGCAACCATCCATGCCCACACACATCTTTGGGTGGAGCACTGTAGCTCCCATGAAAAGTAATTTAAATATGTAATAATGAGCTTCAAAATTCACTATTACTTTATTCACCTTGCACTTTGTTTTGAATTTACTGTACTCACTTTACCTTATGTTTATTAGTAGATTAAAATGACACTGTCATAAACCAATATCGGCTGCTCAGAGTATTGGGTTTTTTACTGCCAAAAAGAAGATTAGTGTTCCATAATATCCAACTTGGCAAACAGGATTGAAGTGATAGAATGATAGATGTCATTTTTGTCTAAGATGATATATGTAAATATATATATATATATATATATATATATATATATATATATATATATATATATATCTTGCATGCATACACACACACACACACACACACACACACACACACACACACACACACACACACAGACACACACACATGCACACACACGCAGTAGACACACAGTTGTGTACATACATGCATATATATATATATATATATATATATATATATATATATATATATATATATAAAAGTTTATTAGATTTGCAACATTAGCAATGCTCTCATAAAAACTGCATTAATGAAAAAATCATGGCATTTCATAAGTGCAGTTACGCATTCAATAAATATTACCACACACCCAGGCTTGTAATGCACTCACCCACTGGATCTTTGCTTTACAACAGTCTGCTTCACATGTGTTCACAGCATATTTCAGCATGTGCATGCATACACACATGAACAAACATACATATAAAAATATATACGTGTGTGTGTGTGTGTGTGTGTGTGTGTGTGTGTGTGTGTGTGTGTGTATGTATGTGTGTGTGCGTGCATGTGTGTGTGTGTGTGTGTGTGTGTGTGTGTGTGTGTGTGTGTGTGTGTGCACGTGTACCTGTGTCTAGAATGTATATATATATATATATATATATATATATATATATATATATATATATATATATTTATATATATTTACACACACACACATACACAGATACACACACACAAGGAGAAAAATAAAAAAATATTTTTAGAAAGGCACAGTCTTTATCATTATTTTTGTTAAGGACTGTGTTACTCCCCATAGCTGAAACTGCTACGAGACACATCTAACACATCACAGTGAGAATATATGTTGCACCCCAATAAATGCTTGTGGAAATTCAACATCCTTAAACTGGATTTCATGTAGTAACATGGCGCAGCTACAGTGGGTGCAAGGCTCTATAACATGGCTGCTAGTGTGACATCCCAGTCTTGTCATATTATTCTATGGGTAAAGCTTATTGCTGTATCTATTCTTAAGATTCCAGTCCTTGGATATCAGAGCTTCTATTATGAATTGCTTTATCAGCTATATCAGTTTCAGTGTTCTTAACCTATGTTTGATACTAGGTTAAAAATGACACTGTCAGTAACCAGTATGGGCTACTCACGCATGTTTGACTTGTTTGTCACATTTTCAAGCATTAGCTACTGAAAGAAAATAATATACACAATGATCACACCTGAATAGTTTTCCATCTCTAAGGAAATAAACTGAGGCTAATATTCAAAAAATAGAGGTGTGATTTTTTTTTTATTAAATTGAAAATGCAATCAAATCTGATTTATTGTCAAATGCTCTTCAGCATTAGAGATAGCACCTGTATCTCTGGTACCAGAAATGCTTTTAATAAAGTTAACAATCTGTCTAAAAAGGCCATTTTGTCTAGCTCACCCCAAAACAAATCCTTTCTCAGTGCTGTGGAAGATTTGGCAAAGACTATCCGTGTACAACATTTTCCAAGCTGTATCTTTTATCAGTTTGAAACAATGGGGTTGGAAAAGAAATTTTGACTCCATAGACTTCATTAAGAATTTGCTATAAGAAATTTTGCTACCATAGTGGCATGAAATACGTTGTTTCCTTATGGTTAAGATTCAAAAAGAATGTGCATGTAAGAAGCACACTGTCCCAAGCATTTCTGTCTCAAACAAACACTTGTAGATATATAAAAAAGGCACCTACGAGTTATCCTGCAGAGCAAGCAGATGAAGAAATATTAAAATCCTAAGAGGCAGAACCAAATGTGCACATAATTCCAAGATAATTTCCCAAAACTATGTGGTAAGTGCAAACCTCCCAGAAATGTTTAGCTCTGTGGACTCAGGTGCATCCCATAGCATTATTGTTGATGCTGAGAACTCTTCTGCATCTCAGGCATAGATCTAAAGTTACTAGGATGCCCATATGCCTGCAGTAATAGGTCTGATATAGAGGAGAATAATTGGACATGCTGACATTGTGAGTAGGACTCCTAGCTAATACCAGCACATTTGCTCAGTTCATTAAAATAAACCATCTTGTCCTTTGTAAACAGAGTATTAAGGGTTAGCCAGATAACATCACTTCAGCTAGCAAATCTAGGAGATTTTCTCTCTCTCTCTAATGCCTTCCATGTGGGAGGAATAAAGATATTTTGTTGATGTTCTAAGCAGTTTATTCAGTTAAGTAGGGAGATGAACAATTATAAAAAGAGCACTAATCCATCTACCTACTAATTGAATAAATAACTTGAAACTTCAACAAGATGTTTTTATTCCTCACAGAGTGGGTATCAGAGAAAGAGAGTCTCCTGGATCTGATGGCTAAAGTGATTTTTATCTGGGCTAATCCTTTATACTGTGTTTCTCATTAGTCCTGTCACCCTTTAGGTCACCAGGTCTGAGCAAAGCTTTTTGGATTACCTTTGTTTTTGTTCTGAAACAAAAACATTGTAGTATAGCTTATGTGGCATCTTTTATTTATTAACTTCACATATTTTGACCATGGGTTGATGAGCAGTTATAGAAAATAAAACAGACTATTGCAATCATTTTTCATTAGTGTCATGCATTATACATATATGTTTGCTTTGATAACAATTATTGTTCACAACATTACATAAATTGTTAAGGTTTGTATTATTTTTGAGAAATGGAATATTTACACAAGCAATATAATAAGTCAAAATATCTAGACAACAGAATGCAAGACATTTGTAGTAATATGACTGTAGAGAGGAAATGGAAGTCCAAAGAATCAGAAAAGCACATGATCATTAGAAAAAATATATAAGAACTGAATATGAAAAATGACACAAACACTAATATGGAGTATAAAGGTATATCAGAAGTTGTAAAGGAAAAAATCAAAATGAGGCAGGACAAACAATGACATTTAAATCAATAAGGGTAAAAATACATTGCCCCTCCTGAGAACAAGTTCATATGGTAATTGAGGGGTTTGTATATGTCTTCATGATCCTTAATGGCACTTTTTCTGGAACCTTGCACTGATAGTAGTGCCAGTATTGGATTACTGGGCTCAGAGGGGGACCCAAACAGTGATCCAGAAAATCTGTTTTAATGTCTCAGCTAAATAATCTCAGAACCTCTCTTAGAAAAGAAATATAATTTTCCACCCATGGAACCCAGCTTAAGTTAAATATATTCCAATGGGTATAGTGTTCTTTCAAAAGTATGTCTTGTCAGCTGCCAGGTACATGATTTCACTGACATACTATCTAGAGAAGCCAATGTCTGGAAAATATCACATATGGAGAATATGGTGTTGTACTTTTGGCACCAAGTGACTGTGATCTGTGTCATGCAATGCAACAAGTTGCTGCAGAGTGGGAAGTGGATAAGATGGGAATCAGCAATTCTAAATATGGTCACCATTCTCTGCTAGAAAAGAGTGAATGCTTCTCTCCAGGTGAGGAAAGATCAGCTACTCCATGTGCAGGAGGGTAAGTATATTGAGGTCTTTTTCATGACTGAGTGTTTTGGAGAGCAGGAGACTGACTAACATACTGGTGCATCTCTATAAGTACTATTTCTATTATACTAAACTATGATGGTGAAGGAGAGGAATCATAGAGTGAAGCTTTTCTTTATTATCAAGTCTATGTCCATTTCCTCATCTTTGTTCCTGAGCTTCTGGTAGCTGCAGAAGGGATGAGTTTGCAGATACAAGTGACAAAAATGAGACTACTTCATGGAGTAGGTGGGCTTACTCTCTTGGATGGAATGAAGAACAAAGAGGATATTGAATATAAGGCAATGCTCCTCTTTCATAACAGGAGATAATTAAGGTGGTATGGGTACCTGATGTGGATGCTCCTGGGCACATTTCATGAGAGGTATGCCAGGCACAGTTAACTGGGAGAAGGCCCTGTGGCAGACCTGGGATACATTAAAGGCATTATACCTCTCTGAGTGCCTAGAAATTTCTGGGGATCTCACAGAATTAGATGGAGACTGTTGCTGGAGTTGGAAAAATGTGGTCAACTTCACCAGGAAAAGTGGTTTAAGAAAATTAAGATGACAGTAGAATACATACTACAAGGAAGGCAAATAAAGAAAAATAAAATAACCAATATACCAGTAGATAGAAATAACTCAAATGCTTGACATAATTAATAGTTTCACTGAACTCTACAAAGGTATTTTGAATACTGACAGCACAGTGGTTGTAAGGACACCTAAAAAGTTGCTTAAGAGAAATTCAATATTAGTAAATGTAAACAAACATAGTTATGTGTAGCTTTAACACCGGAAGTAGGTGAGATGTAGATTCAGTCATTAATTGCACATTAAGAAAGTGAGTGATATTCTCAATCATACTATGAAAAAAATGAAAACACTGTCATCTGTGTTAGCATGACCAGCAGGAGATTTATGTATATTATCAGATTAACTTGTATTGTATGCCAGCATGTCTAATTATGAAATGTAAAGAAATTTTTAAAATGTTGAATATCTCCCTGTTTATACAACATGTTTTAAAAAAATCTGTCAATGTTTTGATACATTTCTAATGGCACATATTTATGAGAGAGATTCTAAAGTACACACTGTGGAAAATCAGCTGAACAGTGGGTGATGTCCTTAGAATGTTCCTGGTTGCTAGGTGATTATTTGAACAACTGAACAACTGATTGACAGGAAAAAAAGAACTTTTTCAAACAGCTGACTGTTATTTTTAAAATAAGACAGTTGAGACTGTTACAGTAAGCAGTTAGTCAAGTGCTGTGCAGTTTGTGAAGAGCAGCAGTTAATGAAGAGTGGCAGTCAATGGATACCCGAAAAAGGACTCATCAAAACTGTAAACCTGTCTTTGCTTTGTTGTTATGTTTCATTTAGATTTGATCAGGGACAGTATTCCCTAGTTAGGTTAAGAAAGCTTAGTTATTTAGACAGAGTTTTTCTAATATGATGGGATTCTGTCCTACAGCTTAATTTTATATTTCTGGTGATTGAATTCTGGTGTTTATTAAAAGTTTTTGATTTACACTCTTGTAATCATTTTTATTATTATTAAATGTTTTTCATTACTTTAAATTGTGTCGGAACAATCTGGGTGTTCTTTAGAGATTAGAGAGTGTTTATGCCTATTTGATACTCCTGAGGTCACACTGAATGCTTGGCTGTTTCTGGTCATAGCTATTATTTGTTGTTATATTTAATTTTGAATAATAGATCACTCTTTGAAGGACAAGTAGACCTGTCTGACTCTGGTGGTACCATTTACCGTTTGTATTGGGGAGGGACTCAGCTGGAAATCTGTGTCAGACTTCCAGTGTTTCAGTGTGTGAGATTTAAATTTATTTTGAATGTGAGTGAGTCAGAGATCTTAAAATGGAACACATTGCTCTGAAGTGTATGATAAAGGATCACATTTGGGTTGGACAGGGGTATATAGTCCAGTCCCAGGAAAATAGAGCATGTTCCTGTTGTACTCTTAAGGGAAATTATGGACTTTTACTCTTGTGTGATCTGCATTCTGGTGTTTTCCATGATGCTCCCACACTGGTGTCAGTGGTGAGGATTGAGGCCTCTTAATTACTGACCTGGGTTTTAAGTGGGGGACATCACGTTATTGTTGACAGTCCAATGGGTTATTGACTGGACATCACATTTTAATTGGTGCCAGCTGTATGAGATTTTTAATTGGATTACAGTAACCTGTGGGTAGTGTCATTAAGGTGTACATTTTTGACAGCCACAAGGTAAATATTCAAAATTTTAATCCACCACAGTTTTACTTACTTTTTTAGTTAGATAGTTGGGGATAGCAGGCAAAGATGTCAGCAGAAGAGTTTAGCAAGCTGACAAAGATCTAATTGACTAAGGAGTGTGAAGCCAGAGGATTGGTGCATGCCAGTCTGTCCAAGGAAGTAATGATTCAGCCTTGGTTGAAGCCACAGCTTAGACCAGCCATTCAGAGGCTATCAAGTTTGGTACTGGTGATTTGCAGCCTGCCAGGACAGGATAGTCAACCTTTTCTTCAAAGGACCTGATAATCCTTATGGGTTTAGAGAGACTGAACTTAGAGGTCAAAGAGAGAATGTGACACCTGGAGGATGAGGAGAAACAGTGTCAACATGAATTGGAAACCAAACACCTTGAACTGGAATCAGCAGAGAGACTATGCATGGAGACCCAACATCTGGAGGCTGAGGAGAAACAGTGTCAACATTAACTGGAGGCCAAACATCTTGAACTGGAATCAGCAGAGAGACTGAGGCACTTAGAAGGTGAGGACAAAAGAAAAAGTGACAGTATTAAAATTCTTTGAGAGGATCATGGAGGTAATGTGGAAGAAAATAACTGGACCCCAAGAGCTGTAAAGTTCAGTAAATGTTTTCCTTAGCACAGGGATGGAGATGCTTTGATAGTTTTATTCATATCTTTGAGAGGGTATGTAGACAACATGATGTTGACTGTGAACTCTGGATTTGGCTCCTAACTCTCTTACTCCAATGTAAAACTATCCAGGGTGTAGCAAAGTTAAATGATGCAGATTGTTTGAATTATGCTGCTTACTTGACTGTTTCAAACTTAAACCTGAGGCATACAGAAAAAATGCATTGTGAACATAGTCACAAGGCAGATGAAAGTGTATGTGATTATATTGCTGACTTAAGTACTTTCACAGATGGGTGAGCGGGTGTCAGGTCACCAATTTTGAGAGACTGCAAGACCTTTTGGTGAGGGAGCAAGCCCTCAGTGTTTTTCCTGATGACATGAAAGTCTGGTTAGCAGACCATGAGTGTAACTCTACAGAGGAGTTGGGGAGAAATGGGGATCTCTACTTGGCAAGCAGAACACCACTGCAGAAGAAAAGGATACCAAGCGTTGTGCTTGGACATAAAGGAACCCATGGGGGCAGTCTAAATTGCTCCAAAATAATACACCAATAATGGGAGACACTACTAATCCAAGTGCACTGTTAGGGATTAGATGTTTCAAGTGTAACCAGAGAGGACACATAGCAGCCAAATGTCCATTGAGGCAAGGTGAGAAACAGAAGATAAGGTAGCCAGTAAGTGTTGATGACAAACTGCCAGTAGTAAGTTGTTTAGAAACAACTGGGATGCCAAATTATCACCAACATTTATATCCAATCTTAGTAGATGGTAAACAAGCAACTGCTAAGAGGGACACAGCTTCTGATATAACCATTGTGAGACCTGCAGTAGTTAGAGAAGAGCAGTACTTGCTTAAGAAGTCCACTCCATTCAGAGCATTGGGAGGGATCCCAGGCCAAATGCCTTTGGATAGGGTTCATCTTGACTGGGAAGGTGGAAGAGAAAGCAAACAAGTAGGTATGTTTGAGGATATTCCTGCAGATGTCCTGATAGGGAATGACTTTGATGATGCAGTACCTTGTGTACTTGCAGTGACATGAAGTTGGGGTTGGAGAAAGGCATGTAGGTCCAGTAGTCTGGGAGACACCCAGAAAAATCTCATACCTGAAGCTGGGAGTGGTATGGAGGCTATTTCAGAGAAGGTGCTATCTAGTAGCAGTAAGTCTGAATGTGAGCCACAGCTGCTTGTAGGAACTGATGTTGCCTTGGACACGGTGACTGCAAGGACAGAGGTGAGTGGTGGTACCCAGAGTGCCAGCAAGGTGCAGCTGTCTGAAGTGACTAGGCATTCTATGGAAGGGCAGCTGGCAAAGGTCACAAAGGTAGAGTTGAGACAGGCTCAACTTACAGATCTGATGTTACAAAGCTTGAGGGAGATGGCTAAGGAGGCACCTGAGGCTCAAGGAAGAGGTGAGTCTGTATACTGGAACAAAGGTTTGCTGCATAGAGAATGGACCCCTGGAGGTGGGCTAGAAGCTGAAGTAATATGGCAGTTGGTAGTGCCTAGAGCTTACCATCTGCCACTTTTAGACAGCACATGACATTCCTTTCTCAGTTCATATGGGTATAAGACATACTAAGAGAAACATTATGCAAGATTTCTATTGGCCTGAAATTGCAAGGGATCTGGTAGGATATTGTAGGACTTGTGAACATTGTCAAAAAGTTGGCAAAGCAGGGACAAGGCTAAAACTCTGTTAATGCCTTTGCCTGTTATTGAAGAGACATTTCAGAGAATGGCCCTGGATATTATGGGACCCCTAAGTACTCCAAGTTTTACAGGAAAGAAATACATCTTAGTGGTAATAGACTATGCTACCAGATATCCTGAGGCAGTGGCTTGGTCATATATTGAGGCAGAGAAGGTAGCAAATGCTTTGCTAGAAATTTTCAGCAAGGTAGGTTTTCCATGGGAAATACTGACTGACCTAGGAGCCAACTTCATGTCAGACCTGCTGACTTGTCTGTGGAAGCATTGTGGGTGAAACATCTAAAGACCATGCCCTACCATCCCCAGAATAATGGTTTTGTGGAGAGGTTAAACTCTGCATTGAAGACTATGCTATGGGTATCTACAGACTAACATGTGAGGGAGGTCTTGCATAGATTAAGTAGGGCAGGATTAACTATTAAACCCAGTAAGTGTCGTGTGGGTATGACAGAGGTCACTTACTTAGGACACAGAGTGGGAAGTGGTAAAATTAGGCCAGAACCTGTCCAGGTGAAAGCTATTCTAGTGTGGCCAGTTCCTGTTACTAAGAAACAAGTGATAGCATTTCTAGGGAGAAGAGGGTACTATAAGAAAGTTGTGCCCAATTACAATACCATGGCTGCATCCTTTACTAACATAACTAGGAAGAATAAATTGGACAAGGGAATTTGGACCACAGATTGTGAACAGGCATTCCAAAACATAAGGAGATTTTGAGAGGACCCCCTGTGTTAGCCAGCCCAGATTACAATAAAGAATTTATTATACAGGTGGATACTTCAAATTATGGGGTGGGGGCTATAATTAGCCAAGTTTCTGCAGAAAGAGAAGAGTACCCATTGGTATACCTGAGCTGTAGACACCAATTTAGAGAAGAGTGTTATGCAGCTGTGGAGAAAGAGTGTTTGACCATAGTGTGGGCACTGCAAAAGTTGCAGCCTTATCTTTATGGGAGAAAATTCATTGTGCTCACAGATCATAACCCTTTAACATGGCTTAATAGGGTCAGTAAGCAAAATGCCAAGTTACTGAGGTGGAATCTAGGATTGCAAGCATATGATATGACCATTCAACATCGCAGTGGGGTTAATAATTCCAATGTAGATGGATTGTCCAGGAGAGGAGTGGGTTAATATTCCCAGGTAGAACCATTTTTCTCAAGTGTTGGTTTTCAAGGGTCACTTGAAAATCATGCTTGAGTCATAAGGGGGTGATGTGAATAAAATGAAAACATTGTTATCTGTGCTAGCATGACTGGCAGGAGATTTGTGTATATTCTCAGATTAACTTGTGTTGTATGCCAGCATGTCTAACTGTGGAATGTAAATATGTTTTTAAATGTTCAGTATCTCCCTGTTTATACAAAATGTTTAAATAATCTTTTGATATATTTCTAATTGCACATGTTTGTGAGGGAGAGTCTAAAGTACAAACTGTTTGTGGAGAATCAGCTGAACAGTGGGTGATGTCATTAGAATTTTTCTAGTTGCTTGGTGATTATTTGAACAACTGATTGACAGGAAAAATAACTTATTCAAACAGCTGACTGTTACTTTTTAAAAAATAAGACAGTTGAGACTGTTAAACTGAGCAGTTAGTCAAGTGTTGAGCAGTTTGTGAAGAGCAGTAGTTAAAGAGTGGCAGTCAGTGCATACCCCAAAAAAGGACTCACCAAAACTGTAAGCCTGCCTTTGCCTTGTTTGTATGTTTTAGATTAGATTAGGAACAGTAATCCCAAGTTAGGTTAGGAAATCTTAATTATTTAGATAGAGTTTTTGTACGGTGATGGACTTCTATCCTATAGTTTAATTTTACATTTCTGGTGATTGATTTCTGGCGTTTATTGAAAGATATTTGTTTACATTCTTGTAATCATTTTGCTTATTATTAAATGTTTTAAATTACTTTAAATTGTGGCTGGACAATCAGTGTGTTCTTTAGAGATTAGAGAGTGTTTATACCTGTTTGACACTAGCCAGGTCATCTCAAATGCCTGGCTGCTTCTGGTCATAGCTATAATTTATCTTGATATTTAATTTTTAATAATTGATCACCCTTAGAAGGGCATGTATATCTTTCTGACTCTGGTGGCATGTTTATCATTTGTTCTGGGGAAAGGACACAGCTGGAAATGTGTGTCAGGCTTCCCATAAGTGTTTCAGTGTGTGAGATTTTAATTTATTTTGAGTGTGAGTGAGACAGAGATCTTAAATTGGAACACATTGCTCTGAAGTATATGATAAAGGATTACATTTGGGTTGGACAGAGGTATATAGTCAAGGCTCTGGAAAATAGAGTGTGTTCCTGTTGTGCTTTAAGGGAAATTATAGAATTTTACTCTTGTGTGCTCTGTGTTCTGGTGTTTTCGGTGAAGCTCCCACACTGAGGTCAGTGGTGAGGATTGAGGCTCCTTAATTCCTGGACTGGGTTTTAAGTGGGGGATGTCACATTATTGTTAGTAATCTGCTGGGATATTGATCAGAAGTCACAGACACCTTTAGCTTTGCACACTTTAGTACTAGATACGTGTTTACTGCTGAAGGACTGCAAAAAAGGAAAACAGGCAAATGATTCCAGCATATAAAGGAATGGCCATACATATGAAATTAAAATGTCAGATATATGTCTTTTAAAATGTACAGGAAAGCCATTGAAAAATACTTTGTGAAGCTGATAAGGAAGAAACAGTCATTGTACAGACATGCATATAGATAAACAAGCATATGTTAAAGCAAGATCCATGTATAAGAAACACATTTCTTTATGACTACTTAGGTAGGGGGACCTGATAATGGCCTGCAGACTGACAGTGCTATATAACATTCAGTACAGTGGGTCATCAGATCCTGTATGGCCTCTAGGTATGAATCAAGCATTGCATTAGACATCAGGCAAGAAACTGGTCTTTATAAGATGGCTGAACATACAGATGGAGTGAGGACACAAACTGTGAAACAGCTTAAGTGGTGTAATCCTTGTGAGATCAGTCTCAGAAGTGAATTTATTATATACAATTGGCAGAGAAATTTTTAGAGTTTTTATATGAGATATGCTAACAATATCAAATTAGTACATGTCATAACAAAACAAAATCTGGCTACAATTTTAACACAAATCCAGAAGACAGCGGTATTAGTCGCTCAACAGGTATCACATTCATTATTGGTACAGAAAGCAGTGGATTCTATTCTCACAGCAGGTAACTCTATTACTGACACTGCAGTACAGCATAAGGGGTTGAGACATTAAAATGCGGCCCCATTTGTTTGAGTCGGTGGTAGCTCAGGTGGATGCAAAAGATCCCATGGCACCTATCAAAAACTGCAGGAGAAGTTTCCTGATGTATTGGCCAAATTTCCCCTAATAAAAAGCTCTGTGAATTCAGAACTCAAGACTACAAATATATTTTCCAACTGTTTAATGAAGCGCTTTTCGTCACTTTCAATGAAGCAACTTCTTCAGACAAAATTTCAAAGCACAAATGCACGTATAAATAATGAGAAGTTACATCACACGATCCAACCTCATTAAAAATTCACATAATTACAAAGTCACGTAAAATAGTTCACTTCTTGAACAATAAATCAATAAAATCACACTATTAATAGTCATACCACTTCCAAACTAACTAATATCATAGTTTCCTCCTAAAATTTACACAAATGGTACCAGTAATCTTGTTCATCTAAACTGTGTTTTACTAGTTTGTTTCCAAATTTCCCCTAATAGTATAATGCCATTTTGGGTCTCCCCGAAATAGTGAGACTAACCCAGTCAACAGTGATTAAATAAATGCATATCTAATGTATGTCTAACAGGGTTATTCAGTTAGCAGTGAGTGAAACAGAAACAGTTAAAATTGCAGCAATAATCAAGCCACATTCAGTGCATCCATTAGTCAGCAGTGTGACTCTAGGCATGTAAAATGCAGCTCATGATCCCTGCGGCCACCCCCAACCCTATGTTTCATACACAAGAATAAAACATTGCTTTATATGGAATATTTGACTGGCTGCATATATTAATACGTATAACAGCTTTTTTGGGGGAAGGTGGTCTTTACTCACTGCATAAGAACTCTTATCAGTCCTGTCCCCTGCTGATTCCACTGATTATTTCAGCATTAGCCATCCCCTCACACCCCAATGTCATTTAATTTATACCTGAACAAAACCCATCCTTTATACCATATGTCTTCGTCTAATTAAACCTATACAATCTCTAGTACCTTCTGCTTTTTAAAATATACTACTCCCAATCCAAATAAAAACAGTCTTTTTCTAATCTTCTCTAACCTTCATAAACTATACTGTATACTAGACAGCCCAAGTGTTAGTATGACACAATAATAAAGTACCAAATAAAGTACTACATGATCTTTTAGTATTAAGCAGATCTACAGACTGGACAGAATACAGAAATTCCTTACAAAAGGTTTGTAGGGCTCAAAACTTTTCTTCACACCAAAAAATTACATAAACACTGCATTTATTAATGATCATGCAACAATTATCTAATTTTGTGCTTGGAAAAATACATCTGGTTACCTATTATCTGTCTTGCTGTGGTTTGTGTTTACTCACATATGTGCAGCCAAGAAAAATACTTTTTTATAGAAATGGAAAATTACAGTACTTAAAAAAATACTTACTTTGCAACCATGGTAGGTTTAACATGGAATAAATAGCCAGTAACGATAAGGTCTGTGGAGAGTTTGCAGTCCTTTCATTAATTGTAAGTGAATTTATGGGAGTTAAAGTATACACCTCACTTTTAAAAGGATACATACTCTTTCCAAGGAACCACTACTAAGCCTTGAAGTCTGTTATCTTACAATATCTAAAGCTGAAGTATTTCTTAACTCATGCAGCCCTTTATATTTTCTCCACCACAGCTATAGTAACTTCCTCCCTTGAAACATGTACACAATCCCAGTTTAAAATTAAATTCACCCTGCAATATTTCTGACAGTACCCAATTACAATATTCTCTTCTAAAATAATTTAACTCTTTAATCCTCACCTTAGAGCTGAAAATCACAAGCACACCTAACCCAACAAACTTGCCTTAACAAACATTCCGACAATTGAATTAGGACCCCCCCTCCTCCAAAAAAATAATAACCAGATCTATGGATATGATTGACATATATAATGATCAATATTAATATATGAACAAAAATATATATAATATTTCATACTAAATATGCATATAAATAGGAGTAAAAAATGTATATTACATCTAAAAATCTATGTACTTAACATATAAAGAGTCATGTCTCTAAATATATGAAAATATATGAAAATAAAAATGTAAAAGAGCAAATTTCAAAAATGTTTAAAAGCAATAAAAAATCTGTATATGTCCTATGGAAAGACCATGGATGAATATGCATGTTATATATAAAGACTACGACTGTATATATAGGGCCTGAGTAAACACAAAATGTGTATCTGTCCTATATATATATATATATATATATATATATATATATATATATATATATATATATATATATATATATATGTTAGTGTCTTACTTGATTTTCCTACGCTTTCTTAGCCATGCTTTTATGGATGCTCTCTCGTTAAGGCCTGCCCCATTGTCTGCCCTTAGACGTATGATCCAATAAATCCATAAAACCACATGCATTATATATACTGGTTATTGTTTCTCATTAGTATCATATGAAGTTGATGAGATTTGTGTAACATGGAATATTGTTTTTACATACATATTCTTTTATACATATATTTCTCATTATATATATATATATGTATGTGTTTGACAACTATGCATAATATTTTGATGACACTAATACATATATATGTGATGTTTTTTTGTAATTCACATATTTGTTTTTAGAATCTATTTTTATTGTTTGTTCTAGATTAGAACAAATTTATTTGTATTTTATGTTTTCCTTTTAAATATGTAATGAGTTTGTCTAATGAACTTTCAACTCAATGTCATGCCTATATATAGGGTAGTTGTGTTTAAGGTAACATTAAAACAGACCTGAAGAAGCTATACTTAGCGAAAGCGCTTGTCTAATAAAGTCCTTTGTTGCTTATATCGTCAGCGTTTATATTTCTTGTGGATTGAGTTATTTGCTGGGCATCTACAATTGAGGTTCCCTTGTGGATTTTCACTTTCTGCTTCGCTCCTTGCCTTTTGTGCTTTACATTTATTCTATAATTGTTTGGCAGAGGAGCGTTTATCCCAGAGGTGGCCGTATACTTCATTGACATTTGTTGTTAAATAAAGTTATAATGGAGAACTGTAAAACAGGGAAGAATCTAAGTATGCATGCATTGACTACAAAAAAGCATTTGATAGTATCCCACATTCATGGATAAAAGAGTGCTTAAAATGTATAAAATACACCCTACACTGATTGACTACATTACAGTAACTGTGAAACAATGGCAGACCACTTTGCAATTAAGCCATGATAAAGGACAGATTATTATCCCAGGGATAAAAATTCAAAGGGGGATATTCCAAAGTGATTATCTGTCACTGCTGCTATTCTGCCTTGCTATTAATCGATTAAGCTGTTGATTTAACAGCTTAGGCCATGGCTACAATTTGGCTCCTAGAAAACAACAAAGTCTAATGACTTGTCTTGTCATCTTCTCTTTGTCGATGATTTAAAACTGTATAGCTCATCAGATGAGGAACTGAAAGCACAGCTGCAGGTTGTCAAAACTTTTTCAGATGATGTTAGAATGTCATTTGGTCTTGATAAATGTGCAAAAGCAACCTTTAAAGCGGGAAAACTGCAGCACCAAGAAAACATCAGCTTGGGACAAGAATGTGATATAAAAGAACTTAAGCAAGAGGGATTATATAAATAATTGGGAACTGATGAATGATCAGCAATAAAACATGAACAAATGTAAATAAAATTCAGTAAGGAATACTTCAGAAAACTTATTAATCCCGAGAACAGCATTGACATCTAGGAACAAAAGCCAATCTATAAAACAATTTGCTCTTCTTGTCCTAACGTACAGTTTTAGATTGATTGACTCGCTCCAAAAAGTGTTGGATAGATTGGATATTACAACAAGAAGGATGCTTCATGTTCACCAAATGATTTATAAAAATCATTATATACCTAGATTATATATTACCCGTTCAGAAGGAGGGATGGGCCTCCTTGAAATTAATTACATGTATAGATCGGCAATTGTGGGACTCCACACATATCTACTGACCTCACAAGATCCAAATGTAGTGAGTGAAAGCTTTGAAACATGAGGACAATAAATCTACAATGAGTTATCTGCTTAATTTAGCAGAAGCATATCAACGTTAAGCAGGAATGAAAATAAAACCAGAAGTAGATAAGAACTAGGAAGTAATTGAATGTGCCAAAAAAACAAAAGAAAGAATATAAGGTGAAGGACCAGATAAGAAGGCAAGAAATGTGGAAAAAACATAAATATAGTTGCAAGTATAGAAAACTTCTGGAAGAGCCTCATGTTGATCAAGAATGAATGCAGGAATGGTTAAGGAGAGGAGAATTCAAACAAATAAATGAAATGTTAATACTGGCAGCCAAAGATAGTGGGCTATGTAAACACTGGTTTACAAAGTCCATTGAACATGTGGGAGAAACAGACAAATGTAGGTTTTGTAAAACCGAATTGGAAACAGTCACACACCTTGTTGCTGGTTGCGACATTAATGGCAGAAAGACTGTATACTGAAAGGCATAATAATGTGGCAAGACTTTTGCACTGGGGATTGTGCAAACATTATGGTATCAAAGTGGTTGAAAAACACTGGAAACATGAGACACAAAGCATCATAGAAAATGATGAAGTTTATATCACATGGGATCACTCATTATCAACAGTTCAAAAGATAGATGCTAAAAAAATGGATATAGTGGTCCAAGAAAAGAAGACAAAAATAGCATTGATAATTGAAATCACAACACCCAGTGATTATAGTGTCTTGTGTAAAGAGAGACACAAAGTCATAAAATATCAGGATCTGCAGACAGAAACAAGAGTTTGACTGAAAATAATAATTAAATGTTTTCTAGTTCTTTTACATTTTTTTCTAAAAAATCCCATTTATGTCAGATTAGTGCAACTTTCATATACATGGTTTATCACAATGATGTCATTGCATGCTGGACATTGGTGTAGGACAGGTTAGGGCATAACAAATACAAAATTAGAACCACCTGAGGATAAAGGCTCAGCTCGTTATGACTCCCATTTCAGCTAACAATGTGATTGTGGCCAAGGTATGGAATACAAATGTAAAGAAGGTGTTTGATGTTCTGTGTGGGTGGGGGAAGACCAAAAGCTTATCCTTGAATGGCTATGAGGATGTGAAGGAAGAGCAAATTCCTCCAGTCTGAAACAGGCAGCATATAAGAATATTCCCACAATTTATATTTCTAATTTACCCAGTCTGCCTGTAAGAAACAGGCAGATGGTGAGTTAAATTGTTTAGAATAGAAATAAAAGGATTCACTGTTAAAATAATCAGGATATGTGAGCCATGGTAAAATAACTACTCTGCATTTCAGAACAATGGGGCAGATCACCAAGGCTGATTTCAAAATGTATTGTTTTTATTTTGTTTTACTATTTCTTCCATTCCCAAAGAGCAGAATAAAACATGCACTAGCCATAGCATAGTCTGAATAGTCAAGAAAATTAAAAATATATTGGCAAATTAGTAGTTGTGGAATTTTAATACTTAAAACATTATATACTTATTCTAATGTAATAAAAAACAAACCACCAGTCTGGCTGAACAAATGAAGGAAACCACCAGCAACTAGCAAAAAACACAGTTTAATATAGCTTTCATCTCAAAAGACTTCTTCAGATTGAAATAAAATATGCACAGCAGCATCACCTTATATAACAAATCTGAATTAGACCAATTACCTAATAAAACAATCATTGGTACTTACGTATTATCGCAACCACATTCTGAATGTGTCATAATTCTTGACATTATGGACAAACGAGTGTTTGTGTTTTGGCAGGGGTGGATAATGCACTGACCAGCTATCTGTGACACTGGGTATCAACAGGAAGCATTGCTAAGATCCAAATTTCTCTTCCAGCAGGACTTCCGTCGGTGACATGTTTTTAAAATGAAACCCTGGACACAGCCATGCAAGCAGAACACAGCAAAACCAGGTAACAGAGTATTTACTCCAAATCACAATTACAGAACTACCTCTGCATATGTAAGCACAGTTGAAAATATGTACTCCGGGAATGACTACAACTGCGTTTCTGTCAGCCATGTACCCAAAAGTCCATCCAGAAAAATACATAGATATACTCCTTTCAAGCGATGACATTTTCTGAACGGATGCAATGACCCACCTTTGCAGCACATTCCCTTCCCCAGAAATGTTGTAAAGGTTGGGGGTCCTGACACCAGCCAAAAAAGGGGGTAAAAGGTAACGTCTGCAGACATGAAACCTTTAGCGGTAAGCACACAAAACACGGGATGACACTCCCGGGGGCCAGCATGGTATGTACAGGATGGAAAGGGAAAGCTGATGGAGTGAATTTCTTGGTTTTCTCAACTGAGTTCCAGAAGTAGCCAGTACATTTTCTTCACATACCACTGGGCTCGTCTCAACTCCGATTTCCAGAACAGTAAAATACCGCATCCAGGTTACTAATCTGTCAGAAATCATGACATTAAGTACAGTAACTTGTTTGTACATAATGTCAAGATGTATGACAGATTTCTAACCTGGCTGCAAGACAATCAGAATGTGGTTGCAATAATACGTAAGTACCTAATCATTATATAAAGTGCACTAGTTAAAAGAATGCAGTATTTAGTGGCAACACATCTAGTAACATAACATGGACAATTCATTTTAAAATCTTCAGTCTCCTATTTTTCAAAAAAACATTTAATATAGACTGAATCATTAATACAAGTTTTTTTTTTATCAGCCCCTAACCTGAGCTGCCACATAGTTTCTCTTTGTTCCAGTTGATCCTTATAGGACCCCCCCCCCATATTTCTAACTACTTGTTCCAAAACGGCAAACAGAAACTATATAAAACCACTACATGTAGAGGAATGCTTAAATAGAGCACTGTTGTTGTTCTTAGTTCTAATACAATAATAGTGCTCTTTAATTCTCTTACTGAGTGGTCGTGTAAACATACCTACATAGAATTCATTACAGACAGAGCAAACAGCAAGATAGACTATCCCACTGGCATTGCAATTGTATACACCATCAATAGAAATTGTCCTGTATAATCATGGTAAGTCAATATAAGACCCCTCTAAAATAAAACAACATGAAGAACAAAAAACACATTTGTACATCCCCTTACAGCATCTGCTGTTATCAGGGGTACCATTGTGTGTAGAATGAAATTGTAAGCACTTTTTTAGACAGCTTGTTTTTATATATGAAATTAGGTCTATCACCTACAACTTGTATTAATTTACTATTCCCACATAGAATGTTCCAGTTTCTAGTAATAATGGACCTGATGCTAAATGCATCAACAGACATATCCAAAATACAAGAAAAGCCAAAAGTATTCCTATTGCTGTTGTTAGATTTTCAGTTGTTCCACCCTGTGGCTTCACACAGCTTACTTGTATTATTAATAAAAACATTTTTCAAAATAGGTGGAACGTCAGTAGTTCTTCTTGTTCTAATTTCATTAGCTAGTTTACCAAGTAAACCTGAGAGGTACCCTCTATGCAAAAACATATTCTGTATAAAGCTGATTTCTGATTCAAAGTCAGCTTCTTCAGAGATCATTCGTGAAGCATAAATAAACTGACCCTTTGATATATAATTTTTCATAAAACCAGGATGGTTAATCAAATAATGCAAATAACTATTAACAAAAGTCTCCTTCCTATATATTCCAGTCATAAAGCAAATATTAGATATGTCCCATATCAGGGTAACATCCAAAAAATGCACTGAAAGTCCAGCATTCCCCAGTAACAATTTTAAAAAATCACTAGAATTATTAATACTTTCACAAAAAGAATGAACCTGGTCTATGCCACCTTCCAAAATAAAAAACAAATTGTCCACATATCTGTCATAAAAAACTACATGGTATTGCTCCATAATAGGTCTGAGAACGTTGTGTTCCCACCGCGCAAGAACTAGATTAGCGAAAGCCGGGTCTGCAGTGGACCCCATAGCTACCAATCTTTGCTGTTTATACATTTTCCAGTTAAACAAAAAATAGTTATTGTTAAGCACTAGCTCTATTAAAGTGCATAAGACAAATATGCTATCAGAAGGAAGATGGACTACATTTCCCAAAAATTGTCTAACGAAATCAACCCCTTAATCATGGGGGATACTCAAAAACAATGACTGAATATTCACTGTAAACAAAATATTTTTATTAGGATCAAAAGAATATACAGAGTTAAATGTCCTAATGAAGTCCAAAAAATGCCATAAGTCCTTAATGAATGAACTTAGTTTTTAGACTAATGGATTTAACATATAGTCAACTACTAAAGAACTACCTTCTGTGACTGAATTTGGTGAAGATACCATAGGTCTAAATGGGGGATTTTTAAGATTTGTATGAATTTTGGGGATACCAAACATGGTCCTCAAAAGTGGATTTTCAACCAACATTAAATCATACATGTCATTAGTAATATACCCACAGATCCACAGGTCATATAAATGAGAACGTATACAATGATATGCCTTGAAAACTAGCTGTTGACTAACAAATAAATATTCAGTCTCATTGCTTAGCATATTTTCCATAGAATTAATATACTTGCTCTGTTCAAGAATTACCAGCCCCCCTCCCTTATCGGCTTTCATGAACCAAAGATAACTTAGAGAATTCAGTTATTTTAGAGCTGTTCTTTGAGTGCTAGTAAGATTATATTACTTATAATCTGCCTTAGTATGAGCAAGTTGTCTGATCTCTTCAATACAACAATTTTCAAAAACACGTAAGGTGTTGGTTAAGGGGGGAGCAATAGTACTTGGTTTAGCAAACAGACATTTATTTATCTCCATACTAGAAAAAACATAACTTAGATTCAGTTTATGACAAAACATTTTTAAAGCCAACAATGTGTGCCTAAATTCATCCTTTTACTAGGCACAAAATTAAAACCAAGCCCTAAAACAAATAACTGGTCAGAAGTAAATGAATTACTAGACAAATTGTAAATTATTTCATTAGAAAAGTCAGTATTAGAGTATTCAGTAAAAATGGTTACTTTTTTTTGTTCCTTGTGGATGTCTTTCTTGTTGACCCATTGTTCATCTCATTCTGGCATGAAACTGGTCGTTTCTCTAAAGGGACTCACCCTGCATTAACAGAAACCTGACCAGAGTCATTAGTTTCATCCTGTTCATCACCAAAAACATCAGATATATCATTCATAATATGTTTCATTTTCGGCAGAATCAATGCCTGCCGAATCACTTGTGAAACAGTAAAAATTCAAGGTCAATCCGGAAGTGACGTCACCACCTGTCTTAATGGCTTCACTATAGGAAGTAGGTAGACGTCCGGAGGTGGTTTGGTTTCTATAGCAACCTCTAAGTTGGTTCTGTGTCTTAAAGGGGCCACTAGCCTTTTTGACAATAGAGAAATGGGAGTATTGTTGAAATATGCATCTATGTCCCGTTGTAACTTCTTTAAATTTCTCTGTATCAAACCATGCTCAAACCCTTCAATGGAAAAAAGCAGGGCTGAATAATCTTTATTTAAACAGGGTATATTTCTTATAAGCTTCTGCAAAGAAGCTTCTGTCTTAATAATATCATTGCGTATCTCCTCAGCTCATTTCTTGTTGGGACCAACAAGCAATTTTAAGAAATCACGCCCTGTTTTAGAAAAAAATGACACCAATTCAGAAAAGAAGGGTTCAGTGGGAAGTACACCATTAGGGCATTTAAAAAAATGCAAACCCTTAGGTACTACTCCCACTTGTATGCATTTATCAAAGTACTTTGTCTCAACAATCAAAACTCTCTACTTCTTTAGTAGTTTTTCCAACAAAGTTAAAAGTCTTTTAGCCTCCTTTTCCACTTCTACATCTCTACCATTAAACATAGTAGAAGTTAAGGCTAAATTGTAAGCAACAAAAGGACCTGAGTCACAATTTAAGACTGCAGTAATATCACTAAACACAATATTACTGTTCTCAGAATGAAATACTGAAGCAGTCTTATCAATTACAGTCTCCACACTTTCATCTTCTGAAATAAGTGAAGATACTTTACTTAAACCAGTCATTCTATAATTACTTGCCATTAAGGTTTCAAGGAACGTTTGCATGTCCTACATGGTGCACACCAGCATGGAAAGAAAGCTGGTGTCTTTAAAATCAGACATACAAGGTGTAGGATGAACAGACATATAAAGCTATGTCAAACCCAGAGCTGTTTGACATGCTACACCTAAAGAAATCCCAATCCCTCAGCGCTACATGCTCTAGGGACCTAAACCTTGTCACCACAATAAAGAGGATATGCTGGAGGGATAGATTCCTGTCCCAGAGACTTCCTATACTCTGGAACAAGCTACCCATCTATGTCAAGCAAAGTTCTTCATTAGCACTCTTCAAGAAAAATCTTGATGAGTGGATGGGAAATAGGAAATACACATGGGGATCACTTCTGTGTCTCTGCTCGACAGTGGCACAGGAAAATAACTTTCTTGGGTGGCATAAGCTATGGAACATTGCTGGCTAGGCTTACGTAGGCCCTTGGGCCAATAGCCTAGTACCTACCTATGAACCTATGAACAGTCCCAAGGATGAAGCAGCAAGCAAAAACTAATAAAAAACAAACCACCAGTCTGGCTGAACAATGAAGGAAACCACCAGCAAATAGTGAAAAACACAGTTTAATATCACTTTCTTCTCAAAAGACTTCTTCAGAATGAAATAAAATACACATAGCAGCATCACCTTATATATCAAATCTGAATCAGACCAATTACCTAATAAAACAATCATTATATAAAGTGCAATAGTTAAAAGAATACATTATTTACAGGCACACATCTAGTAACATAACATGCATAATTCATTTTAAAATCTCCTCTTTTGAAAAAAAAAATGTAATATTGACTGAATCATTAATACCAGGTTTTTTATCAGGCCCTAACCTGAGCTGCCACATAGCTTCTCTTTGTTCCAGTTGGTCCTTATAGGACCCACCCTATATTTCTAACTACTTGTTCCAAAATGGCAAACAGAAACTATTTAAAACCACTACATGTAGTGGAATGCTTAAAAAGAGCATTGTTGATGTTCTTAGTTCTAATACAATAATAGTGCTCTTTAATTCTTTTACGGAGTGGTCGCGTAGACATACCTACATAGAATTCATTACAGACAGAGCAAACAGCAAGATAGACTATGCCACTAATATTGCAATTATATACACCATCAATAGAAAGTGTCCTGTATAAACATGGTAAGTCAATATAAGGCCCCTCTAAAATAAGATGACATGAAGAACAAAAAACACATTTGTACATCCCCTTACAGCATTTGCTGTTATCAGGGGTACCATTGTGTGTAGAATCAAATTGTAAGCACTTTTTTAGACAGTCTGTTTTTTTATATATGAAATTAGGTCTATCACCTACAACTTGTATTAATTCACTATTCCCACATAGGATGTTCCAATTTCTAGTAATAATGGACCTGATGCTAACTACATCAACAGATATTGTGGTTGTGGTCTGTGGTCATGTTGGCAATAGATATATGTTCATTAAGCCCTGGAGAGCTAGGAAATATCCCAGTGATTTGATAGCTGATGTTATAGCTGAGGTAAAAACAGGAAGAACCTCTAGGTTTACTCCTGTTTTGGGATGTGACATGTTGGATAGTCACCAGGGGCAGGTAACATCTGTGGTTGGTTATGATATCAATAATGGGAATTTGAATCTGATAGATCAAGAAAAGAAAGGAGCCTTTGGGGGTAATTACGTTATGTTCTATAATCAGAATACCCCCAATATTAGAAATATTATTACACAACATTGGGGTAGATTTAGCTGCTATTCTGAACTGGAGACTTTATTCAAAAATCCATTAAAGTTTACATATAAAAAAGGAAAAAACCTTAAGGAATTACAGGAGAAAGATTGTACAGAGGAAAACCAGGCACATACAAGTGTGGATCTTGTGCTCAATGCCCATTTATTTTAAACCAAGATTCAGTGTGTATAATGGAGAGGGTTTATTTGGTTAAAAGTAATAGTTTTTCCAATTGTAGCAGTGAAGACTTGATTTATTTAGCTTTGTGCAAAAGAATGTGGTGTGTTTTATATTGGAAAAACTATACAAAAACTAGAAAGAAGAATTTATGAGCATCTCAATGCTATCAGAACACAGGATAGTAATAATGCTTTGTACAAACACACTTTGTTATGTCCTAAGGCTAGATGGGTTTTTTTTGTAATCGAAATGGTGGATCAAGATATTGGGGGGGTCCCTGGGAGACCAGAATAGAGGTGAGGGAGGTATAATGGCAGTTAATTTTGGAAGCCAATAGGTCTCCAGGGCTTAATGAACATATATCTATTGCCCCCATACTAAAAATGAGGGCGGTGACATTATAAAGTGCTATATCTTTATTGAAGGAACATTTCCCTGTTTACACAATATATAACATACATTTTACACTTCACATACATTTTCCTATGTATTTTATACATACATACCCTTTGTTATTAGTGTTAGGACTTACTATACTTTAACACTATTTATGCAGGTGTATAAGTTCATACAGTTTTATTAAATTATTAAATTGGTCACCATGTTATTTACTATTTATATTTATATTTATATTTATGCTCATATTTATATGCACATGTTTTCAGAATGTATTTTGTCTGTAGATTATGCCTATTTGTGTGTGTTTTTAGTGGTATGGCATATGTATTTAAACAATTTTAAATGTTTTTTAAAGCAAAGTATTGTATTAAATTGTCAAGTGATTAAACTATTAAACAATTATGTAATTAGAATGGGGAGGTATATAACAGGATGCAACAGTTAGTTATTCAATGCTACATCTGAAGAAGTTTTGTGGACTAAAACGCTATGGGGAGAGTTGCGTTAATGTGCTGAATAAACTGCTGTTACTTCCACACTTTGGCTTGTGGTTCATGTTTAGTGCTTGGTTAACCCCATCTGGTTTCTGTGTTTTTGGTGTTTGTTTCCTTTTTAAATACAGATTATACTGCCTTGCTTTTTTCCATGGAAGAGTTTGAGCAGGGTTTGATACAGAAAAAATTAAAGAAGTTACAATGGGACATAGATGCAGATTCCAACAATACTGCCTTCTCCCATTTCTCTGATGTCAAAAAGGCTAGGGCCCCTTTAAGACACAGAACCAACTTAGGGGTCACTATAGAAACCAAGCAGCCTCTGGACATCTACCTACCTTTTATAGTGAAGCCATTAAGACAGGTGGCGATGTCACTTCCGGATTGACTTTAAATTTTGACTGTTCCACAAGTGATTTGGCAGGCATTGGTTCTGCCGAAAATGAAACAGATATTATGAATGATATATCTGATGCTTTTGGTGATGAACAGGATGAAACTAATAGCTCTGATCAGGCTTCTGTCAATGCAGGGTGAGTCCCTTTAGAGAAATGACCAGTTTCATGACAGAACAAGACGAGCTATTGGTCGACAAGAAAGACATCCACAAGGCACAAGAAAAAGTAACCATTTTGACTGAATATTCTAATACTGACTTTTCTAATGAAAAAATTTACAATTTGTCTAGTTACTTGTTTACCTCTGACAAGTTATTTGTTTTGGGGCTTGGTTTTAATTTTGTGCCTAGTAAAAGGATGAATTTCGGGCACACGTTGTTGAATTTAAAAATGTTTTGTCGTAAACTGAATCTAAGTTATGTTTTTCCTAGTATGGAGTTAAATAAATGTCTGTTTGCTAAACCAAGTACCATTGCTCCCCCTTAACCAACACCTTACGTGTTTTTGAAAATTGTTATATTGAAAAGATTAGGTAGCTTGCTCATACTAAGGCAGATTATAAGTATTATAATTTTACTAGGACTCAAAGAACAGCTCTAAAAGAACTGAGTTCTTTAAGTCATCTTCGGTTCATAAAAGCCAATAAGGAAAGGGGGCTGGTAATTCTTGAACAGGACAAGTATATTAATTTTATGAATAATATGCTAACCAATGAGACTGAATATTTATTGGTTAGTCAACAGCTCGTTTTCAAGGCATATCATTGTATACGTTCTAATGTATATGACCTGTAGGTCAGTGGGTATATTACTAATGGCATGCATGAGTTCATGTTTGTTGAAAATGCACTTTTGGAGACCATGTTTGGTATCCCCAAAATTCATAAAAATCTTAAATATCCCCCATTTTGACCTATAGTATCTTCACCAAATTCAGTCACGGAAGGTATTTCTTTAGTAGTTGACTATATGTTAAATCCATTAGTCCAAAAACTAAGTTAATTCATTAAGGACTCATGGCATTTTTTTGGACTTGATTAGGACATTAAACTCTGTATATTCTTTTGATCTTCATAAAAATATTTTGTTTACACTGGACATTTAATCATTGTTTATGAGTATTCCCCATGGTCAAGAGGTTAATGTTGGGGTCTATGTTAAATGTTCGAACATCCAAAATGTGGAACATTACATGGTCGAAACCATATGTTCAACATTTGGATGTTCGAACATAAAAAAAAAAAAAAAAAAAAAAAAAAGAAAACAGAAAAAAAAAACACTTTAACAGTGTAAGCAGGGGGAAAACCCACCTGCACCCCCCATGTGGGGGGCTGCTCCCCCCACACCCCCCTACTTAAATATACCAACTCCGAGACTGCACTTCATTGCAGAAAAGGGAGATTCTCCCTATCTGAACCATACGGTGGCACTGAAAGTCTATCTTCGAACACTCAAAATTGAGAACATTTGGTCTAGACCATGTAACGTTCTAAATTTTGAGCATTCGAAGATTTGACAGGTACCCTGATTTTTTTAGATAATTTTTTGGGAAATGTAGTCCATCTTCCTTCTGATAGCATATTTGTCTTATGCACTTTAATAGAGCTAGTGCTTAACAATAACTATTTTTTGTTTAACAGGAAAATTTATAAACAGCTAAGAGGGGTAGCTATGGGGTCTGCCTCGGACCCGGCCTACGCTAATCTAGTTCTTGGGTGGTGGGAACACAGAGTTCTCAGACCTATTATGGAGCAATACCATGTAGTTTATTATGGCAGATATGTGGACGATTTGTTTTTTATTTTGGAAGGTGGCATAGACCAGGTTCATTCTTTTTGTGTAAGTATTACTAATTCTAGTGATTTTTTTAAATTTGTACTGTGGAATGCTGGGCTTTCAGTGCATTTTCTGGATGTTACTCTGATATGGGACATACCTATTAATTGCTTTATGAGTGAAATACTTAGGAAGGAGACTTTTGTTAATAGTTATTTGCATTATTTGATTAACCATCCAGGTTTTATGAAAAATAATATACCAAAGGGTCAGTTTATTCGTGCTTCATGAATGATCTCTGAAGAAGTTGATTTTGAATCAGAAATCAGCTTTATAGAGAATATGTTTTTGAATAGAGGGTACTGCTCAGGTTTATTTGGTAAACTAGCTAATGAAATTAGAACAAGAAGGGATAATGACTTTCCACCCATTTTGAAAAATGGTTTTATTAATAATACAAGTAAGCAGTGTCAATCCACAGGGTGGAACAACCGAATAGGAATACTTTTGGCTTTTCTTGTATTTTGCATATGCCTGTTGATGCATTTAGCATCAGGTCCATTATTACTAGAAACTGGAACATCCTATGTGGGAATAGTGAATTAATACAATTTGTAGGTGATAGACCTAATTTCATATATAAAAAACAGACTGTCTAAAAAATGCTTACAATTTGATTCTACACACAATGGTACCCCTGATAACAGCAGACGCTGTAAGGGGATGTACAAATGTGTTTTTTGTTCTTCATGTTGTTTTGTTTTAGAGGGGCCTTATATTGACTTACCATGCTTAAACAGGACACTTTCTCTTGATGGTGTATACAATTGCAATACTAATGGCATAGTCTATCTTGCTGTTTGCTCTCTCTGTAATGAATTCTATGTAGGTATGTCTAAGTGACCACTCAGTAAGAGAATTAAAGATCACTATTATTGTATTAGAACTAAAAACTTCAACAATGCTCTATTTAAGCATTCCACTACATGTAGTAGTTTTAAAAATTTTCTGTTTGCCGTTTTGGAACAAGTAGTTAGACATATAAGGGGGGGGGGTCCTATAAGGACCAACTGGAACAAAGAGAAACTATGTGGCAGCTCAGGTTAGAGGCTGATAAAAACCTGGTATTAATGATTCAGTCAATATTAAATGTTTTTTGAAAAATAGGAGACTGAAGATTTTAAAATGAATTGTCCATGTTATGTTACTAGATGTGTGCCTTTAAATACTGTATTATTTTAACTAGTGCACTTTATATAATGATTGTTTTATTAGGTAATTAGTCTAATTCGGATTTGATATATAAAGTGATGCTGTTATGTGTATTTTATTTCATTCTGAAGAAGTCTTTTGAGACAAAAGGGATATTTATTTATTTTATTTATTTACATTTGTTAACCGGGTTGGTCCAGCTGGGTTTTTGGCCCATTTTCAGTGGAGACCCTCGTTGAAAATCTCTAATACACTTATATACAGACATAAAAAGGTAACAATTTCAACTGACATATGATGAGATATAAAAAAAAAAAAAGAAGCAAAAAAAATAATAATACAAGAGCACTACAGATACAGGTGAAAACATGTAAACTAATTACAATTATGTAAACTATATGTTTACAGATTAGAGAGTTTGTACATATTTACATGCAGATTAATTGATCAAATGAGAAGAGTATAGTTCAGTTTGTAACCCTTAGTTGAGGATCACATTATTAAGGTGATGGAGGAAAGTGTGGAGGGGGTAGCCCTTGGAGGGAGAGATGAGGTTAGGTTGGTGCTGTGCAAGGGCAGATTCTGGTGTTGAGTAGATGGAGTTTTAGTTTCTCCTTAAAGTTTGCTGGGTGAATGGTGAAGCTTATTTTAAGAGGAAGTTTGTTCCAGTTTTGGGCTATTGAGTATTTATATAAGAGTTTGCCTATTGCTTTTTTTTTTGGCTGGTAGGTGTTGAGAAGTTGCTGATTAGAGGTACAGAGAGTGTGAGAAGGTGTGTAACTGGAACTGAGGGAAGAAAGGGCTGGGCAAGATGAAGGTTTGTAGAGAATGAAATGTAGCATTTGTAGTTGTGAAAGTAACAAAGTGTGGAGGAATTCTAGTCATTGTAGGGATGTGAGAGGTAGACAGTGGTGGGATTTGTAAGGAGAGTCTGTTATGAATCTAGCTATCTTATGATAAGTTTGTTGGAGTTTGTTTAAAGTTGTGGCTTGGATATTGGTGAAAATAGGGGCAGCATACAGAAGGGAGGGTAGCAGGAAGGCTTGAGCAAGGGAGAGCCTAGCATTTGGAGTTAGAAATTTCTTGTTACGATAGAGCTATCCAAGTTTCTGGTTAGTCTTTTTTATACAGTGGAGGAGGTGTATATTAAATTTGAGATCATCTTCTATGATGACTCCTAAAAGTTTAGAATGAGCATCAGGTTTAATAATTGTGTTATTTGAGGAGGTGATATAGAAGGAAGATTTGTGGTGAGTGTGTGACTGGGGGAGGAATAGTAGGAGTTTGGTTTTATTGGGGTTAAGGATGAGGAGGTTTTTAGAGAGCCACTGTTCAGTAGATGAGATAGTATGTTGAGATAGAGTATGGAGCTCAGAGATGTTGTCAGAGATGGAGATGAGGTTAGAATCATCTGTGTACTGGATTAGGGATGATTGTTTGCATGATGTGTGTAGGTCATTAGTGAAGATGTTAAAGAGGAGAGGACCTAAGATGGAGCATTGGGGTACTCCTGTTGTGACAGATAGGAATGGAGAAGTGGAGGAGACCCATTTGACTGCTGCCTGGAGGATAAGTAACTGGAGAACCAGGAAAGGGTAGAAGCAGATAGATTGAGACTAGCAAGTTTAGATAGCAGCAGAGGATGGTAAACAGTATCAAAAGCTTTGGAAAGGTCAAAGAAGAGGCATGAGATAAGTTTATTATTATCTAGGGCTTCTGCAATGGTATGGGTAAAGGATAGGAGGGCAGTACTTGTACTATGGTGGTGGCGAAAACCGTGTTGGGTAGGGGTGAGAAGATTTTGTTGGAGTAGGTATTTTAGCAGTTGTGAGTGGATACATTTTTCAAGTGTTTTGGAGAGGGGAGATAGGATGGCTATGGGACGGTAATTAGATGTGTCAGTGGAGTTACCCCCTTTGTGTAGGGGAATAGTGAAGAAGGCTTTCCAGATGGTAGGTACTGTAGATTCCTGAATGGACCTATTGATTAAGATAGACAATGGGTAAGCTTTAGAGTCAGCAGCTAGTTTGAGGAAAGTGGAAGGTAGATTATCTGTAGATGGTGAGCAGGGTTTGAGCTTAAGTAGAAGAGATTGAATATAGGAAGTGGGAACAGGCTGTAGGGAGAAGGGATTATTGTTGGGTGGGTAGGAGGGGATGTGTTGAGGAGTAGCATTGCCAGTAGTGGGTAAGAGTGACTGAATAGTATCAATAAAGTATATGTTGAGCAAGGTAGCTGTATCTAGAGGGGATGTGTCTCGGTAGGGGGAGGGGTTTGAGGGGCATCCAGGAGAAAGAATTCTTTTAATGGTTGACCAGAATTTCTGAGGGTTGGTTTTGCTATCAATTGGAGTAGAGTTAAAGAAGGACTTTTTATCAAAATTGGTTTGTTTCTTGGTAAGGTTCCTGAGATGTCTATACTTGTGAAGCAGGGATAATTCTTTAGTTTTGGTCCAGGCTTTCCACGTTTTATTTCTTTGAAGCATAAGGGACTTGTCTCTTTGGAAAGCCAAGGAGCATAGTTAACTTTTATTCTAACCTTTCTAGAGAAAGCAAGGGAGTTGACGGTATTTACGAAGATACCGTTGAAGCTATTAACTGCATCATTTAAGGGGATTTGTTTCAGGAAAGTCCAGTCAGTGGAAGAGAGAATTGTGTTGAATTGAGTTGAGTCAAAGTTAGAGAGTTTGCGGCAGTATCTATAGTGGTTAGATTTGGGAGGTTGTGAGCTGTATCTAAGGACAAGAGTGGGTAGGTGGTCACTTAGTTGATCTGGTAGGCTAGTGGAGTTGTGATATAGCTTAGGGGTGTTGGTGAGTATCCAGTCAATTACAGAGCTAGAAGAGGTGTTTTTATGGATTTGGGTGGAAGAAGTTATTAGTTGATGGTAGCCATGGAGATTAATACTGTTTTGTGGCGAGTCAATTTTAAGTTTTATCCAGTCTAGGTTGACATCTCCTAAGATAAGCGTTTCATAGTGTATATTGTGAGTGAACCAGGAAAGGATTTTCTCAAGGATTGGTAAGTTGTTTCCAGGAGGGATGTAAATGGAGGCAACAGCTAATTTTTTTGTGTGAATTGAGGTGATAGCGATAATGAGTTCAGCTGGTTGAAAGTCAGCAATGGGGGCAGTAAAAGGTGTGAGATTGAGACTATTACTGTGTAGGATGGCTACACCACCCCCTTTTTTGTGCAGTCTATCCGCATGGTATATCCTGGTCGGAGGATTTAATTGTTAGAGATGTGTGGCTTAAGCCAGGTTTCAGATAGGCAGAGGATGTGAGGGGTTGTATGGGCTATCCAGGCATGGAACTCAGTAATTTTGTTTGTTAGGCTTTGAATATTTAGAGAGTAAATGGCAAGATGTTTGGATGTGGGTGATGTATGTATGTTAGACTGATGGTGGACAGAGCCAGAAGGAGTAGAGGGGGAGGGAAAGGATAAGGGAGAGGTGTGTTGTGTTGAGGAGTGGGAGGGGCCAGAGTTAGTTTGGATGTCCCTAGATAAAAGTAAGTTATTTCTATATAGGGAGAGTAAAGTGATATGTAGATTTAATTTATAGAACTTGTATTTAGATGCCTGGGAAGGATGAAGCATTTTGAGTCTGGTCGGTTTGTGAAGACATGGGTAGGGGAGGTTAAACAGGGCTGAGGAGATAGAAAAGAAAGAAGGTGAGGGTAGTGTGTCAAGGGTGAAGGAGGTGGAAGAGTATGGCAGTGGGGAAGGAAGGTGGATGTGGTATGACATTATGTTAGCTAGAAGAAAGAGAAAAGAGGAGGGGATGATTAGGTAGTGCATTGTACATCTGACTAAGGGGGAAGGAGGATGGCTTTTAGGAAAGGGAAAGTGAGTGTATAGAGATTGTAATAGGAGACTTAGAGCATGAATGGAGGAAAGGGTGGGGATAGGAAGTGAGATAATTGCAGGTAAGACAGGAAGTTCTTTGTTAGTTGGTGGTGTGGATTGAAGGGGAGGGAATGGATGGTATAAAGAAAATTGTAATGGGGTGGATGGGAATGGGGGTAGGGTAGGGGAGCGAACGTAGTGGGGCTAATACCCTGGTTGCAAAATAGCCAAGGAAACAATCAGTAAGGAGGAGAGAAATAAGAAAAGAACTATCTAGAGAGTGAAAAGATAGAAGGGAAGCAAAGAAATGAGACAGCCAGACACAAGGATTGAGTACAGATGGCACTTTCAGGAGAATGCTAGCCTCCGTTTCACTGATAGGATTGTATTAGAGGAAAATAACCTGTGTTGGAGAGTTGAAGTTAGCAGGTGTTTGGGGCTTGAAAGAGAAGAGAGGTGTTTACAAGCAGCAAGAGTAGAGCAAAGACCATGAGTAGAGGGCAGGAGAGTGGAGAGTAGCAAGTGAAAGGCAACAGACTATAGAGCAGGGCAGGACTGCAGGCAAGGTAAAGTGAGAGAGACAACAGGAGATGTAGTCAAGAGTGAGGTATGGGGAACTAAAGTTGGTACAGAAAAGTGAGAGGAGTGGGGGTAGTCAAGGAGGAGAAAGATTGGGGCTGCTGGCATCCTCTCATGCAGCACACATGTAGAAAACACTGCTTTTGTTGTAACACTATTTTGGAGACTAACAAGATGCTGTAGCTAAAAAGGGCTACTATATCAGGTACTAGTTAGGCACTAGGACACATACTTTATTGGGATTCTCTATTCTTATTTGGTAGCTGCAGGACCGTTGGTCGTAATTAGCAGGGTTTCTGTTGGGCCCACACCACAGAGTTGCTTTGTGGCCAGGTGATGTCACAGGGTTAATGTCCGCTAGGGTTTATTGGGATTCTGTTATCTTATTTGGTAGCTACAGAACCATTGGTCGTAATTAGCAGGATTTCTGTTGGGTCCACACCACAGAGTTGCGTTTGTGGCCAGGTGATGTCACAGGGTTAATGTCCGCTAGGGATTACACAGTCAGACACTTGCATGAGAGTAGACGGACAGCAGCAAGGAGGGACGAAGGCAGATATTAAACTGTGTTTTTCGCTATTTGCTGGTGGTTTTCTTCATTATTCATCCAGACTGGTGGCTTGATTTTTATTAGTTTTTGCTTGCTGCTTCATTCTTGGGACTGTTGATTTTTCAAATTATTCTAATGTATATGTTGAGGGCTCACACCCTAGTTAACTAATCCTAATGTACTTTTCTAATCTTGTTCAAGAATTGCATTTCTTGATGGCCACATATTCAATCTCAACATATAAAAAGTAAAAAAAAAAAAAAAAAAAAAAAAAAAAAAACTATGAGCCAGTTCTTTAGATGAACCTTTAATCCACAGTTTTAGCACTTTCATTCCTCTTAGTAACATAACTTCATCAGAAACACCTTAATTCCACAGTTTGAACACTTTCTTTCCTGTTAGTAATAGAACTTCATCAGCATATGAAACCTTTTAAAGGATGTGAATAACATGAAGGTGATCAAATAACCCTCAGAAGTTTTGGGCAGGTTTGAATAATCCACTACATCCTGGACAAACTTCTACTCTTATCCCCGCTGCTACTATTGATAACCCCCACCCTCGAGGATATTTCAGATAGTTTTAACCAATTCTTTACTGAGACAATTCAAGCCCTAGCTATCCAACTACCTTCTAGCTCCCCTGGCCCTGAAAGTACCACCCCTAGAAACCTACTCTCGTTCAGCTTCCAACCAGTCACCACATCACTTATCTGCACCTGGATCAAAAAATTAAAACCCACCACACTCTCTGCTGATCAACTTCCTGCCGAGTACCTGCAAAACTCAGCTGATACTATTGCTTATCCTGTATCAATACTAATCAATCAAACCATAGTAGTAGCTAAAATTCCCACCTTCTAGAAAATATCGTATGTAATCCCACTTCACAAAGGAGGCAACTCTACTGAATTCTCCAGTTATAGGACACTAGCTATACTCTCTCCTCTTGCAAAGAATATGGAAACATGTATTCATAGAGAATTCATGCATCACCTAATCCAGAATCACCTCATGGCAGACACCCAGCATGGCTTCCAACCTCACCACAGCACTACTTCAGCCCTACTAGCCCTTACCAACAACATAAACCATAATTGTAACAATAATTATATATCCTCAGCCCTCTTCTTGGATCTTTCCAAGGCATTCAATATGGTTGATCACCAAGTTTTAATCCACACCCTGCAAGCATTCTGTCTAGATACTAAAGCCCTTCAATGATTTAAATCCTACCTGAATAGTAGACAGCAGGCTGTTCTTTGGCAGAACAAAGTGTCTAACCTACTACCTAACAACCTTGGAGTACCACAAGGCTCTATACTAGGGGCCCTGCTGTTCTCCATCTTCATTAACTGCCTGTATACCATCATCCCAAAGGTCAGCTGTATCCAATACACTAATGACTCTACCTTGATTTGCTCAGCCACATCTCCAACAGACTTATGGTCAGCTACCCAGGCCACCTTTAATTCAATAGAAAACTGGCTTTCTGAATGTCGTCTGGTACTAAATCCCCAAAAAACTAAAATGCTGTTATTTTCACCAACACATAGGTCTACTGCTGTTACCTTTACCATAAATGTAAATGATGGTACAATAATCTCCCCTGACCCTTCTACAAAACTATTAGGTGTCATTATTGATAATCATCTAAAATTCGACCTACAAGTCAACCAATTGATCAAAACCATCAATAAAAAACTAGGGTCACATTACAGAATAAAAGCCTTCCTAACCCTTCCAGCTAAAATTGCCATAGGTCGCTCTCACCTTCTTTCAACTCTTCTGTATGCATCCCCTCTACTCTCTAATTTAAACAAGACTGTCCTTAACAAACTCTCAATCTGCTGCAACCACATTGCCAGGTTTGCCACTGGGCTGCCTTTTAGGACATATCATTGCATTAATCTAAACCAGCTTGGGTGGCTTAAACTACCCAGTCTAATCCAGTATAACCAACTGATTATGGCCTATAAAATTTATAATAACAAACCAAGACTGCTTCAATTCTCTAACAGACTACTAATTCAGACGAGCAAAATTAACAACACAGCTGGTTACTCTCTCTTTGCAAACTCTGTAGGTAGATCCTGGAACTCTCTTCCAGCTGGTATTACTTTACTTTCCTCCCTAGGTCAATTTAAAACTAGACTCAAACAAAATCTGGCACTAAACTACTAAACTGGCTATGTCATTGTATCAAGCCTGGCTAACTCTCCTCTAGAATATGTAAAATCTGTTAATGAGCTTACTGTGTAATTTAATCCTGACTTTCACTCGGGATTAACTCTAACCCATGGAACTTGTTTATCTTGTTTACTTATGTAATCACTGTAAATATTCTAGTTGTAATATGTTATGTTGTATCTGTTTACCTTGGAGCTTTTCTCCCCAAGCCTCCGCTGAAAATGGACATGCATCCAGTCGGACTATCCCGGTCAATAAATGTAAAATAAATAAATCTTCCTGCATTTAACAATATAGATGCCATAACATATCTGGATAAAATCATTCCCTGAGACTTTACATTTGGTGATGCCTTAACTACTGTTTCAGTTTTTATTGATATTCCTAGACAATATTTATTTATTTATTTAGGTAGGGTGCTGGACAACTTGGATCTGTTTTCACTCATAACCTAGTTATAAGAACTGAAAATAAACAAAATTCAATATAGTTCAGTTATGTACAAACAACAGTAAAGGTAAATCATGACCCAACTTCATGCCAATGAATATTAAATAATGCTCAAGAAAATAATAAATGTATTTATTTATTTATTGACATTTGATTACTGGGAAAGACTGACTGTGTAGGAGCCCATTTTCATCAGAGGCCCGGGGAGAAAAGCTCCAAAGTATTACCAAACATTTCTAGAATAATAATTTTACAGTCTTTAAAAATAATACAAAAAGCAAATACAGTTTAAATAATAATACCAAATTAGACATAATATTAAAAAAAAGATTGAGTAGATGCAATTTATTTGAAATTGATATAATATTTAAAGAACTTTTAACCAGTTTATATAAATTAAAGGTAAGTTAGTATGATACAAACATGAATTACAATACAGTGTGAGAGAAAAACAGGCTTATGGTATACTTACAGAGAAAGCTAGGGGAGAAAAATTAATAGAAGTAAGGAAATAAGTGAAGAAGGGAGAGTAAGGAGGTGTAAGATATAAATAGGTATTTGTTCACATTTAGGGATATAGTTTTGTCTGGTGCTAAGCATGAACAGGGCCAGCTTTGGACTAGGAAGTCTTTCAGAATAGTTTTGAAGGATCGGAGGATACTGACCTGATGGATACAGGTAAGAAGTTCCAGGCCTTATCAACATTAGCAGATTTGATAGGTTTGCGGATACACAGGAGTTTTTGTTGACTGGATTGTAATGACAGACTGGGTACATAGTTGTGTAGAATGCCATTTAGTGCTGGACAAGCAGATGGATTCTGGATAATTTTATAGGTGGTAAGAACCTGTGTATATGTTATTTATTGGGGTACTTCTAACCAATTTAGACCTTTTAGTGCTATGTAATGGTGGGTTCTGCAAAGGGTATTTGCTACAAAATTAGCAACTTGGTTACAACATTGTTGAAGTTTTTATTTTTTTGTGGGGAGGAGTTAAGTAGTGACAAGTGTAGCTTTAATTGCATTGGTGAGAAGGTTTTTGGGTCTATAAAACATCCCTAGTTTTTGATGAATTTTACTTATGCAATTTTGTACATGCAGGTCAAATTTAAGATTATCATCCACTATCAGGACTTTGATGTTTGCAGATGACATTGTTCATAGGTTCATAGGTAGGTACTGGGCTATCGGCCCTGGGGCCTATACAAGCCCAGCCAAAAAGGTACCCTGGTTTTTGCCATCCAAGAAAATTATTTTCCTGTGCCACTGTCAAGCAGAGCCACAGAGGTGATTCCCAGGGTGAATTTCCTATTTCCCATCCAGTCATCAATATTTTTCTTGAAGAGTGCTAATGAGGAGCTTTGTTTGATATAGATAGGTAGTTTATTCCAGAGTATGGGAAGTCTCTGGGACAGGAATCTTTCCCTTCAGCATGTTCTGTTTATTGTGGTGACAAGGTTTAGGTCCCTAGAGTGTGTAGCTCAGAGGGGATTGAGATTTCTTTAAGTGGAGCATATCCAACAGCTCTGGGTTTGACATAGCTTTGCATTTTAGGCAGAGATCACTTCTAAGTAGGTGATATGCGACAGAGTAAAGCTGGATATGTAGGCTGTGATATGTAGTGAGAGTAGGGAATAGGTTGAGGAGACCCTGGAGAAGTGGCGATATGCACTAGAGAGGAGAGGAATGAAGGTCAGCAGGACTAAGACAGAATATATGTGTGTGAATGAGAGGGAGGACAGAGGAATGGTGAGGATGCAGGGAGTAGAGTTGGCGAAGGTGGATGAGTTTAAATACTTGGGGTCAACAGTTCAGAGTAATGGTGAGTGTAGAAGAGAGGTGAAGAAGAAAGTACAGGCAGGTGGAGTGCATGGAGAAAAGTGCCAGGAGTGATTTGTGACAGACGAGTACCAGTAAGAGTGAAAGGGAAGGTCTACAAGAGGGTATGTTATATGGGCTGGAGACAGTGGCATTGACAAAAAGGCAGGAGTCAGAGTTGGATGTGGCAGAGTTAATGATGTTAAGATTTGCACTGGGTGTGACAAGGGTAGACAGGATTAGGAATATGTATATTAGAGGGTCAGCCCAGGTTAGACAGTTTGTAGGCAAAGCCAGAGAGGTGAGATTGTGTTGGTTTGGACATGTGCTGAGGATGGATGCTGGGTATATTGGGAAAAGGATGCTAAGGATGAAGCTGCCAGCTAAGAGGAAAAGAAGAAGGCTTAAGATAAGGTTTATGGATGTGGTGAAAGAGGACATGCAGGTGGTTGGTGTGACAGAGCAAAATGCAGAGGACAGGAAGAAATGGGAACAGATGATCCACTGTGGTGACCCCTAATGGGAACATCCGAAAGAAGAAGAAGATCCACTATCATCCCTAATAATTTCCTATGAGAAGTGACTTCTATGGTTCTTTTATCAAGAGAGAGGACTTTAAATTGTATTCTTTCATGAGAGGGGATTTGGGGAAAAAAGTAGTACGTTTTTGGTTTTGTTTTTTAGGTTGAGCATGAGTTGTGAGTTACAAAGCCATGTATCACTTGTTGTCATACATCTCAATCTCACAGTGCAGGAAATCTGGAAACAGCCTAATATAATGGAGGGACAAAGGTCCAAAAATAGGGACATATGTTAAATATTGCTCTTATAACCTTAGAAAGTAGATAGAATGACAAGTTTTGTATTAGCACAAATTTTCTGAAGGATATAAAGTCTGATACTGAAGTGTTTGTCATGATTTACTGACTTCAGTCCTCAATGATTTGCCAGAAAACTGAACATTTTATGAAAAAAAAACAGACCTAAAATAAGAGGAAAAAATCTGGACATACTCTGACAATCTGTATGGTTGAGAGCTATGGTTGCTATTAAACCTTCCTGATTCATTTTTTAGATGAGTGCTATGTTGTCAGATGTGCAAATGAATGTGGATTCATCTGTGTACCATCTTATGGACCTGCTGTGTGGATATGTGAAAGGTGTTGGTGACAATGTCAAACAAGAGTGGACCAAGTATAGACCCTTGGGGTGCACCAGTGGTGACTGAGAGGTATGGATGGTGGAGTACATTTTACTGATTGATACCTATTGGATAGGTAGCTTTTGAACCACTGAAGAGTAAGCTGAGAGAGACCTAATTAAGACATGTGAAGTAGTTTTGCTGTGAGAAACTGTGATGAAGGTTTTAGACAAGTCTAGAAATAAAGAGGAGACTAGTTTGCCATTATCTCTTAGCTTTATTGACAGTATCTACATAGTTTACAAGGACAGTGCTAGTGCTATGGGAAGGACAGAAGCCATGTTGTGTGGGGGATAGTAGTTCTTTCTGAAGGAGAAAGTTTAGCAATTGTTTTTGAATATATTTTTGAAGTATTTTGGAGAGGGAGATAAGATTGCTATAGGTCTAAATTTAGTAATGTCTGTTGAATTTACTATTTTGTGCAGAGGAATAATATGCAACTTTTTCAAGAGAGAGGGGAAAGTGGCATTATTGAACTGATATATTTATAAGAATTGAGAAGGCAACGATACTGGCTGCTATTTTAAGGTACTCACTTGAAAGTTCATTAGCTGAAGTAGAGCATGGTTAGAGTTTGTTTAAGAGTATTTTTATATAGAATGTGGGCACAGCTGAAAAGGTGATACATGGCTGCTGGGCATGGTTAGGATTAGATGTTGGGAAATCCTTGGTTAGAGATGCTATACTATTAAAATAAGAGTTGAAATATATTGCATTTTCGAATGATGAGTTATTGGGAGAAGGGTTAGGGTTGAATTTATGACTGGGATACAAGATTTTTTTAATGGCTGACCAGATTTCATTTAGGGTTGTGTTTATTATTATTTTGCAAGTTATTACGGTATAGCTTTTTTGTCTTCATTAATTTGTTTTTTAGTATGATTGCAAAGCATTCTGAATTTTTCAAGATATTTTGTTGCTTTATATTTTTCCCATGTTTTTCTCTGTTCTGCATTAGAATTCTACCCTTTTTGGATAGCCAATTTGCATTATTTGTTTTTAGTCTCTTCATTCTAAGATGTGCAAGGTTATTTAGGATATTCAGGAAAGTTATACTGAATTCATTTACAGCATCATCTAAGAGGAACATTTATAGAAAGTTCCTGTTAATAGATGAAGGGATACTATTGAAGATTCCTGGGTTAAACTTGGAAAGGTTGCATGTTGTTTTTTAAACATGTCATTTAAGTGGATGTGTGAGATGTCTGGTTGTATAGACTGGGAGATGATCACTGGGTCAGTCAGACATTGTAACTGAGGTGGTGTATTTGCTGCGGTCTGATACTAGGATCCTGTCTAATAATGAATTTGATGTCTTGCTAAAATTAGTTGCGTTAAATCAAGTAAGTACATACTAGATATAAGAGAGTTATAGTTTATGACCAACCGATATTCACATCACCATGTAGTACTTTTTCTTATTGAATTGTTATGGATATTCAGTTTTTAATTTAGTAATATTTTAATATAGAGAAAAGTGAGGGGAAAAAGTCTGAAACTGATATATACATCAGTGCTTTGAATCCAACTGATTTATTCATTTTTAGAGCTCCTCCATCAGCTTTAATATTCTTTGGATATCAACACTTGTAAGTGCTTTCAAGTTGTGAAGATATTGCTATAAAGGCCCTGAGCTGCACACATTTTATTATGAATCACTGTAAAATTTTTAAGTTTTTGTTAGGACTGCCATAGGTGAAATGGAGGAAAGACGCATTCTTCTAAAGAAAGGTGCAATAGTTTGGGTTGCTGTATGTAGTACACATGTTGTGACTAAAAACGTTGATCAAGCATTATTTATATACACACTAGGGATAACAGGAGGAGTGCTACATCTCACTGTATTTTCTGAGGATCTGCAATCTGTTACTTATTTGTCACCAATACAGGGTGGCTGCTCTATATCACATTATCTACTGGAAAGTAAAACTGACCTTAATCATAGTCCTTCCCATTTCCAAAACTATTTTTGTGGGAGCTACATGGGTTCCTGCCTTCAGTTCTTTCTTAATCTTCCAGATTGCATGGAAGCTATTTGGGGAATGAATATGGCTTAAAATGGATTCTTCTCTAAGAAACTGACACCCATTTTCTCAGATCATAACAGGATGAAACTAATACACTGAATGCCATCCATTACATGAAAAGCAATGGAGCAGCTTGAAGTCATTGCATTTTGCACAATGGCCTGCCATTCACAACCCCAAACTTATATATACCAACTTGGCAATCAAATAATATTAAGGGTTAATAAATTAGCACAACACAGTCCTGAACACACACTTGTTTCACTCTAATGAGATTAAACAAGTGAATTATAATCTTTTATGTGCCAAGAAATATAAATGTTACCCTAAAATGTAATAGACTCCACATACAAGAATATCATAGTGAACTGTCTTCAAAATCCAGAGTACAGAGTAAAATGGAAATGAATGATGATAAGTTGGGGGAGTATTATTGCATGCAAATGAGAGATGGAGAGAAGAAACTAAATTGGGTGGATGGTTGGGTAAATATCCCGAACCTCTAGCAGAGATTATGTAATATAAAAAGCCATATGAAATTTGGAAAAAGCATAATGCAGAAGTGCAAAAAATAAATCTAGATTTAGATGATAAGGTTTTTAACAGAAGCTAAACTGATGGATGCAGGTAAGACAGGGATAGTAAAACATTTTACAAAGCACTAATTATTGACATTTTGAAGAAGAGCAGCAGTCAGGTGCAGCGATAGAGGGTGATGCTGGATAGGGATATATCAAATGAGGACTAGACAGAGGTCTGAAAAGCACTGAAAAAAAGCAACAAAATCCAGGAAGTTTAGGATATTTACTTGGACGTGCCTATGTGAATATTTATATATACTAGATATATTACAAAAGCTGTTTCCTAATGTTACTGGGAACTGTTGGAAATCTGAGCAGGAATCTAAAATGGATTGGAGACATATTTTTGGTCATGTAAAAATGATCAAATTTTAGAAACCATTTCCAGAATTTAATACAGGGATTTCTAGGAAGAAAGTGTGTTTTGCCAGAAAGCAACTTTTATATGAACTTGGTAGAAGTGGAGCAGAAGCATACACATACTAAGGCACTGATAGTATTGATACCAGTAATACCTAAAACAAGTGATAACAAGAAAATGAAATACAACCAAGAACCTTTTCTGAGGGAAGTAACAAAGTTAATGGAGTTGTGACAAAAGGAGATACTGCCAGCCCAGCTAGCTAGCATTTTGTAAATAATTATATGTCACCTGTGAATATTAACATGATTCATGTAAGATGTTTGTGTTACAAATGTATTAGAACTGTAAGTCATGTATGTATCAAACTAGGTTTGTACAGACGTGTCTTAAAAAGATATTTTGTAAAGTGCTTTTTAAAATATAACCAGAGTGTGCCCTACTGGAAGAGAACAGAAATGTACATGCCCTATTGTAACTATTTAAATGTATATATTTTAACAGTGGATTCTGGAATACAGGAGGTTAACTTCAATCCAGCAAAACTTCAGAAAAATAGCTGAAATTAAATTACTTTCTGGCAGCTGCAGACACAATGTCTGTGCTGAGAAGCTTTCTGTATTGCCTTAGGAGTGAGCTAATTACTAAAATTGTTTTATGACTTCCAGCATTTGCCAATCATCTGAGGTCTATGTATTTTCATAGGAAGATGCTAAATACTGCTAGTTTCACCTGGAATAGAGCCAGAAGACAAGAAATAATGTAATTCCACAAGCTATCCCAGCAGTAATATTTAAGATATTAATTTAAGAACTCTTTTAGAAAAACACAGAATTCTGTATTCTGTTTTGGACCCGACAACTACAAGATCCATTCACCACATCTACCTTGTAAGTTAACTAGGATATAATAATTCTCTTAGCTTCAGCCAAAAATATAGTGGAGCATAGTTCAGATGTTTTCTTTATTTATTTGAGACTGTCCTGCAATGTTGTTTTAAATATTTCCTGTAATTTTGAACTCTGGTGTCAATGTGAATATATACTGAGTATTATTTTGTTCTTTTATTATTTATTATTAAATATATTTAAACCTTTCATTGTGTCTGATCTTTGTGAGACATATTTAAGTTTTGAGAGTGCTTGCAATATACTGTATATTTGATGACACTGTGGGCCACTCCTAATAGCCTTTCTCTTGGTCAAACTATTTATTTTATTTATTTTACATTTGTTAACCAGGCTAGTCCAACTGGATGTATGCCCATTTTCAGTGGAGGCCCGGGGAGAAAAGCTCCGCTATAAACTACTAAAACAAGTTAAACTTATACAAACAATATAAAATAATGCAGAAATAAAGAATATATAATAGTATTTAAGAAACTTAACATAACCAACTGCAAATTCCCTAAGGATCAGAGTACAAAATGAGGCTTAACATAGAACAAAAAAAATGAATACCCAGGAAGAATACTCTATTACAGAATTGAGAAGAAAATAAATATAGATATGTAATTAATTTGAAGAGGATGTTCAAGTGGGGTAGAAATTAGGAAAAAGAAATAAGGGGATAAAGGAAACAGAGGGCAGGAAAGAAAAAAAGTTCAACTAGGGTTGGTACAAGAGCAGAGCCAGTGGTTGGAAAGGAAGAGTTTTACTTTAGCTTTAAAAAGTGGGAGTGAAGATAGTGTAGAGAGGTATTGAGGTAGTTTGTTCCATGTTCTGCCAACTGAGTTGGAGAATATGGAGTCACCTGCTGAGTTATTTGATTGGGAAATTTGTATCAGAAGTTTGTTAGAAGAGCGTAGGCTCCTCTGATTATTGTAGGGTTGTATGAGGGAGGAGAGAGTTGGAGTGTTGTTAGGGTGATAAAGAGCTTTGTGGACAATAGTAAGTTGGTGGAATTGTATTAGGTTGGGTAATTCCAGCCAGCCTAGCTTTTTAAGATTAAGACAATGATGAGTCCTATAAGGAGATGCTGTGGCAAATCTGGCAATGTTGTTGTAGGATGAAGCTAGTTTATTGAGATTGTGCCTAGAAAGATTAGTGTAAATGGTGGAAGCATATAGAAGGGTAGAGATTAAGTGGGTTCTAGCAATGGTAGTTCTAGTTTCGGGAGTTAGGAAAGCTTTGATTCTATAGAGAAAGCCAATTTTTCTGTTAGTAGCTTTAATTGTAGCGTTGATATGAGTGTCAAATTTCAGTTGATTGTCAATGGTAATACCCAAGAGTTTAGTGGTTTGGTCTGGGGGGATGAGGGTACCATTATTGGATGTAAGTGTGAAGTTAATAGGGGGGGATAGGTGAGTTGGTGTAAAGAGCAGGAGTTTGGTTTTCTTGGGGTTGAGGAGTAGACAATGATTTGAGAACCATTGCTCTATAGTTGTGAAGGTATTTTGTGTGAGAGTGTGCAGCTCGCTCTGAGTTGAGGCTGAGCATATAATGGTTGTGTCGTCAGCGTATTGAATGCAAGTTAACTGAGGAGTAGCTAGATGAAGGTCATTTATAAAGATAGAGAATAGGAGAGGACCTAAGATGGAGTCCTGAGGGACCCCTATAGTGTTGGGGAGGAGATCAGAGAGATGGTTATCCCAGAGAACTGCCTGTTTACGGTTGTCCAGATAAGATGCGAACCAGTTTAAGGCAAGATTATCTAGAGCGAGGGATCTTAAACGGTAGAGAAGAAGTTGGTGATTGACCATGTCAAAGGCTTTAGACAGGTCAACAAAGAATGCTGAAGAAAGAGTGTTGTTGTTGCGGTTTTTGTTAATAGAGTCAATAAAGGATAGTAATGTTGTGCTAGTACTATGGAATGGTCGAAACCCATGTTGACAATTAGCCAGGAGGTTGTGGCTAAGTAGGTGGTGAAGTAATTGTGTGTGGATGCATTTCTCCATTATTTTTGCAAGAGGAGAAAGTAATGCTATAGGACGGAAGTTTGAATATTCAGTGGAGTCACCTCCCTTGAATAGAGGAATAATATAAGAGATTTTCCAGAGTGATGGAATAGTACTTTCTTTTATAGTCCTGTTGATGAGTATAGAGATGGGATAGGAAAGAGCTTTAGCTCCTAGGCGGAGGTATTCAGCTGGTAATTTGTCTGCTGAGGGGGTTGCGGGCTTTAGTTTTTGAAGTAAGGATGATATATAGGAGGTTGGTATCGGTTTTAGATGAAATGGAGGGAGAGAGGTAGTTTGGGTTAGTAGTTTGGATGTATCAGGGTTTTGTTGGTTAGCCAGTTTTAATATGGCTGAAGTAAAGAAGGTATTAAAGGCATTAGCTGTTTGTAGTGGGTAGTCAGGGTTAGAGCCTAGTGGATTTGGTGTGGCAGCTTTGCCAGGGGATAGGAGCTTGTTAATAGCAGACCAGAATTTTTGTGGTTGGTGAAGGGAGGATTGTTGAAGCTGTGTATAATAGGTCTTTTTATCTTGTAGGATGGCTTTTTTTGTTACATTTCTTTGTTGTCTAAAAGTAAGGTTGTCAGTTATGCTTTTTGTGGTATGCCATTTAGCCCAGGCTTTGTTCCTACTAAGGATTAGTTTTTTAGTTTCATTTGAGAGCCACTGGGCAGCTTTGGTTTTCATGCGTATAGAACGCATTGGGGCATGATGTTCAAGGATATCTAGAAAAGTATTATCAAAGTAACTAACAGCTTCATCTATAGGGAGTGATTTCAGAGGTGACCAATTAACTTGCATAAGTTCATTATGAAACAGATTGGGGTCAAAAGATTTTTTGCTGCGGGATGTTCTGACTTTGATAGGGATAGCAACATTTGTTTTGTGCCTGATAATATATGTTAGAGAGTGGTCACTAAGGTCATCTGGGAGAGTTTCTGTTGTGTATTTTTGTTGTGGACTATTTGTTAATATCCAGTCGAGTATAGTTTCTTTGTTATTAAGTTTGTTTATTCTTGTTGGGGAGTTAATGATTTGCGAGAAGCCATGTAGGTTAATGAGGGTGGTTGGGTTGGTATGTTTACATTTGTTCCAGTCAATATTAAAGTCTCCTAAAAGTATTGTTTCTTGTAGGAGATTTAGTGAAAGCCAATTAAGAAGGTTTTCTAATACAGTCGGATTTTTTCCAGGGGGAAGATAGGTACAGATAATATTAATTGTTTTGTGAGGGTTGAGCTGAAGTTTTGAAATAATTATTTCAACACTACTGTCAGATATAGGGTAGAGATTCGTATTGCTTATTTGTAGTTCAGTTTTATAGAGGACTACAACCCCGCCACCTTTTTTGTTTAAGCGGTCTTGTCTAAGGATGTTGTAGCCTGGGGGGGTAATTTCATTATCTTTTATTGTGGGTTTTAGCCATGTTTCGGTTAGACAGAGAATATCAAACTGTTGTACATCTAGAAGAGCATGTATTAGTGGTATTTTGTTGCAAATGCTGTGAATATTAAGATGGGCAATTGACAACGATTTTGGGGGTTTGGTCGAAGGTGTTGGTTTTGTTTTGAAAATGTGGCACTTAGAGGATTGTGGGGATGGGTTAGGGCCAGGATTGGGGTGGATGTCTCCATCAATTAATAAGGTATTTAGTACTGGGTTGTGAAATTGAGGAGTTTTATAGTAGTAGTAAAAATGTTTTTTAAGGCTATGAATATAGAATTTAATGTGTAGAAGACGGTGATATTTTGGTTGAAGATAGGAGGTGTTGTAGGTGGCATTAAGATTGTTTGTGGATAGAGGCAGGGGAGTTGTGAGGGTATGTTTGCATATGATATTAAGAGTAAAGGGTAGGGGTTGTTCATAGGAGGTTGAAAAATAGGCAGAGGTGAGAATAGTTAGGAGAGTTAGTAGTAACAAAGGTTGGAATTTATTAGACATTGTAAGAGATACTGTAGTAGAAATAAACGTATATAGATACAGGCAATAATGTTACAGAGTAGAAGGTAGATATGTGGGGGGGAGGAGACAAATATGGAAAGGGGTGGAGACAGTTGCAAACTATGATTGGTAGAATGATGTGAGGGGTGTGTCTATGAGGGTATAAATGTAGAGGTGCTAGGGGCGGGTAGGATTTGGGGGCAGGGAGGGGAGCGGAGTGAGCCCGAAGGGCGAACGGAGCGGGAAGACACAAGAAAGTGGAGAGTCACAGAAAAAAAACAATCTGTAAGCTGGAGAAACAGTCGGTAAGTTTGTACAAGGTATATGTGTATGTGTAATGAAAATATCTTAAACTTAAAAGGATGTGCAGGCTTGGAGCAGGAAACTGTAATGAAAGGAAGGATTGGCAGGGTCAAAAGAAAAGAAAATGTAAAGCAGTGAGGGTGAGGATGCAGGTACAAAATACAAAGGTAGATGAGAGAACGAACTAAGCCAAAAGGGAGAAAACCAGGTAATAGTAGGATGCCACCTACAGAACTACTTTTGTCTTAATATTAATATTACACACTAAGATTGGGCACCCTTTGTTAAGGGCCTTAAATGAGCTGATAAGAGATGGCTGATTTGTAATCTGGGCAAAAGGGGGCATAACTAGTAAACATGTGCCAGCCTTTCCCAGGTGTGTTGTGCGTGTGTGTGAGTGTGTGTGTGTGTGTGTGTGTGTGTGTGTGTGTGTGTGTGTGTGTGTGTGTGTGTGTATGTGCACGTGTGCACATGTGCGCTTGTGTGCGTGTGTGTGCGTGTGTGTGTGTGTGTGTGTGTGTGTGTGTGTGTGTGTGTGTGTGTGTGTGTGTAAATCAAACCTCAAATGTGTGTGTCAGCTACTTGGGCAGGGACATGAAGCAGTGTTTGAACAGAGAGGGTGCTGGAGGTCTTGTCTTGGCCACTCAGCTGAAATATCAATTCTGTAGCTGTGCCAGTGAGGAGTCTTAATGGGTATCTGGAGAAAGGGGGAAACCAGCCCCGGACTGACTATGATCTATGTGTGCTCTTAAGGGAAATTACACTTGATGCAGAAAGCTGCATCTGAAAATACTTTGTGTATACCTGTCATCCTCCCAGTGTAGATATCCCACTGTTGCCAATGGTGACGATGGGGGTTCCTTGATTACTGGTCTAGTGGTGGGTCATCACAGGAGGATACTAAGGACTTAGGGAAATCCAGAAAAAAAGACTGAATAAGTTATTTTATAGGAAGTCAGATGACTTGGATTTAAAATATAATGAATGTAAACAATAAGCAAACTTATTTAAAAGACAGTGGAATTGTCTGGAGAAGAGCAAAAGGAGGTAGGAAGAGGACAAATAGTCTGAGTAAAGCATGATTAGAAAGGATGAGTAGAAATATATGGAGAGAAAACAAAGTAATGTAACTAATGGTATTGGGTTGGACCTAAGTATAAAACATTAAAATGCTGCAGTAGTAGATATTATAAAAAATAAAGTAATTATCAATGAATTGTCCAACCACCAGACAAGCGTACCATGCATGAGAGCTACACCCATGTATTGGAAAATGTACTGGATCATTTTAATAAAATAGCATGTTTCATCGAAAATGTAATAGGGTATCACTTCCTACACAATATTCATCTTTATGTTCTTGCTCATGGCGTTAAGGCTTTGAAACATTTAATAAAAAATTAAGTTGCAAAATAAACCCCAAACCACCAAAACACATCAGCAATAATGATTTACCATGTTAAAAAGCCTCCTAAACAGATAATTGTGTACAATAAATCTACATCCGCAATAGTATTAACATATACAGACCTAGATATAGTTGAGTTAAACAAGATTCCATGATAGTAACTTGAAGATGATGACAACATGCATTATTCAAATACTTTATACTCCAAAACAGTTGTACTGCAAAGTGATAGCTATCTGATGTATAAAGAAAAATATTCAAAAAATGTTTTCTTGCCTGGATAAAAACAATCATTCAGGGGGAGTGGCCAAGATGGCTAACTGAGAACAGTAACTGGTGAGAACTCTGTGACTGAAAACTTTTCTCTAACAGAAAATGTAATCAAAAAATTAAAATTTGAATATACTTGCTAGCTATCTTTTTATTAATAGTCAAAGAAACAATTAATAGCTTCAAGTCATTCAAAAGCAATAGTTTTTCTGTCAAAATTTCAACTGTTTGGTTAAGAGAGAAGAGACTTCAAAATGAATCACTCAAGAAATGGTACTCAGGATTATTGTGTTAAAAAAGACATTCAGTCAATATTATCTAGTATACAGGATATATTACTTAAAATAGACAAACTGGCTACAAAACTGGAATGTTTCAAAGTAGAAACCAGAAAGAGTATGGGACATCTTAAAGCTATTATGAAACAACACGGGGCACAAATCAGCAGTATGGAAGAGACTTTGAATGATCATGAAAACAGAATAACTCAAGGTGAGTCTCAGACTGAATTTTTTTTAAACAAAATAACTGTCTCATAGAAAACCTTGATAAGTTTGAAAATAAACTGAGATAAAATAACATTGAAATGTAGGGTATACCTGAAAAGTATAACGGAGACAATAGAATAAACTTCTTAACTACATGGCTACTTAAATCTGCCAGAAACGTTATCTTTTTGGAATTGAAAGAGCACATAGACCCTCAGAGCACCTTCTAAGAAGGAAAACTCACTACCATTCTCAATTACATTAAGTTCAAGTCTTTTCTTGAAAAAGATCAAATATTAAAAGCAGCATGGTCCACCCCACCTATTAAAAAAGGTCACAATGTAGTCAGATTTGACAATGACTATTCCACTAAAGTATTGAATAAAAGAAAATCCTGTTTACCACTGATCAAGGAACTTAAAAAGAACAATATTAAAGCCACTTTATTGTTTCCGGCAAATATCAAATTATTCCTTTATGAAGAAACCAAAATATTTAACATGCTGGAGGAGGCATCCACTTTTGTTAACAGAATAAAATCTTTAACACTGAGGAAATTGAGTGGTACAGTATACCTGTGAAGAGACAGAATGAGCTGAATTTTTGGAAAACTGCTTCTAAAACTGAAAAGCCTAAAAACAAATTACTCTTATTCACTGGTTGTTGGACTATTACTTTAAAAAATAGAGTTACCTTTTAAGAAAAAGGTTTATACTGGACTTTAAGCCTCAAAACATATGTAAGTATGTATTTACATTTTAAGCTAAAACATTTTGTCATGATGATGAATAAAAAGGGATAGTCTTAGGGCAGGATTCACGAAGGCTTGCACAGAGTGTAAGAGACGTGTAACACTCCATGCAAACCTCGCAATCCAGGAACAGCCTGAAACTCCGTGTAAGAGACCAGCTAAAACGTCTCTTACACGGAATGGGCGTGGATATGCTAAATACCTTACTTGCAGCTGAAAGGCATGCAAATGAGGTAGAGTAGCGATCCACGAAACAGAAAGCAGCCCGTGTAAGAGCCGTTTTAGCTGCAGAAATGTACTCAGTTGACAACTGAGTACGTTTCTGCAAAAATCACAATGGAGCCATGTCAGCTACAAATAAAGGGTGCATGTGTCAGGCAGCATGCCAATGGCCAAATATGTGGCCATTGGCAAGGTACCCCAATGCAAATATTAACAAGAATTAGAGGGCCTGAAATCCAGGCTCCTAGATAGGGGGTATACCCAATCTGACATTGCCATCGGTATGCAAGATATATATTCTCTGAGGGACAATAGAGCTAAGCCATATTTTTCACATGGAAGTGGGAATGACCTACACACAAGTACTCAACCTGATACTAAGATAAAAATACCCATGTATTTCACCACAGATAGAAGTGACATTTATAATATTTTTGAAAAGCACTGGGGTATTCTTCTTACAGACCCCAAAATAGCCAATATGGTAGGAGTCAAACCAAGGTTTAGGTACAAAAACAGGAAAAATATTAAAAGGCTGTTATGCCATACAGATCTAAATGAAAGTAATTCTGAGATGAAGGGTACCCACCCCTGTGGTAACTGCAATTTTTGCAAATATCTTGATAGTTCCAATTGTTTTATTCATCCAGATACCGGCAAACAATACAATTTTAATTGTATTGCCAGTTGTGACACCCAGCATGTTGTGTACTTTGCTAAATGTTCACAATGTTTTTCATTTTACATAGGAAAAACAGATAGACAACTTAAGCATAGGATTAGGGAACATTTGTATAATATTAGAACTGGTCTACAGACTAATGCTTTAGCAAAACATGTTATGTCTACTGGCCCTACTCATCTTTTTGAATTCATGGCCATAGATGTAATTTTTCCTAGTTCTAGAGGAGGAAATATCAAAATAGTAACTGAAGAGAGAGAGATGAAATGGATTATTCGTCTCAGAGCGGATGTAGGCAAAGGCTTAAATGATAGATTGTCCATCAAACCCTCTTTACGTGTTAAGAGTCTTAGTGTAAGATAATGACAGTTTTTATTTATGTATATGCAGAATTCTAAGTAATATATATATATTTTTTACACTGTATCTATTTAATGTGAATTGATGGAGATGTGCAATATTTTTCCCTAACTGTGATGATGTTTGAAGTCAGAAAATTTTAAAAAGTTTTTAATTTCAGACTTCTTGTTGTTTGTCTGATATCAGTTTTGAACATAGTTATGTATACGTGGATTAGTATTTTTGTATGCTGTAAGTCTATTTCTGTAGACTTATTGGTTCATTATTATATATTTTATTAATATTAATTATTGAGATGAAATGTTGTGAATTGTAGTTATAGTCTGTTTTAGACATTTTGTTGATTATGATTTTAAGTAGGTACACATTCTTTCTTTATCGGATGATACTGTTTTGTAAGGGAACAGGACATGTTTACAGGGTTCTATTATCTAGGTGAATTATTAGGTTGGTTATCGTAATGATGGTTGAACGTTAACCTTGATTGAGGTTGGCATAGGCATCCATTGCTTTAATGTAGAAAGTTTTAGGCTCTTAGCATAAGTTCAATGTTTTTGGACTTATTTGAGTGACGCTTCGATGATGATATCACGCATAACGTGGAGCGATGGGGATTCACTGTGAGGATCTCCTTAGATATTCACGCATGCGTGGACGTAGGAGCTATCAATGTATAAACAGTCAATATACGAGTATGCTTGGTACCAAGAGCATGGTTTTAGAATAGTTTATGTTTTGTGCATTCAGTCTTTGACAGGACCTGATTTGTTCAGATGATTCGTGTCTTTTGATAAGTCTTAGATGATCAGCGTTTTAACTAATGTCATGAGAGACGTTGACTTTGATTTGTTTGCTGCTGAGATTTGATGCTTTTATACATGTGTCAATGCCTGTGTTTTCATTGCATCTAAATTTGAATCAGCACATCCATGCTGAAGTTTTATGTAGGAAAGCTTAATTTAAGAGACGCTGATAAATAGGCAATATGATGAATGGTTTTATATGAGTCTAATAAACTATATCTATTTTGTTATTGTTTTAGGGGTAGCACGGATATGTTTAATGAATACAGGGTTTCCGTATTCGTTGCATTATATGTTATACTAACCACCTTGAAAATGCTACATAATTTTAGGATTTATCTATAAGGAAGCGCACCTTTAGGCATTTTATAAAAGTTCATTATGCTTGCTAGCCAACGCAAAATGAATGGTATAGGAATTGTAGCATAGTGAAATGTGTGTATATATATTTTTTAATGATGTTTATGCTAGTAACTAGTTGTTACTAAGGAAATGATGTCATGATGTTTATGCTAGTAACTAGTTGTTACTAAGGAAATGATGTCATGATGTTATTGTGATTTGATTGGTGATTGAGTTTTTTAAAATAGAAGTACATGCTCAGTCTATTGTGGTCTGATGAAGCTGTTGTGAAAGCGCTTACCATTGACTGAGTGCACTCCGAATTAAACTTGGTTCAGTTTGTTTTAAAGTATTTTGAGTCGTTGTGTGTGTCGCATGGTGGAGGAGTTACTTGTGGCTAACATATTCATTGGAAGAACACGGAAGAAATAGATGCATGGTTGCTACTGCTGGTGCTTTGTTACTACATTACTTATTTTTGGTGTTCTATCCAGCGTAGCATTTACCTACAGAGGTGTAGCTGCCTTTTTGTTGGCTGTTTTTCTATATGTAAGTATGTATTTACATTTTAAGCTAAAACATTTTCTCATGATGATGAATAAAAAGGGATAGTCTTAGGGCAGGATTCACGAAGGCTTGCACAGAGTGTAAGAGACGTGTAACACTCCATGCAAACCTCGCAATCCAGGAACAGCCCAAAACTCCATGTAAGAGACCAGCTAAAACGTCTCTTACACGGACTGGGCGTGGATATGCTAAATACCTCACTTGCAGCTGAAAGGCATGCAAATGAGGTAGAGTAGCGATCCACGAAACAGAAAGCAGCCCGTGTAAGAGCCGTTTTAGCTGCAGAAATGTACTCAGTTGACAACTGAGTACGTTTCTGCAAAAATCACAATGGAGCCATGTCAGCTACAAATAAAGGGTGCATGTGTCAGGCAGCATGCCAATGGCCAAATATGTGGCCATTGGCAAGGTACCCCAATGCAAATATTAACAAAATATAATTTTTTTTTCGGCGATCAAACGCAGCACAGCCCAGTGCAAACGGGCTGCACTGTATAAAACATAAAAATGAAGGTTATAAACCCACAAATGTGGGTTTTATGCAATACATGGAATGTCAATGCAGGGACCAGCAGACCAAAAACAACATGGCTACCATGTAGTGGTTTGTAAGGGGGGAAGCTGAGTCTAAGACATGTAACTAAGCATTAGTAGGCAATCTGATGTAAATGAGGGTTAGGATACTGAATCCCACAGTCACATAGCAAATGAGCACATTCTGAGTAGTGTAAGAGATACATAAGGGGAGGAATAGAGTAAAAGATAGGTGACATCACAGGGGGGAATGGTAGAAAGAAATGCAGTTCATTGGAGGTCAGTGTTACATGACAGATGACAGACACAGATCATGGAAAGAGGAGTGCCACAAGATAAGCATGGGAAAGTCAAGAAATGGAAGGTGTACACTGTTACTTACACCAAAGTTTCTTGCTGGGCATGCATGCGCACGTGTGCGCGCCATGAGGCGCGAGTAGGACAATGTGCGCCCGTGTAAGGCAGACTGAGCATGTGTTGGAGCATGTTGGTAGATTTGTAACACTGTTTGCGCAGGTGTGCGCGCGTTTTAACCCGAATAGGCAGATCCTGAACTGGGTAAGCATGTGTGCATGCATGTAAGCCACTGTGAGCGTGTTTCTGCTAGTATGCACGCTGCTCCCCCCTGAGGAAACAAAAAGGAAAAAGGAAGCAACAGAATTCGTAGGAAGCTAGCAGGGAATACTGCTGGAGCTAGCAGGTGAAAACAATTAGAAGCAGGCAATTATACAGGCAGAATAGTAGCCCAGCCCGGCACTTAAAACTCTGCAAACAGCAGTGCAGGATGTTTCTCTCAAGAAACACTGCAAGACAGGAGTAAGCTATTAGAAGTGAAAACTGAAAAAGCTGAACTCAGAGCAGAAATACTAGGGGCTGCCATAGCTGTCATAATGAGACATAGGCGACTTGCTGAGGGTGGTGACAATGCAGATGGTGCCAGACAACCCACAGTGAGGAGACGGAGAAGAGTGTGCAGGCCCAGGGTCACCTACCACGGGTTACATGAGCTGGAGATAGTAGAGCACTATAGAGTGGACAGAGACCTCCTGCAGCAAATTGTCGAGCTGTGCAGGCCACGTCTCACACACAGAACCAACAGAGGGGAACCCATCCCAGTGGAAACCAAGGTATGTGTTGGCCTAAGAATACTAGCAACAGGTATCTTCCAGAGACCAACTGGTGATATGATGGGGATATCACAGGCATCAGCCTCCAGGGTACTGCACCAGTTCCTGGATGCCATGTCAGCACATGTTGGTGATCATGTATATTTCCCCAATGCCCGTGAGGTATTGGCCAGCAATATGCGTCTCTTCCAGCAAATAGCAGAATACCCTGAGGTAGTGGGTGCAATAGACTGCACGCACATATGCATCAAAGCACCAGCCGGTGAGCGGGGTAGGGCCTACATTAACCGCAAGGGCTTCCCCTCCATCAACTGCCAGGTCGTGTGTGATGCCCAGGGCATAATAATGAATGTGTGTGCTGGCTGCCCTGGGAGCTACCATGATTCCCACATCTGGCATTTGACGCAGCTGTACCAGACATTTGCCAATGGGGACATCCCACACGGACACCTAGTTTGGGATGCAGGTTGTGCACTGGAGCCATGGCTGATGCCACCCATCAGAAACGCACACACACCTGAACAGGAACGCCATAATGAGGCACACTCATAAACACGTAATGTAATGGAGCGTGTGTTTGGGCTGCTCAAGTCATGGTTCCGGTGTCTGGACACATCTGGTGGAGCCTTGCAGTACTCACCAACTACATGTACCCAAATTGTCATGGTATGTGATATGCTACATAATATGATCTTGCAAAAACAGCTGCAGCAGGACCAGCATAGGGCTGGGCCAAACAGCCCCCCACCATTGCCAAGGCCATCACAGGCAGAGCGTGACTCGGAGGAGGAACAACCTGAGCCTGCCCCAGTAGGCAGAAGGAGGCATGCCCAGTATGCCCTGGCCTTGGCAAAGAGGCAACGCATAGCACATACACTGGCTCAGTGGGAACCCTGGGAATGATACCCCTCTCTGACTCACACAAATAATAACAGGGATGCCTAAAATGACATGACCTGCTCACAAACATGTACAGGGAGTGTAATATGTGCATCTGACAGAGGCAGCCCTGCAGCACCACCTGAGGCATGAATGCCATGTGTTAAGTAATGTAACACCGTGTACTATATATACACTTGAGGACCCTGACTAACATCCACCCTCACCAAGCATGAAGCCACAAAATGACGATGGGATGATCAATTGCAATAATTGGCTGAAGTAATGCATTTAGTCAAAGGGGAGCCAATGTGTTTCAGCCTGGGAAGACATGCTGAGCATGACATGATGCACCACCTGCTAGGGGTGGCATGCACCTATCAGTCCAGGCCCCATGGATACTGGCAAAGGCTGTCAGTACCCACAGCGTGCCCTGAACAGGTAAGTCTCAAAACACAAACCCACCTTCATAGGTACCACAAGGGATAGGAACCTAGATGTAATGCTACCCAATGCCAGAAGTCTAAACAGCAAGATGCATGCAGTGTAAACACACACAGTATGGAGAATGTTGATATCTGTCCTGTAATAGAAAACCGGGTCAAGGCTCACATCAGCACCCTAACACTACCAGGTTACACCTCATACTGTGCTGTACAGCCTCAAAACATGGAACAAGCTACAAAAGGAGGGTGACTAGCAATAATTGTCAAGGATAACCACACCCCCATGTTGGTACCACAACAAGAAGCAGCATGGATTAGCCATGGTCAAGTACCAGTGGCTAAAACTGCCTCCCAGTATATAGCCTGCTGCAGACTACTGTCCTAACACCAGGAACTGCACCTGGCCTATGTTGGAATACATGAATATATCAAGCCCCCCCAAACCACATTATATTGGTTGACTGAAAATACCCAGAGATACACTAGGAGCATTATACTAGCTCCAACACAGTAGGAGAAAAGTTCCTAGAATCCATAAACCAAAATGCCCTGGAACAACATACCACTCCCACAAGAGGGGTAAGCATACTGGATGTGATAATCAGCAACATGCATACTGGATGGCAAGATGAGAAGTGTATCCCTCACTGGTAAGACCAGACCATAGAGTAATCACACCGGATATACACATCCTGAACACAGTCCCTGGCCAGAAAACCACAGTGAAAAACATGTGTAAAGCATAAGTTGCACCCCTCCAAACTGATGTGGAATCCACTAAAGGCCCTGTGCAGGTGCAGAATATGGGAAACACTGCAGAACCTGTTATACAGGCATTCCATGAACACAGCCAGGAATGCTTGGATTATGCAATCACAAATAACAACAAGACACAATGCCATACACGCAGGCATCTGGCATGCTGGACTCCAGCCATTACCAAACCATGCAAGAGAATGAGGAAGCTACTACATGATAGAGCAAACATAAAAAGGGAAGTAATCATTGATCAGTAGTATGGCAATAAAATATGTCCACACATACAGTCCACTAAGGCCAGCTACAACAAGTAGAATCTGTGAATCCTGAGGCAATGTTACACCTGCCCCAAGTACACAGACAACCCTCAACTCCCCCAATAAATACAAAATATATGTGAGAGATGCAACCATTTATTTAAACCAGAGGCTGAGCTCCCCCAACTCAGTACTGTCAAAACTAGTCAGGAGGAGAAGGTAACCACACACACCACAAACCCAGTCCCACATAGACCTACCACAACTGTAAACCAAACACATAAACACAGAAAAACATTCCCAGAGGCCCTAATTACAAACACACCACACCAACAGAGGCCTCCAAAGCAGACCCCAAGCAACCACAACCTCCAAACATAGCACATGCAACACATAGTACACAAAGCTGGTGTGCCAAACAGTCACAGGCCAGAAGGAGAAACAACATGCCTGATACGGTTGTAGTAGGTTTCTGTATAGGCAGACACACTGCTGTCCCACTCACCAGACTGAACAAGGGAAAGGGTACAGTAAGCTGCCTGTAGGCTGCTACAATACGCCACATAACACAAGTACGCAGGTAACCTCAAAGCAAGCAGAAATATGATGCAGTCATTGTCCATGCTGGTGTGAATGACCCGAGATGTACCTCCCTGGACTACATGAAAAGAGACATGGATGAGCTCTCTGAGTATGTACTCCAGGCCGGTATGACAGTGGCCATTTGCAGCATCCAACCCTCACCAAGAATGATGCCACAGTACAAACACAGAATGATCAGCTTTAACAGGTGGCACAATTACAGCTGTCAGTGCAAGAGGATCTAATGTCTGTCTGCTTGAGATGTCATGCATGACAAGCCATGCTGCTGTTCCAGGGATGGCTTGCACCTGTTACCCCTGGGCGTCTGGATACTGGATAAGGCCTTTGCCACCTCCATAGAGCCGTATGTAGGCAAGACCAAAAAGACTAACCCACCACCCTAGAAAACATAAGTGGTAAGAAACATAAGGGTAATGCTGACCAATGCCAGATGTGTAAACTGCAATATGCATGCTCCTGAGGCACTTCCCAGTATGGAGAACATCGATGTCTGTGCAGTGACAGAAACCTGCTGCAAGCCTACTGACAGCACACCAGCACTACCAGGTTATACCTCATATCATGCGTTATGGCCCCAACACCTGGACCAAAACATCAAAGGAGGGGGAGTTTCCATATGCAGCACAGACACCCATACGGCCAGGTAACTGACAATGCACGAAGCAGTGGAGACCACCCATGTGCACCTAATTGTAGTCAAAACTGCTGTACAGTCTGGAGCATGCGACAGACCACACTCTCACACACAGGAACCCCACCCAGACATCCTGAAGACACTGGACAGTATGAATGTCCCACCAAATACCAAACAAGGTACTCACAAATTACCACATAGGTGGTAAACCATTATGTATGCAAGGGGTAATCAGGGACCTAGGGACACAAGTCGACAGTAACCTGTCATGGGACACTCACAATGCCAATGTGGCTAGGAATACTGTCTATATTGGACACAGTATCATGAAAGGATTCACATCTGCATCAATAGAGGTCACTGTGCCCCTGTACTGTTCTCTTATCAGACCCATAATCTAGTACAATGACTCATATGGGATGTACCTTACCTGACACCTGCAGCAGTTAGAAAGACCTCAAAGGTACCTCACTAAGAGGATAAAGGGTGCCAAATATATGTCATATGCTGCCTGGCTGTAGACACCCCAGCTGAATGCAGTCACAGACTGCCTACGCAGAGCCCTTGTATGTCTGTTGTACAAGGCCATGTCCAACACAGGAGTAATGGACATGCTCCACCCCAGGAAATCAAAGCCATTGGAGCTGTGAGAGTGACAGATGTCAACCTCAACACATAATGAAATAGGATGTGCTGGAGGGACAGATACATAACCCAGAGGCTCCCCACACCCTGGAACAGGATCCCACTCCATATTAGGCAGAGCCCCTCACTGACACCCCTCAACAGGAATATTGCCAAGTGGATGGATGATCGTAGATGTACACTGGGGGTCTTCACTGTGTCACGTCCAGACAGAGGCACAGTAAAGTAAATCATAAATGGCCATAATATTCACATAGCAAGGGGCGGCGAAAGACACACACACTCTGGCTAGGCTTACTAATGCCCTAGGGTGGATTGCCTAGTATGAACCTATGGACTTATGAAGATACAAATTGTACAGGACACTAAGGATAATCACAAGGCTTACTCAACTGATGGTAGGAACCATGTTGGGAATTCACAGATATGCTCCGAATCACACAGATATTACAAACAACATACCAAACACACGCACACATGTTGCCAACATACAACCTGACAGGTGCAGTGCAACCCCCCCCCCCCAGAATGCAAAATATCTATCCAGCAGACTGCTGGCCCCCTGACATTGCAGATGCTGAGGTAACAGCCATCACCTACAAAGCAAAACACACAGCAGCAAAGGTATGAGATGGTGTCCTGGGCTGAGGCCAACATGGACTCCAAGAAGAATGGAATGCCAAATCACACTACTGCTCAATGTCAGCCTTACCACAGGATATGTACCCAAAGAGCAGTGTACAACAACAGTGGTCCTTCACAACAAAGGTGTTGCTTGAATGGATACTGCAAACTACCACCCCAGGATCCTGACAAGATTGGTCTGCACAGCTATGGAAAGGATCAGCATGTACCGCAGACATAAAGCTATCGGGGACCTACTGACACCAGACCCTACCCAGTGTGACTGTCGTGAGTGCAGATCCTGCCCCTAAACATGTTTGACCCATTTGAAACAGTCATTAAGGTCATCGATGAGGGCAATGTGGTCCACACAGCGTAGCTGGACCATGCAAATCCTTCCAGACAATACCCTACATGTTCAGTATGGATATGTTCACCAGCTTAAATATAAACCCCTATGTCAGTAGAGGGGTTGCAAACCAGACCAAGGACATAACTGACATGGTCAGACATGCTGCATCCATGTCAGACTACAAACCAGATATAAGTGGCATCCCACAAGGCTTGGTCCTGGGACCTCCCTCGTTCTGTATATATGTCCCATAGGTACAGGCCAACATGGAAGGACTGTGACTAAACATGTATGCAGAGGAGTACAAACTGCCCACCATATCTGACCCCCAGCTGACACAAGCAACCCACAAAAGGGCCACATAGAAACAGACAACTGGTGCCATAGCCATGTCAGCAAGCTAATTGCAGAAATGTGTATAGACAACCACCGTGGATATACAGTAAGTGCCCACCAATTACCACACAGCTAATCATGAAGGTTGTCAGATCTAGATAAGGGGAAGTCACTGTGGCTCTGCAGTCATCCTTCATCAGCATCACAATTGACTACAATAGCCCCTGTGGGATGTACCTCAGCAGACACCTCCATCAACTGTAAAGTCCACAACAGTACCTCACCAGGAGTAGCAAAGAGCATGAACAGATGCCATGTTTTGCCTGATTAAACAAACTGCAGCTCCACACACTGCCATACTGCCCACCCAGAGGCAAGCTGTGCCTGAAGTATGAAGCCATGTCCAAGCTGGAATCAATGAACATGCTGCACCTTGTACAATCTGAATGGCAGTGAGCTATGCACATGAGAGACCTGAACCCCAGCACTGACATACATAGGACAAGCTGTACTGAATGATCCATAACACAGAAGCCCCCCCCACTCTTGAGTAAACTCCCAGTACAGGTTAGCCAGAGAGTCACTCATCGACACCCCTCAAGAGGAATCTTGATGAGTGGATGGGAGATGGTAGGTTTACCCTGGGTATCACTGTTATGTCACAGGTAGATGGAGGCACAGTATACTAACCATGACATATGTCATGGCAAACTCCAGTTACAATGTGTGTCGAAGGACAAACACACTCTCTGACTAGCACCAGAAATGGCCTAGGACACATCGCTAGTGTTTGCCAATGTCCACCTATGTTGTGGAATACACTACAAATGCTGGACAAGCCTGGAGTAGGTAGTCCATATCTGAACATAATGCAACATGGTCATATGTGCACAACTGGCCCCTACACAGTCTGTTGTGCTCACTATGAAGATGTCAAGCAGTGATAGGACTAAAGCCCAGGATACTGTCCACCACAGTGAAAGTACTGAACCAGTACACTATACGGTACTACAGTGTTAGGTCATTATGAAAGGATGTTTACAACTGCATGCAAAGTATCCCATGCAATCCCTGCAGGCACAGTATAATCCCTGTTGTGGTCAGAAACGAAGCAGTTGGCCAGTAAGTACACAACATGACACCCAACACACAACCATAAATGTGAGATATTGTTGAAGTTCACACTCACCCAAATATGTGGTGGACTGCAGAGTTCAACATATGGAAAGCTCACACTGGGCATGCTCGCACACTTTGATAAATGAGGCATATGTCAGACAACATGCCATGTAAAGGCTGAACTGGGCATGCTCACACACTTAGGCCATATCTCCGTTTAGCAGTTGGCCACACATATCTGGTATTTGTACGTGTCATTCCAGGAACCAACCACAACACAGCAATCTGCCCAGTGCACACAGTAAATGACTACAGAGACATAAGTGATATAGTGGATCACCGTCCTATTCAAACATCTTCCACAGATACACAAGTTGTTCATAGGAACAGGGAATGCTATGGCAATAAAGACCTGCAAACAGTCTAACAGCAACAAATATTGTGCATCTGACAATTAAACATATGGGTGTAGAGGTCAATACTAGGCTGTTTGCCCTAGGGAATGACAGCTTAGCCAGAGTGTGCTTGGCATCTGCATCCCCAGTACAGTAGACTACTGTGCCACTGTAAAGTAGGTCACATAAGGCAACGTGTGAGGCTAGTGTGCTGTGCCACTGTCAAGCAGGGACACAGTGGAGATCCCATGGTTTGAATGTGCTAAGCCACATCCATGTTGTTGGTGTGTGCTGGAAGAGGGTTGCTGAGGACCTCTAACAGTAATTGGGCATCAATAACAGACTGAGGGAAGCCCTGTTTGCATTGTCTGGACAATTCCACTGTCAACACTGTGTTGTTATGATTATATGGGATTGAAGTGTCGTGCCGGTACTGTTCAGAGATGTCCTCCCTCTGTGGGCTACAGCTCTGCAATGTATTAGCTCACTCTGTCTTTTGGACGGCTCATATATGGCTGGTGTACACCTGACAGGTGTCCTGTTGTGGAGCAGTCATGGGTATATGTGGGATAGCATGATCAATGCAAACCTTACACATGCTCATAGAATGCAATTGTCAAGGATTATGCAGAGTGGCCAGTATAGTCCCCCAGCATAGGTCCTTTGAAGTCGTCCACCCCAGTCTTAACAAGTGTAGAGTCTGCTTGTGCTAAATACAGTTTGTTTGCAGTGACAACCTTGCCTGGGGGTGGGGATGGGATATGGATGTCCAGGGAAAGGTGGGTATGGTCAGATATCAGCAATGGTGGTCTACCTCTGGTGTGGAACAGTGAGTACCTATGTTGCAGATGGACAGGTGCAATATGTATTCCCCCATGTGGCTGTGGTGAGTGGTTCTGCCATAGCACATGGACCCACAAATTGTAGTGGCTGTAGGGTAATGTTGTAGAGGCCTGAGTAGTTCCCACACACAATATGCCTGTACCTGATGTTAACGACTGGAATGGTGTATGTGAACACCTGCATATCCCGGCACTGTTCCCAGGGAAGCAAAGTGTGTGTCCTGGATGTGGGAGTGGTGTTCTGGACTGGTTGTGTGGTGTGTTACAGGTCCTGTGGTCACGAAGCATGGTATAGAACATAACCTGCCAGTGCGATGTGCATATCTGACCCTGAAGTAGGTGGCTGCAAATGCATATATATGCTATCCCCCACCTGACAGGTAGTGCTAGATGTACATACCTCTGTAGAAATAAAGATGTCAGCACCCTATAAATACTGCAGGTGCAGAACAGATGCCCAGTAATTCGGACAGCGCGCTCTGATAATGCATCTCCCTCAAATGCCATAATATAGTTAGGTAGGAGTTTGAACCATGCAAATGTTCAGTGTGTGGGTGAGCGGGGTTGTTGTGTGTGCAAGTCTGTGTGAGGGAAGTGTCCCTTTTGGCAACTGGGAAAACACTCTACAGGATGCACATTCCCCTTTCTAAGCACTGATGATGTCAGCACCCTATAAGTACAGCAGGAGAAGAAAAACCTACCAGTAATGCAAATAGCATGTTCCGCTAATGCGTCTGTCATGAGTGTCATAACATAGTTAGATAGGGGTTTGATTCCTGCAACTGCCCAGTGTGTGTGGAGGAGGATTAGTGTGTGTGAATGTAATGTCCCTTTTGGCAACTGGGAAAACACTCTACAGGATGCACATTCTCCTATCTAAGCACTGATGATGTCAGCACCCTATAAGTATAGCTGGAGAGGGGAAACCTTTAAGTAATCCGAATAGCGCCCTCTACTAATGCGTCTTTCTCAAGTGTCATAACATAGTTAGAAATGGGAAAAGCAGAAACCTGATCTCACCGCAAATGGAGGTAAAGTACTGAGCGGTTGCTGTTTAACAAACTTCCCAAATCCACAGTTCAAAGAAATTGTCGGTAGCCGTAGCAAAAGTAAAACTCTTCTTTATTATGAATATAATTGAGAGGTAAGCGCTTTCGCGTGGTCACAGCCACGCTTCATCAGACAAATAAAAATTCTACAATAAAGTACTTATATACTACATAAATTATATAAATTAATTAAAACCAAGCTCTATGTAATTAGGTACCTCATTAAACATTTAAAGCAGCAATGCTCAGCTCCCAGAATCAACTGACAAACTATCGTAAGCAATGCTTTCATTAAAGATAAATACAAATTCTGAAATAAATCTTGAACATAACTCATGATACAGTTTGTAAATTAAAAGTGTAAATATATAGTATATAATGAGTTAGACAAACAAACAATCATAGAACTTAATGTAGTTTAACTATAACTCTGTGCTTAGGTGAAATAAATGAAAGCAATGAAAACACTGCGCAACTAAAAGCTGACAGGTATAGCCCTAGAAAGACTTGTATGCGGTTGCCAATGCAACTGAACAAATGAGTAAACATTTAAACATTTAAAGAACTTAGTGCAGTTCAGCAATTAGTCCATATTTAAACAAAAGGCAATAGGAACCTTGCGCATCAAAATGCTAATAAAAATAATGCTGGGTGAGCGTTTATGCGGTTACCATCGTAACCGGAGCTTACATTCATTTAACATGAAATATTTAAAAAATGTACACCAGATTGTATATATTATAAGTTTAGACAAACAAACAATCATAGAACTTGATGTAATTCAACTATAACTCTGTGCTTAGGTGAAATAAATAAAAGCAATGAGAACACTGCGCAACTGAAAGCTGACAGGTATAGCCCTAAAAAGACTTGTTTGCGGTTGCCAATGTAACTAAACAAACAAGTAAACATTTAAAGAACTTGGTGCAGTTCAACAGTTAGTCCATGTTTAGAAAATAGGCAATAGGAACCTTGCGCATCAAAATGCTAATAGATATAATACTAGGTGAACATTTATGCGGTTATCATCGTAGCCGGAGCTTACATTCATTTAACATGAATTATTTAAAGTGTACACCAGATTTCCATTAAAGCATTTCTAAATATTTGTATTTAAGACACCATTATAAATACATAGTTGTTGTGAGTTCTATCGATATCTTTTTAAAACAAATAAAATCATTTAAATAGTTTTACGTACTTGATTAAGTCTTGCTATAAAAATATTGTTAAAACATCAAAAGATACAACTCGGAGCTCAAACTAAGTGACATAAAAGTATATCACAGGCCAAATAGAGCCCGAAGCAAAGTCTAATGAAATGTGCTAGTGACTTGAAGCATGAACGTACCCAGTGGAGCACAAATAACAATGAGGTTGAAAAATATATAACAATGCTAAAAAGTGCTAAAAAATGAAACCATACACATAAGAGTACATAAATAAATACCTATTAAAATTAATCAATGGTTAGAGTTTATATATCAGAATACTCACTTTGCCTTAAAGCTAACAGACAAAATCTATTTAGGTGAAAATAGTTTGATTTAATTTAGTATAACATAGATCCAGGAATATAACTATATGTTAGAACATATAAGTATTAAATATAAACTTAGCTAAATATATTAGTTGCCCATAAGGTACAAAACATATAAATTATAGAAAATAATATGTAAATTTAAAAAACGTAAAATGACATGTGAAGAATGCCTAGTTTTAAGCCAATATTATTATAAAAATATTATTATAAAAATATATTAGGTTATGTAACTTATATCATGATTTTAAAGACATTTGGTAATAAGAGACATGCAACTAAAAAATATATATATATATAATAATTGTACATAAATGTTAGCGTTTCCTATTATTTAAAATGGGTTTAATAGAAACTGAAGTATTCAGTCCTGGATAACTATGAGCATTAAATTTTAAAATCCACTTTAATTCTGCCAGGGCTAGATTATTTATATTATCTCCGCCCCTGGGATTTAAGTTTATTTTTTCAAGTACCCTAAATAGAAAATTATGTTCTTTATGTTCTATTATATGCTGTGCTAATGCATTAGTATCTATTTCTTTCTTTATTTCGTATAAATGATCATAAATGCGATCAGTTAACCTTCTTTTAGTTAATCCAATGTAGAATGCTGTGCATTTTGTACAAGTTGCTAAATAAACCAGGTTTTTTGTCTGACAAGTAGCTGCAACATTAATATGATAGGTAAAACCTAAGGTGGAATGAGTAAAGGTTGAATCTAGACAAATCATTTTACACCTGGTACAAGAGCCACAAGAAACTGTTCCCATTACTTGGGTAGGTTTCTTAGTATTTAGTACAAAATCTTTACATAGAATTTGCTTCAAGTTGGAGCAATTTTTGTATAAAAAGGAAGGAAAGTTACCCACCAAATTAGATACTAAAAAATCTGTCTGTAATATGTTCCAGTTATTCCGTATAACTGTCTCCAAACATTTTACATCGCTAGTGTATTTTAAAATATATGGTATTTTTATATTGTTATTGCTAGTTTTATGTTTAAAAGAAGTGTATTTCTTAACAGTGAGTGGTGTAAATTCTATAGAATGTATAGTGTTATTTTTAATGGAGTTGACAAGCTTAAAATTATAGCCTCTATCTAAAATAATTGCTCTAACAGGTCAGATTCTTTTTCTAAAGCAGTGTTTTCCTGGCAAAGTCTAGTCAGCCTAGTAAACTGGCTTTTAACTATTCCTGGGAACATATGCCTAGGATGCATGCTGCTGAAATGAAGTAGTGTGTTGGTCCAAGTAGGTTTCCTGAAGATAGAGGACGTGATTTTTCCTTGCTCAGTAAGTGTCAAGGTAACATCCAGGAATTCAACCTGTTTCATGGATGCTTCCACTGTGAATTTCAAGTAGCTAGTGGTAGTTTCTAGGTGGTGTAAGAAACATGTAAATTCCTCTAGGGTACCTTGCCAAATTAGGAGAACATCGTCTACAAAACGTTTGTAGAACTTAATTTTGTCAAAAGCAGGATTGGTGAACAAATGCTCTTTTTCCCAATTTAGGACCACTAAATTCGCATAGGTATTTGCGCATGGGGTGCCCATAGCTACACCCCATGTCTGCAAATACGTTATGCTATCAAACATAAAGATGTTGTTGTTAAGCACTAGATCCAAGAGCTGACAAATTAAAATAACTTTATCAGAGGAGAAGTTGGTATCTCTTACAAGTAATTCTCTAATTGCTTCCAAACCCAAATCATTGGGGATGGACGTGAAAAGATTTTTTACATCTAATGTTATCAGCATATACTCATCTGTCCCAGTATTCAGTGTTACATCCTTAAGGCTGCTTAGTAAATCATAGGTGTCTTTTAACAGAGTTGGAACCGAATCCACTACAGGCCTAAGATATTTTTCAAGAGCAGTCGAAATGGTGGCAGTTACCCAATTGCAACCTGAGACTATAGGCCTAAGGGGTATAGGATGTACCTGTTTGTGAATCTTGGGCAGGCCTTTTATTGTAGGAGTAATAGGGAACTCAATATATAAGTACCTATATTCTTCTGGTGTAATTTGTCGGCACATTAGAAGGTCATGTAATGTGGCATGTACATTAGTTATAATAGAGTGGACTTTTTTCTGAGAAATAATGGAATAAGTTTCTTGATCTGATAACATATTTAACATCAAAGTAACATAGTCTGCAGTATTCATAACTATAATACCACCACCTTTGTCTGCAGGTCTAAAAGTGATGTCAGAAAACTGTTTGAACTTCTTTAAAGATGCCATTTCACCAGAAGTTAAGTTAACATAAGCTATTTTGTTTTTCTTAGTAGAAAAGAGTTTATAAAATCTCTCACAGGCCTTTAAGAAACAATCAATACTGAAGGGTAAAGGAGGTGAAAAGTTACTCTTTTGTCTTAGTGACACATATTCAGATTGTAGAGTTTCAGTGTTGTTTGTTGTAGTGGTGTTTTTAAAAAACATTTTAAGGGCTACATTTCTACAAAAAATATGTAGCTCACATAAAACATCAGCCAAGTTACTGCATTGTGCTGGTATGAAATTTAAGCCCTTGTTAATCAAACTAGCATCTGATATACATAAATCATAGTTAGATAAATTAACAAATATGTCAGTCACATCCTTTGCCTTCGATTCGTTCCATATCTCTCTTCTGAATTTTTCCTTTTTCTTGGCCCTCTGCTCTGAGAGCCCTCTCCCTTGATACTGTGTTTTTATGGGATAGGGTAAAAACGACTTGCTTCTTGAGCAACTTTAGGTTTAGCCTAAACGAATGTCATTGTGCATATTAGCAAAAGCTAGTTGGTTAGGAGGTGGTGTTGCAGAGTAAGCAGTCAATCTAGGAAATTCCGTCTCACTAAATTGAGCAGAATTATTATCAGTTGTAGGTAGAGTGGACGGAGCTGAAACACCAACAGATGTAGAAGCAGCATCATTAGTTATAACATTGTCATTAGCATGTGTTAAAGAAGCTGGCCTTTGCGATTGAGTTTGTGCATTATTGTGTCTGGGCCAGACAAAATCTGACCAGTTTGAAAATCATTAAAGTCCCTCTGCAATTTTTCAGTTTGTTTTGTTTAAATTTCTCACTGAAAGAATTCACTTGTGAAAAATGGTTTGCAGTCTATTTTTAGCAAAATCTGATTTAAACTTGTCAGTTAAATTTTTGTGAGTTATGTCTATTTCAGTACGTAATTTAGTCTCAAGTGGTAAGAAATATTCATTTAAAAGTGACATGTACCTGAATCCTTGTTCAATATTTAGGTCCTGCCACTTTTTCAAGAGCACCGGGTGATTAGTTCCATAAGATGGCATGCAAAATACACGCATTCCTCGGGGTACGATTCTATGATGTATGGATGCTTCAAGATGTTGCCTTTGCCAGGCGTACCTTTGTAATAGGTATAGCTTATCTTCAAATTCTTTCACAACCACGTTGAAGTCAGCAAGATTTTCTTCAGGTAAGGTGGAAGCAGGAATGTTAGCTGGCCCACCTAGTTCCAAAGCCAATAAAGGGTTAGCGACGTGATGCAGCAATCCTTCTGGTATAGCTGAAAATTCCCTCGACTCTGGTCTGTAGTCTAATTCTACATTGGTGGAGTCCATCGCGTAGAGCAGTTACCACACAGAAAAAATAGAAAAAAACCAAGAGGTAACTGCAACTCCAAGAGGTCAGGTAACACAAACAGGTGCAAATGCGAAAAGCAGAAACCTGATCTCACCGCAAATGGAGGTAAAGTACTGAGCGGTTGCTGTTTAACAAACTTCCCAAATCCACAGTTCAAAGAAATTGTCGGTAGCCGTAGCAAAAGTAAAACTCTTCTTTATTATGAATATAATTGAGAGGTAAGCGCTTTCGCGTGGTCACAGCCACGCTTCATCAGACAAATAAAAATTCTACAATAAAGTACTTATATACTACATAAATTATATAAATTAATTAAAACCAAGCTCTATGTAATTAGGTACCTCATTAAGTAAGTTGTATGTTTGTGTTTGGATGAGGGGAGTTCGTGTGTGTGCATTTCTGTATGGAGGACATGTGCTTTTTGGCAATTAGGAGAACACACTACCTGATGCACATTACCCTTTTCAAACACTGATGATGTCAGCACCCTATAAGTACAACTGGAGAAGGGAAACCTCCCAATAATCTGAATAGTGCACTCTGCTCATGCGTCTTTCTCAAGTGCCATAACATAGGTAGGGGTTTGAAACCTGCAAGTGTGTGTGTTTGGATGAGGGGAGTTTGTGTGTGTGCAATTCTGTATAAAAGACATGTACTTTTTGGCAATCAGGAGATCACACTGCATGATGCACATTACCCTTTCCAAACACTGATGATGTCAGCACCGTATAAGTACAGCCGGAGAAGAGGAACTTCCTAGTAATCTGAATAGTGTGCTTCGCTAATGCGTCTTTTTCACGTGTTGTGACATAGTTAGGTAGGGGTATGAATCCTGCACGTATGTGGGGGGGTAGTAGGGTGTGTGTAATTGCAAGTGTGAGAGAACAGATCCTTTTGGCAACTACTACAATACACCAGATGCTGCATATTCCCCCAGTAAACACAGGGGATGTCACCACACTATCAGTACAGCCAAACAGGGCTACTTGCCCAATAATGCCAATAGTGTGCTCCACTACTGGGTCTATTACCACTGTCAGAGCACAGATAGGTATGTTTTGGAAACCCACAACTGCCACGTGTGGTTGTGTCACACAATATGACCATGTGTGGGTTGTTGTTCATAACAATGCATGCCATTGCCTAAACCAGCAATGGCAATGCACACATGATGTATATGTGTGACACATACACATATATACCTGTGACCTTCAGTAGTTACCATGTCTGACACGTGCCTCAAGTGGATAAATGGTATTCGCAATGCATAACATTATGACTGTGCAGGGGCCGCATGCAGTATGTGTATATACAGTGTGAGTTGTATATGGTATAATACCAACAGCAGGGGATACACATCTGGTCTGGGCCATATAGTCTACATGTAGTCGATGAACAGGTGCTGCATGTTCCCACCTGTTGTGGGACTGGTAACATGTTGTTCCACTGCAATTCAGTGACTACATGAGGGGAACCTTTCAGCTAGTGTGTTGTAGCTACAGTAATGCTCATGCACAATGTTTGGCTGGATGCAGTCCAGCCATATAAAGACATTTCTAGAGACTGTCATATTGCCAGTGTTGTTAGGGAGGACAGATGGGTTTCCTGTGTATGGGAGGGTTGTGTGTGCTAGGCTATGAACCAGAAGGCAGTCAAACACACTGTTAGCTGCTCATGGATAGGCCCTGATGCTTTGTGCTGTGCCAACAACCTGGAGGTGTGTGTATCTGTGGTGCCTTGAGATACCACCTCCCTGTCCATGTGTGTTACATGTGTAGGGGATAACAGGCATGGTATGAGGTATAACCTGGCAGTGATGGGTTGCACCTGTGAGCTGTGAATCAGGAATCTGGTACTGCACAGATATTGCAGTTCACCGTCCTGAGGACAGTGTCCAGTGCATGCATCTTGCGGTGTACACTGCTGATGTTGTGTAGCATCACTGTTAGTGTCCTAGCCTGTGTGATACCCACGGAGGTGGCTATGTAATCCGTGTCCTGCAGCAAAAGGCACTATGTGTGTATCAAGGGGCTTCGCCAATATACAATGGCCCATGGGTGTCACGTGCAAGCTGCCCCTCGGAAATCATTGTGGCTTTCCTAGCATATAAGCACATGTTGACAGCCATTGGATACCCTATGAATGACATTGGAGATTGAGCAGAATGTAGACATAGAACACCCTTCCTACATATTGTGGTAGCATACCTGGTGAGGGTATGATGGCAACCAAGATCAGGCTCATACTGGCCCGTGCCACATGCTGAGAGATCCCTTCTATGTTCCCTATCATGTAGTCCAGGGAGGTATGTCTCAGATCATCCATAGTGGCATGAACAATGACTGAGTCATATGTGTCCATGCCTCTGACTGACCTGTATGCATGTGTTTTGTGGTGGACCATAGTGCCCCACAGGCATATCACTGTGACCTTCACCATGTACAGCCTGTTGAGCGGGATCCCACTGCAGTGGCCAAGAGAGGTACCTGACACATCTGTAGCAAGTGTGTTGTGTAGCCCTACAGGTTGTGAGTGTGTGGCACACGGGATGTGTGTGCCATGTGTGGCATATGCTCTGTTCTGACGTAACGTATGCCTGTGTGCCAGCTGCAGAGGTGTGTGATGCTCAGGCAGGATGCTATTCTGAGTCTCCAAGTATGCCCCAGTGTGTTTGGATTGCTGTCAGTGCGGGTCTATGTCAGACTGGTATTGTAGTCACTGTAGTATGTCATGCCACCTGACAGGGTATAGCAGTACTGGGTTCAGAGTGCTCAGTCCCCAGATTGGCTATGTGGTGGCATCTCACACATGCGTTGTACGTTCCTGGCCAGGGGAGAGGGTTGACTGCATACATGTGGCAGCTGTGACATTGCCACATGACTCACATAAACCACAACTGGACCATAGAGGTGATTCTCAGGTTACCTTTGCACATGCTACCATAGTAGTGTAATTTCCATGGTGATTACCAACACATAGGGCCAATGGGGAACAACATACTGAAGCTGAGTATGTGTGGGTGTACTGCTACTGATTTCATAGCACTGGCATATATGACTGCACATGTGGGTAAATGCCAGGTAAGTCATGTGCAATGTGTCACAGGCAACGTACATGTGAACAGGACAGACAGTGATGTTCTGTCATATGGAAAATTGACATACGTATAGTACGCTATGCAGATGTGAGTAGGAATCCACAGAATCTCTGTAACTCTGCATTGCAGGTGGAAGCAGTGTTCCAGGGAACCCCAAGCAAACAGGCATGCAAACAAAGCTACAATAAGCAGGGCTGGAAGTAGTCCATTGTACAACAAAGAAGGGGTAACACTTACAGTAGGTAACAGTGCAAATATGCAGGCACTATCAACATGTACCCAGGAATGCACAGCTCAGATGTCCATGGTAGAACTGATATTATGTCATAGTTAATTGTGATTTGTATTACATTGGTATTGCACACATATCAACATGCGCAAACATCCACATTGCACAGTCGTTGTGGGGAACATGCCACCATTACTGTACATGTCCATCATTGTGTATCACTACTTGCATTAGCTTCTCCCCTGTGCTACCTATATATGTGGCTATCTGTTGACATCCTTACCACCGGTATGCAATAATGTGCAGCTGTTACACTATGGTACTTACTATGGGTGTAGATAACAATTCAGGATAGTCATACAGTTACTGCATCAGGCATGCTGGGATATACACACAGTCATATCAGCACACTGTACTGTTACCAACATGATACTAGTAATACACTTCTATGTAGTCACCCTGTGCATCAGCAACATGTTTACCTGTTCCTGCACTGATGTTGGAGATTGCAGGAGGTGGCACAGTTTCATCATATGCACAGGGTGTGAATCAGGTATGCCTGAGTCTGCCACTGATACCACCAATTGACATATGTGTGTATGTGTGTTGGTGAGGGACAGCAGTACAGGGTGGGGCACTGTTGGTGCAGTGTGTGTGTGTATGTGGTAGCCCTAGGTGTTAACATTTTGCATGTGTGTATGCATGCACGTAGTTCCAGCTCATGGCTGCCATATACTGGAGTTTCTGGACAGCCACAGATTGCACCTGGCAGATCATACAGATCAGTGTCTGTGGGCATGGACACGGTACCTGTGCCTGGCAGGGGTGCTATGGACCGTATCCGGTACTAACCCAGACTGGGTACTGTCATCAGAAGTGGGAGTGTGTTGACTGGACACGGGTCCCTGTTGGGACTGTCCAGAGCCACATGCACGTGGTCTCCTGGGGCGGTCCAATGACAGCACAGACCCAGCATTGCTGGGGCTGCTGCTGGCACTATGGGGGCATCCACAGGCCTGTTGTTGTCCGCACCAACTGCCAGCTGCTGCTGTTGCTGGCATACGGGCACGTCAACGCCGCAACCGTCCACCATTGCCCTGACTCATGGACATGTGATTGTGGAACTGCTGTAATATGTCCCCACAACGTCTGTCTATGACATCGGTGAAATTACGGATAGCATCCGCGATGTCACACATACTGTCAGTCATGGCTGCGTGACATGCTCTCAGCTCCCTCAGACCCTGTCTGGTGTACGTTTCCATACGTGACTGTGCCCGCATGACAGCCGGAAACATAGCTGAGGTTGACAGACCTCTTTGGGCACATCTGCCAGAGGCAGTACGCCCACGGATGCTCCCACGAGAACCCATGGGCAATTGTCTGTATGGTACCATCGCAGGACCCTGCCCATGGCTGCTGTGTGGGGAAGCATGTGCCACAGATACCACATTACCCTGGTCAATGCCCATTGTATCCTGTCCATCACCTAGGGATAATGGTGACATAGGATGTACTGGCAAGATGACTGTGCACAATGATGGGGTTGACAGCTGTGTACTGTCAATTGGCTGACCAATGATGGACCCTGACACACCTTCCTGTGCCATTACACAGATATCATCATTATCAGTACCTGTGGCACCAGATTCAGGTTCCCTGCTGCAGGACGCCAGAGCAGCACCAGAATCTGTGGGAGGAAGACAGGAAACACAGTTTACAATGTCTACACAATGTTACCAGTGATGCACTAATGCACACATGCACACATGCATACGTGGACACATGCACACATGCACACATGCACACGTGGACACAGGCACACATGCACACATGCACACGTGGACACAGGCAAACATGCACACACGCACACATGCACACGTGGACACTTGCACACGTGGACACGTGGACACATGGACACAGGCACACATGCACACATGCACACGTGGACACAGGCACACATGCACACTTGCACATATGCACACATGCACACATGCACACGTGGACATAGGCACACATGCACACATGCACACATGCACACCCCGCAGTATACACACAGAGCACTACTGAGTTGCACTATTATTACTAGCACTATCCGGACTATTATAGGTATTGTTAAACACACTCACCAGCATGGATGGGCTGCCTTGCTGTAACACCGGAGGGACCTGCAGAAATGAGGGGATTAATGTCAGTGGGCACAACTGTGCCATTGATACTGCGTATGATACAGTGCAGTAGTACACCAGTTGCCTTTCACATGTCAGCTGCTGATATTGGCAATATCACACCTGCACAATTGCATACTATGTTGGCAGCTACATACCACGGACACACCTTACACATGCATAAACTAACAGTGTACAGAACAGTCAAGTGTACATATGGCATATTACCTGCATGCTCCATGTCGTGTTGCTGTGTGGATCCAGCCTCCATCATAATGCAGGTGTGTTGCTGTTGATGTTCCTGGGCTGGAGCCACAACACTTAGGAGTAGCCCCTCCAGTCTGGTGAGGGGGGGATGTGTGGCCACCCCACCTCCTGTGGCGACCTCTTGCCTTTGGATATCCGACGCACGCTGACGGACATTTCTGATTAAATCACTGCAGTCCTATTATGCGTGCTGATGTCATTTACCCTACGGACAAGGTCTTGCCACAGTGCAGCCCTCTCCTGCTGATTCTGGCTGGTGCGGGAAAACAGTATGTCATAATCCCGCACCAGGCTCTGGTGTATCTCTTCATCTTCTGCAGCAGAGTAGGCAGGATTTTGCTGACGCGCCATGTCCCTGGAAGAGAACACAAACAGGATATCAGCAGACTATGTCAGCAATATATGGCACACATACTATACATGATACTCAACTGTAGTGATATACTACTACTCCTATATGTAGCACATGTGTGTCTCTTGCTGGATACACAAGTACATGGCCAGATATCAGTGCTCAGCCAGCACCTGTGCAACAATACCTGCCACATTCCATACAACATAGTAGCAAGCCCCATCGGTCAGCACACTGAGACAAGTCCAATGCGCAACCTCACTTTGGGGGTTCATACCAAGGTACTGTATGTGGAACGCCATCCACTAGTATGATCTGGACACAAATTACTCAGCCTGGATATACATATCCCACCACCACCACCAGCACAGTAGACTACTTTGATATATATGTGATTAGACAGATATTCACTTGTTAGGACTGACATGGTATCCATGCAGCCCACTGGGCCAGTGGAAGCCACAACCCACACTGCTGACCCCTTTGCGAATGCTTCCCATGGACATCCCAAAGAATGCATGGAACATGCACACACATTTCTAACCCAGACCCTATGCACAAAGGTTAGACATCCTGTCTGGTGGACCCCAGCCAAAGGCAGATTGTATAACGACAGAAGGAGGCTACTGCAGGACAGAGCAGATTCACATAAAAGGAAGGCATCTGTGGTCAGCACTGGTAATAAGCTATGGTCTCTCATAACAACCTCCATGGCCTACTCTGAGAGGGAAATGGCCACGAACACTATAGATAACCACAAGGCCTTCTTCAGTTATGTTAGACATATGGACCAAATGCCTCAGATATGCTCTGAGTTACTACACACCTACTTATCATTCACTGAACACACAGATATTGGCAACATTCTGGCAGACAGGTTCAGTGCACGTATCCCCCCTCCTTCTCCCCCACACTTAGAAATAATTATCACAGCTGAATGTAACCTCCCTATCATCTCAGATGTCCAGGTGAGGGCCGCCCTCAGCAAAGCAGAACACACAGCATCAATGTGACCTGATGGTATCCTTGGATGTGTGCTACGTGAACTCCAAGAGGAGATACAACCGCATATAAGACTGATATTTCACCTTGGCCGTACTATGAGATATGTACCTGAACACTGGCATACAGCAACAGTGGTCCCACTCCACTAAGGAGGCACCTCTACTGACCCTGGGAACTACCGCCCCATAAGCTTAGCCAGCCTGGTCTGCAAAGCTATGGAATGATTCATTATGGGACGCATATATAGCAATATTGGGTACCTGCAGACACTTGATCCCACCTAGTTTGCCTTTGTGATGGGCTGATCCTACCTTTTGAACCTGGTTGACCTTTCAAAACAGTCACTACAGCCATTGATGAGGGCAACGCAGTCCATACAGCCTACCTGGACTTGCCTAAGGCCTTCAACACAGTACTCCACTCAGGCATCATAGACAAGCTCATTAGTTTACATGTTACTACATATGTCACATGATGGGTTGCACACTGGTTGAAATACAGAATCCATAATATCGATATTGCGGGAGCCATGTCAGACTCAAAGCCAGTCACATGTGGTATCCCACAGGGCTCTGTCCTAAGACCCCTCTTGTTTGGCATTTACTTCTCAGATGTGAAAGCAAACATGTGCGGGTTGTGGATGACAAAGTTCCCAGATGACTGCGAACTAAGCGCCATAGTCATTACACCAGCTGACACACACATCCTACAGACAGGCCTCACTGAAACGGACAACTGGTGCCAGGATCATGGCCTAACACTGAATGACATGTAATGTATAGTCATCCCCTTTGGTGAAACTACTTTCACACAACTTATCACATGGACATACCTATAGATACAGCCCAATGACACATATGGAGGGTTCACAGTATGTAGACTATTAACTTGTTACTTTACATTACCTGTGTTTGTCGCAGCTGGTTGCGTTACTGTTACTATAGCTTCCTGCTGCTGCTAGCCCAGCTTGATACTGACACTGATGACAGCTTCAACTTAGTTTGTGTAACGTGTGTTTTTGTTTATGTTCTTATTTTCTTTTTTTTCTTTTTTTTTTCTTTCTTTCTCTCTCTCTCTCTCTCTCTCTGTCTGCCTCCAGACAGTGCAATGAAAGTATTGCATGTGTGGAGTGGGAGTACAGGATGCTTTTGTAGGTATCTGCATAAGTCCATGTGATGGCCTCTGCCCCAATTGTAAGCCAGCATTTGCTAATTGCATGCAGCCAGTTGTGTACTGATTGCAGTTCTCACTGTGATTTCAGGACAGTGCTATAAAAGGGTATGTGAGATAGGCATTGCCCTTTCAGATTGTAAGGGCGGGGACCATGCTGGTATGCTGTGGACACTGTTCTGTGAGTGTAAAGGTTAGTATCTCTCTCATGATTCAGGCTGTGTTGTAGATTCACATTTCTCCATTCATCTCTCCTGTTTCCTGTACTAAGTGTGTATGCACACTGACACCTACAACTATATATATATATATATATATATATATATATATATATATATATATAAATATACATACATTTATATATGTATATTAACTGACATTATTACTTACTAGCTACCAACTAGCATGACTGTTTCTGTTCACACACTACTATTATAGAAATCCACTAGATTTGACAGTAAGTATACATGACATGCTTTGTGTACTACACATCGTATATTCCCTTTACATTCATTCCTACTATTACATGATATATTTATTTCAGCACAATGTTCTTGTATAACAGTCATGACTTCATGACTTAGTGGTAAGTCATGCAGACTACTGTTTCCAAGGTCCTGGGTTTGGGACTGACAGTGGGATTTTATTTTGCTTTTGAACTGACTACAGGACCTGTCAATCAGAGTGACTAAGGCACTTTTACGCAGTTGTAACCGGGTTAGCGCTGGTTTGCGCAGAGCTCCCGCATGTGCACTGGAGTTCAGCTCTACGCACACACGCTTACAACCGCTTAACAGTGCTTACTCTGGCACACACCCGCGCTATTTTCTTTGAAAGAAATGAAAATGGGGAGACAGGAAAGTGGTGAAAAAGGGGTCACAAAGAGGGTAAGACAGTAGGGAAACAAGCTTGGGTTTTTCAGGTGGGATGTAGGTAAGGCCCATAGCTGCCCATTTCTTCATCAGCAGCAGCTGTGCATATGTTTGTAATTTGGTGTGACATCTGAAACCTTCCACCCCTGAGAGAGGTGTCAGGACTACAATAATACTTGTTGTACAGCCAATTGTAATTGATAGCTTCCATGTCCAGCAGACATGTTTGCGGAATGGGCAGCTATGTATGGGGCATATTTTTTGGAAGGTACAGAGTGCCCCCTTTTTTTTGTTTTTTTTTCAGGTGAGAGTGGTATGTCAGGTAAGGGAAGTCAGTATAGCTGGGGAAGTAGGTTGGGTAGGTCAACAGACAAGACAAACAAGATGCATACAGGGGTGGTGTATGACACGTGTGGGGGGGGTTACACAATTGAAGGGGATGGATGTTTGGATATCCAGAGCCCATGAGCCCACAGATGGCAACAGTGGAACTGATATCCCTACCCATGGGCAATTGCCATTGTTCCTTCACTGCCCAGGACGGGGCTGTGCTGGGGGCTGTGTAGGCTGGGCAACAGGCATGCCCATAAGTTGTGCCACCTGTGCCTCAAGCTGGTGTAGGGGCCCAAGAACAGAGTCCTGGTTCTCCCTACGCACCACAGTCCGGATGCTACAGAGGGGGTGTGGTGGTTCTCCTCCAGCCACACTTGCAGAGGGGGAATGGGCCCCATCCCCTGCAGTGCTTCCACCTGCAGGTGGCACAGGGCCACCGGAGGAGGGTCCAGACTGGGCACTAGTGCCAGGTGCACTTGCCAGCTGAGGTGGGAGAGGTGGGTCCGCTGGAACCCGCCTTCCCTGTCGTCCTATGTTTTGCATTATGTCATGACAGTTTGGGTTAGTAACATACAATACCATTCACAATTAATTGTGACAGCATGCATTAGTATTCCCATTAACCAAACACCCAGATATTCACACCATTGAACAGCGAGCATAACACATGCATAATTTGAACAGCAATACACAGTCCAACAACATGCAGGGTTGATTGATGGCAATAGGGCATCAGGTTTGGATGTATGAACAGGGCAGATGCATCAACGTACATGAAAATATTTATGACCCAACAGGACAAATGTCCATGGGTGTTAATTGTGATTGAACATACCACTTTCACGTGGAATGGATTATTTGTGGTTATAGGGTGGGGTGAAGAAAATATTATTAACACCTTCGAATACCAATACATATGCTGTACATTTCTAATAGCTGCAGATATATACACACTACTGTTCTAACTACAGTTTCCTATATGATAACGACTTCAAGCTGGTGATAGGACTGTTACTGCTACATCAATATACATTTTATTGTTATTCATACACGTTCATATCTGGCTTTGTTCAGCTACATCATCCTGCTACATTTGCTTTATATAGCTATAGACAACTGTGGATGTTTGGTATTTCAGACAATCATATTATCTGCATATTGCAGATTGAGAGCAACATATCCAGATTTTGGGATACACATTCCAGCTGCAGCAACACTTTGAACACATTTCGCAGTTTGGTTCTGCTTGTCACATTTATTTCATTCTGTACTGACTGCAGTATACTTTATTCAGGGGTTATTACTACTTTATTGGTGGATTCATAACTCTTTCTCACACTCTCTCACCTGTTTTCATTTTACTATTCAGGATGGTACTTACTTCTAGGCTTTATTGACATGTTTTACCTGTAGTTATTACAATCCTTTCCAGCAGTCTCACTTCTGTCATGTTTCAGTATTTCAACAGGGATATATTTCGCACATGTGATTTGCTCATCTTCTGCAGCTGCACTTTTCAGCCTGCTGCAGGTTGTGTACTATTATATTACAGGTGGGGCATCTTTATTTCAGACTTTATTTCAGACATTTTCATTTTTCTGTTTGGATTACAGACTGCAACACACTTGTGTAATCAAGCAATACTTGCAAACACTCTTACACTGTTACTTGCACATTTTATTACTTAGTGAGTACACTGCACTCTTTTGCTAACTGTCATACTTTTATATTTCTTTACAGTTACTGGGAGAGGATTATTGACCTGCCTGGTGGCGCAACCGCACCAGCCTATCGCCATAGGCTCTGTGGTTCGCAGAACAGACACCTGCAGCTGTAATATAAATGAAGTAATATTGGAATACACATCTCCATAATATCAGCTAGTTTAATTTCTTACATACATAATTAAATGTAACTTACTCAGTAGTGGGGAGTTGGGCATTTGCCGGGCCTCCTGGATCCAAAGGTTCAATTGGTCCTGCTTACGTCTCTTCAGGACCGCATGGTGGTGACGGACCTGCTCACCAGTCCTTGGAATCCCTGTGGCACTGGTGAGATCATGAGCCAGCCAGTCCCATGCCTCAGCCCTATGTGCTCCCCACAGGACCTGGCCCTGCATGAGTTGGGCCTCATGATTGTTGACTAGGAGCCAGACCATATATCTGGACTCCTCAACGCCCCACCTCTGTGCTCGAAAGCAACTACCCTCACCTACTCCTGACATTCTGGCTGCAAGTTAGTTCTACAATCGTTTATGCTGTGTATTCCCGCCTATGGGGTTTATATATGCCGTTTTTCCCACACTTATCTGTGACTGGCCATTTTGGAATTGTATCAACTTCAGAAAACCTGCTTTGTCATGCTCCACTTTCTATTCCTTCCTATATATTTGCTATTACTGCATTTCTAAGTACAGCTGTCATGGCTTAGTGGTTCAGTACCTTGACTATGGTGCATGGTATCCTGGGTTTGAACCTGGCTACTGCTTTTTATATTTTATGACTGTCTAGACAGGCTAGGGGGTGTGTCTGTGTAAAGGCAGTTTTGTTACAGCTTGCTCAACGTTGCCCGGCGGTTAGCTTGTTGGCGCGGTGCGCAGCTCCACACAAATGGGTTACGCTGGTTTACGCTTCATTTGGCTGTCAGCACGCATATTACACTCAGCTCAGCTAGGGGCACACAGTTTCAGCGTTTTCGAACTCTGCTCAACCCCTGGCACTCATTTTGCACCTGTTAAACCACTACTCCCCTTCGGGCACTCATTTTACATCTGTTAAACCACTGATCACCCACGGGCAGATGCACTCACCTTGTTAAACTGTAGCTCAGCTCTAGGCACATCTGGCATTTTTTATTATTTTGTTATCTCACATTTCTTCAATATAAATGGCCTATGTCATTACATTTTACATAAAATATAATTTTATATGTGTACATATATGTCAGGGAATTATTTTGTGCTTATTTCACTAAAAATAAAAATTGATGTTGTGGGGGCTCGAACCATGACTTCCAGCTCTTCAGCTGACGTCTCTACCGCTACGCTATTGCTTTTTGGCTTATTTGGCATATTTAGTTCTTATATGCTTTTCCACTGACTGCTAACTGTGGCTAAGCGCCAGGCACACCTGCGCAAACGAACGCACTCACGGGCAAACATCTTTACAATTTAAAAAAAATATATAACATGTTCATTTATATATTTTATGTTCATAGTCTGTGGGGGCATGTGTTGTGTTGTGTTTATTCACATTTCCATGGACTCTGTTGCGGGTGTTTACTTTGGGCACTTTTACTCTTCTGGGGGCGTGTCCGCTTGCAGGGCTTGGCCTACGGACACGCCCCCTACTGTCTTCCATGGACCGTGTTAGCCTTAGGTGTGATTCAGCATGCCCTCATGCATATGCATGACATGCTGAAGTCACACCGTTTAACTGCAGCCTCCGTGTAAGCCTTGTATCTCTTACACGGAGGCTTCGTGAATCCTGCCCTTAGTGTTTTATTATATTTAGAGTGAAAGATTTAATATATTTCATTTAACTAAACCTATAAGCATCTTTCTAAGTGTTAAACAAATACTTTTTATAAGAATATGTCATATTATAAGCAATTGAAGTGGTAACATTAAAGCTATATAAGTTAAGAATTTTATTTTATTTCTTCAACATCACTTAGTATGTGCATTGTTAAGTTAATTGAATGCTAGAGCTAAATAATATGCTAATTGAAAGTGTTAAAGTGCTAGTTTTCTTTGTTCCTGTGTAAACATTCCTTTCACAGGTTGTTTATGACAAAACAGACTCATAAAAAGAAAGATTGAAAACAAAAGAATGTTCAATTTTTTCAGAATACTAAAATTTTCCCACCATGAGCTATGCTGAAAAAAATCTAGGTCAATGTTCATCACTGATGTTTGTGAAAGTAGGAAAACGAACATTCTTTTTTTTTCTTTTCTCAAGTATATATGTGAAAAATCTATTCAAAATAATACCTTTTTTCTTTTTTCAGAAGTGAAGAACTGGTAATACAAAAGCTATAGTAATGTTATAATGCATAATATATATAAAATTTAATAACATTATAATATATGATACATATATGGTAATATTGTAACATATAATTTGTTAACATTTTACATGTTAACAGCTTATGCTCCAGTGTTATTAACTTTAACTATACATATTAACTTTACATATTAATTGAAGGAAGTAAAGTTAGATGTTTGTTACTGATTAAAATAGTTAAAAATAATTAAGAAGAATGACAAACTTACAGAGGAAATTTGCACTGCTGTGTTCTGTGAGTTGTCATTTTCATATGCTGTAGCCAGATTCTGATGTCAAAATGTGAAGCTTAGATCAGAACAGCAGTTCACAATGGCTAAACATGTGTATTCAAATTAAATACATAGGCATTCTTTTATATACAGTCAAAGATTGCTTGTAAAATTGGAATTAGTAACAGTAAACATATTATGAATATGCATATACACAAGGAATGCAATATCTACTATGTAAGATTAAAAAAGAGCAGTTTCAGTAAATTAAGAAATATGTACACATACATTCTTAGTACTGAACTGATGTTTTAATAGCTCTTTGATGGGAGATTTTAGAAATACAAGATATATAGGATAAGGTGGAATATTAGTGGGAAAATAAGACAACAAAATATATAAACAGTACACTGCTTCAAAGAAAGATGGCTATTGCATATACCTGTATATGACAGAAACATGAATGTTCAAGATCTCATATACTTTACATTGAAAGTCATATAAAGTATTTTCAAAATAATATGAAAGCAGAAATTTGAAACTTAGCCACATGAACTTTAAAGCTTTTTACATGTTGAATGTTATTAGATTCAATAAGACTACCGGAAATTACTTATTTCATAAGTCAAAGTTGAAATGTGAGTGTTTAATTGCTGACTCAGTACATTCATTTTGATAGAAATTAAAGCATGTTTGAATCTGTGAAAGGACAATGGAATTTAAATTGAACACTTTGTAAATTTTAAATACAGTATCAACTGCATTTCTTTTATGTTTTGACTCCATAGACATAATAAGACATTCTCGTCAACCTCAGTAATGTGCATATTTTTATGAATGAATTTAATAAGCTAATGTTTTTTTAAAATATTTTGATATTTGATGTATTAAAAGCATTACAGAAATTTGAAATATAGGCACTTGTACTTTAAAAACTAATTCAGAGCTTTTTGTTAAAGATATACAATATGTGTGTATTTTTGACATGATAAATACATATGTACATTGATCTCTCTTTTGTATTATAGTTTAGTATGACAAGATTACCTGTGACCTGTAAGTTTATAGATGTCTTTATCTCTTCAGGTCCCACTCTGTTATTTATTTAGAGATCTAGTTATAATAATGTTGAATGAGTGAATAATTTAGGAATATTTAATGGGTAATTTATATGGGTCTATATCAGATTGTCAAAATCTTCTTTCATCGATGGCTTATTCATTGACCCAGATGCATCAAAACTAACTTCAGCAAACATCAACAATTTTTAGGGTAATTAACCAATTGGCTACTACCCCATAAAAACACAAACCACACTACTTCAAACCCACCCAAGTGGGGGCTTTGCTCCCCATACCTCCAAATGTGGGGGCTGTGCCCCATCCCCCTAACTATATATACCAACTCTGAGATCATACTACAGTGGGGAAAAGGGCAAAGTTGTGGTGTTGGCAAATTGGTTACTTACCCTATAAAAAGTTTCAATGTTTGCTGAAATTAGTTTCAATGGATAGGGGTCAATTAATAAGCTGCTGATGTAGGAATATTTTGACAATCTATTATAGACTCAATTTATACTACTATTATATAAATAGATATATAATAGTAGTATTTGTTAGATTATTTAATGTCGATGATTAATAGAAGAGGATATTAGACTTCTATATAGTAATGGGGCAATGGTATTAAATGGCAAAATATATAAAAAAATAATAGTCTCTTATTAGTTTGACCTATATATAATATTACAAGGAAAAGTACAAAACAGCTGATGCTGGTAAACTGTACTTCCAATAAATAATCCAAATGCATAAAAAGTAAAGGATGCAACAGATCACAGCTGTAGAAAATGCAAAATAGTTTAATCCACAATGAACATAGAATGGTGAGCACTTTTGTGGGCCAAGCTACTACATCAGACAATTTGAAACAGAAATACACAGGAAGGATTGCTATAGAAATAGTTATTTACACAGAAAGAGCATGCATCCCCAACACATTTTTAAGAATATTGTGAGGGGGCAGGGACTGAGAACTTCTAGGATGACAGCCGATCAGGATAGATTTGAAAGTGAGTTGGGTGATTTGGGAATGAGGTTCTTACAGAGGGGTTATGCCTCCACTGAACTCCAGGGCACCCTGAGGGGTGTAATGGAATGTAGGAGCACAGAGGGTAGACCATACTTCTCTGATGGTGAATGGCCAGTGCGAAGTGTAGGGACTATGGATGGACAAATGAGAATGTCAGTAACTTACTCCAGCAACATTAAGTTTCTACAAAATATTTTTCACAGGAACTGGAACATCCTGTGTGCTGATGATGCTATTAAAGGTTTAGTAGGTGATATCCTAAAGTTTGTATACAAAAATAAAAAGAATTTGAAAAGGATCCTGTGTGGACCTATGTCACAATATGGCCTGGCAAAGAATCCTGCTAGTGGGGGTAAATGTGGTACCGTTCCCTGTAAAGCCTGCAATTTTTGTATGTATATAGATTGCAGTGGAGAATTCAAGCATCCTGATATGGATATAGTGTTTAAGTTTAAACTCTCTGCAAACTGTAATAGTACAAACATTGTGTACTTGGCCCATTGTGTGGCCTGTGTGTCATTTTATGTAGGGATGATGACCAGGAGGTTGAGAGATCGCATGCGGGAGCACTTCTATGATATAAGGAGGAAGGCAGAGACAAATGCCTTAGCTAGACATGTAGGGACCTTTGGTGACACATATAGGTTCACCTTCATGGCCATCGACAGAGCTGTGGATAACCTCGGGGGGGGGGGGTGATGTGAAATTGAAAGTTGAGACGAAAAAACTCGAATGGATTGTGAGACTTAAGGCCAGTGAAATGTTAATATACCTTTGGTGTAGTTTAGTTTTTAGAAATGCTGGTTTATGTTTTTAAATGTGCTGTTCCTATATGCTGTTTTATATACTGTTTTTATATGCTGTTTTTATATGTTGTCTTTCATTTACACATGGAAAGACCTGTGACTTTAAATTAAGGTGGGGTCCTAATTAATGAGTGTAGGATGATATATAAAGGAATTTTATACTTTGTTTCAATGTCTGATGAAGTAGCTTGGCCCACAAAAGCGTTCACCATTCTATGTTCCTTGTGGATTATACTATTTTGCATTCTCTACAGCCGTGTTCTGTTGCTTCCTTTACTTTTTATGCATCTATATATAATATTATATTAATTATTTGTAAGTCACGGTAGCTTTTGGCTATTTTTGTTGATGAATTTTTAGGTGTTGCTAGATAGAGTGGTAGTTTAATAGTTTGAGTATTCAATAGGCAGACTAGAAACTTTGGTATCCATGGTAGGATGAGTTTTATTAGCATTATATACAGTTGCAGTTGTAGCCTTGTCTTTGTTTTTGTTATTTTTGAATTTTAGTAGTTTAGTTTGTAGAAAGGAAAATTTCAAAAAAATCTGGAATGTCAAGATAGTGTCAGAGGAATACATTAGAGTCTTATATATGTAATTAAAACAATATGGTGGATAAATGTGTTGTATTATCTTTTAAAATAAATCTTCTTAAATTCACAGCATGGATAGTCTTAATGTATTATCTGTTAATGCAAATGGACTAAATAATGGCAACAAAAGGAAATCATTAATGAAATATCTAAAATTAAATAGAGGAGACATTGTATTTTTGCAAGAGATTTACTTCATAGATAAGGCTATACAATATTTAAATAACTTAGATTATGAAATGTTATCATCTGCTTCTTCCAACAAAAAGAGGAGAGTAACTGCTATACTTTGAAGGAGATCCACTGTAATGCCTAAGGTCATGGAATCCTTTAATGATCCCAAAAGAAGGTATACATTACCAATAATTAAATATAATGGCAAACTTTATACAGTAACTAATTTTTACTAGATCCCTGGAATAGGTGCAAGAGCGGATAAAGATCACTTAAACTTACTTCAAAGTCATCAGAAGGGCAGTTTAAGGGGATTTTTAACTGCATATCTAGTATAGAAAACACAATTAAACAGAAGAAAGCTAAAATACTGGCATCAGCTAATGCACTAAATAGATAGATTATAATAATTTAGTTGATTTACTAGGAAAAGCAGAGGATAAGTCGTCATACTTCACTCATTACTCATATGTCCATGGGACATAAACTAGAATTGAGAAGATTTATGCCTCTATAGTTTTACTTAATAAAATGAATTATTTTACAACAATTCTGTGTCCTCTATCTGATAATAATGGAATAAGTCTTAATATAGTAATAGATATAAGGACATGTAAGATTATTTAGAGATTCTCAGTATATTGGATGAAATTAAAAGGGTTTAAGACTTACCTTAAGGAACAAATTGAGTATTTCTTTATCTTTGAATGATAATGATCAGGTTAGTAAAGTCATATTGTGGGACTCCTTAAAAATGCATATTAAAGATAGAATGGGAAGATGGTCTAGTTATAAAATGAAAGAATGGGATAACAAGCTGTTAGAAATACAAGATGAAATACACAAAAGAGGTATGAATAACAAACAAAGAAATTAGACAATACTGAATCATTAAAAATTAATGACAAAATATCAGTTTTAATGCATAAAGTGGAGATAGCTTTAGAAAAAATAAAACTGTATAGTTTTGCGATGGCTTCAAAAAATCCCAATCCCTCCGAGCTACATGCTCTAGGGACCTAAACCTTGTCACCACAATAAACAGAACATGTCAAAGGGATAGATTCCTGTCCCAGAGACTTCCCATACTCTGGAATAAACTACCAATCTATATCAAACAAAGCTCCTCATTAGCACTCTACAAGAAAAAATTTGATGATTGGATGGGAAATAGGAAATTCACCCCGGGGATCACCTCTGTGGCTCTGCTCAACAGTGCACAGGAAAATAATTTTTTTGGGTGTCAAAATCTAGGGTACCTTTTTGGCTGGGCTTGTATAGGCCCCAGGGCCAATAGCCTAGTACCTACCTATGAACCTATGCATAGATTAGCCAATTGAAATAAGATGTTAAGCAACAAGGCACAAATCAATAATATCCAAAATTCTCACACTAATAAGCGTATTTCAAATATAAAGGAAATGCTTAATATTTTTTTAAAAAGTCCCTAATGATCCTAATAAAGATAAAAATAATAATTCTGATGATTACAAAATTGACAATTATTTAAAGAAAAATGTTACTTGTAAACTAAATGACCAATACATATCTCAGTTGAATAAGCCTATTACCCTGATAGAAGTTAAGGAAACTTAAAAAAAGTGGAAAATGGTAATGGTCTAATGTTAGATGGTTTAAGTATGTAATTGTATAGTCTGTTTCTGTTAAACATTTTAGAACTACTAAGTGACATTTTCAGGATAATTCAGGATGAAAAAATAATTCCTCCCTCATAGAAATTTTCTGAAATCTCACCTAAACGTAAACAAGGAAAGGATATAGTTAGTCTCCTCATACAAACCTATTTCATTATGAAATGTAGACTACAAAATATTTACTTCAAGAGATATTGTAGATACGTTAATTAATAAAGATCAAGCAGGATGTATAGTCAATTGGCCAGCTAAGAACTTGGTTATATTCAACTGGACGTATAAGAGAATTTAAGTACCTTTATCTGCACTTTTTTTAAAAAAAAAATATACAGTATTTAATTTGATTTAAACTGTGTATGAAGGAGTGTTGAAGGAATTTTTAACTGAAGTTATTCTGCTCTTCAGTAACTTGAACTGAAGCTAGTGTTGGCTGAATTTTGTTATTTGCTAGTAATTACAGGTGTGGGGGTAGCCACATTCTTTGATTTCCTGTCCTTGCATATTTAAACTGGTGCATGTGAAATAATTCCTGCTTTAAAACTTCAGCTTGGCCAGCTAAGAACTTGGTTATATTCAACTGGACGTATAAGAGAATTTAAGTACCTTTATCTGCACTTTTTAAAAAAAAAAATACAGTATTTAATTTGATTTAAACTGTGTATGAAGGAGTGTTGAAGGAATTTTAACTGAAGTTATTCTGCTCTTCAGTAACTTGAACTGAAGCTAGTGTTGGCTGAATTTTGTTATTTGCTAGTAATTACAGGTGTGGGGGTAGCCACATTCTTTGATTTCCTGTCCTTGCATATTTAAACTGGTGCATGTGAAATAATTCCTGCTTTAAAACTTCAGCTTGGCCAGCTAAGAACTTGGTTATATTCAACTGGACGTATAAGAGAATTTAAGTAACTTTATCTGCACTTTTTAAAAAAAAAAATATACAGTATTATACAGTATTTAATTTGATTTAAACTGTGTATGAAGGAGTGTTGAAGAAATTTTTAACTGAAGTTATTCTGCTCTTCAGTAACTTGAACTGAAGCTAGTGTTGGCTGAATTTTGTTATTTGCTAGTAATTACAGGTGTGGGGGTAGCCACATTCTTTGATTTCCTGTCCTTGCATATTTAAACTGGTGCATGTGAAATAATTCCTGCTTTAAAACTTCAGCTTGGCCAGCTAAGAACTTGGTTATATTCAACTGGACGTATAAGAGAATTTAAGTACCTTTATCTGCACTTTTTAAAAAAAAAATATACAGTATTATACAGTATTTAATTTGATTTAAACTGTGTATGAAGGAGTGTTGAAGGAATTTTAACTGAAGTTATTCTGCTCTTCAGTAACTTGAACTGAAGCTAGTGTTGGCTGAATTTTGTTATTTGCTAGTAATTACAGGTGTGGGGGTAGCCACATTCTTTGATTTCCTGTCCTTGCATATTTAAACTGGTGCATGTGAAATAATTCCGGCTTTAAAACTTCAGCTTGGCCAGCTAAGAACTTGGTTATATTCAACTGGACGTATAAGAGAATTTAAGTACCTTTATCTGCACTTTTTAAAAAAAAAATATACAGTATTATACAGTATTTAATTTGATTTAAACTGTGTATGAAGGAGTGTTGAAGGAATTTTTAACTGAAGTTATTCTGCTCTTCAGTAACTTGAACTGAAGCTAGTGTTGGCTGAATTTTGTTATTTGCTTGTAATTACAGGTGTGGGGTAGCCACATTCTTTGATTTCCTGTCCTTGCATATTTAAACTGGTGCATGTGAAATAATTCCTGCTTTAAAACTTCAGCTTGGCCAGCTAAGAACTTGGTTATATTCAACTGGACGTATAAGAGAATTTAAGTACCTTTATCTGCACTTTTTTTAAAAAAATATACAGTATTATACAGTATTTAATTTGATTTAAACTGTGTATGAAGGAGTGTTGAAGGAATTTTTAACTGAAGTTATTCTGCTCTTCAGTAACTTGAACTGAAGCTAGTGTTGGCTGAATTTTGTTATTTGCTAGTAATTACAGGTGTGGGGGTAGCCACATTCTTTGATTTCCTGTCCTTGCATATTTAAACTGGTGCATGTGAAATAATTCCTGCTTTAAAACTTCAGCTTGGCCAGCTAAGAACTTGGTTATATTCAACTGGATGTATAAGAGAATTTAAGTACCTTTATCTGCACTTTTTAAAAAAAATATACAGTATTATACAGTATTTAATTTGATTTAAACTGTGTATGAAGGAGTGTTGAAGGAATTTTTAACTGAAGTTATTCTGCTCTTTAGTAACTTGAACTGAAGCTAGTGTTGGCTGAATTTTGTTATTTGCTAGTAATTACAGGTGTGGGGGTAGCCACATTCTTTGATTTCCTGTCCTTGCATATTTAAACTGGTGCATGTGAAATAATTCCTGCTTTAAAACTTCAGCTTGGCCAGCTAAGAACTTGGTTATATTCAACTGGACGTATAAGAGAATTTAAGTACCTTTATCTGCACTTTTTAAAAAAAATATATATATACAGTATTATACAGTATTTAATTTGATTTAAACTGTGTATGAAGGAGTGTTGAAGGAATTTTTAACTGAAGTTATTCTGCTCTTCAGTTATTCCCACCCACCCGCCGTGATTTTGTTTTTGTTTTGGTGTTAATCTTAGTGGCATTGAAACTGCCCGCCCCTCAGCCTGCCTCTGGGCCCATCTCATTTGCTCACTCAACTGAGTGCAGTGAGATCATATTCTGATTTCAGGCACTCCTACTGTGTACAAAGAGAGCATCTGGGAAATAGAAAAAAAAATTAAGCTTATTTCCTGCCTTTCTTGTTAAGTGGTACAGACTATTTGTAGGCTTCTGAGCCCCCAAGCCCTTCTGTGTTTGAGGGAAGCCTTCTAGCTTGTTTTTTTTCTTAATACTAGCCAGTTTTCTAGTTTCAGCACTCAAATCTGTTTCTTTGATCTCAGCACTTGTTCAGAAAAAAAAAAAAAAAATGTCATCTGCTTTTACTGTACTTGTGTTTTTACCTACTTCTTTTTACTTTTTCATCATCTTAAAATACTCAATTATATTTATTACTGCTTGGTGTAACTCATTCTAAGCCTTTTGGTTTAAACACTTGGGCTTCGGACCAGTTAGTTGTTTTGCACTGAGAGGGTTTGTGGTCTGCACTGTTGTGGCAGAACAGGTAGCTTACATCCTTCTAGGTTGAGAACTGCTGATTGAGGGCTCAGTGTCTGTTATTCTAAAAGTGTATTAATTCTGGTTTAAGCACTTGGGCTTTCAAGCCAGTTATTTTACATTAAGAGGGTTCGTGGTCTGCACTCTTGTGGGAGGAGAGGCTGGACTCTGCCCTTCTGAGCTGGGAATTTCTGGTTAAAGGCTTATAGTGCATGCATATCTGAACTGTTTCTTACTGAAGTTGGTGCGCCTTGTTTGCTGTGGCATAGACTGGATTCGGGCCTGCTGGATCTAGCTTTGTTTGTGTAACTTGAACACTAATCCAGACATTCTCTAAAGGATTCAATGGTATTTATTACTGCTTGGTTGTAACTTGATTAAAGTGTAGCTATCATTCAAGTCTTTTGGATTAAGCACTTGGGCTTCAGAACAGTTGTTTTACATTAGGAAGGTTTGTGGCAAGCACTGTGGTGGCAGGACAGGTAGCTTTCATCCTTCTAAGTTGGGAACTGCTGATTGAGAGCCCAGTGTCCAAGTGTATTAGTTCTGGTTTAGGCACTTGGGCTTCAGGCCAGTTATTTTACATTAAGAAGGTTCGTGGTCTGCACTCTTGTGGGAGAAGAGGCTGGACTCTGCCCTTCTGAGCTGGGAATTTCTGGTTAAAGGTTTATAGTGCCTGAATATTTGAACTGTATCTTACTGAAATTGGTTCACCTTGTTTGCTCTAGCATAGACTAGATCCAGGCCTGCTGAATCTAGCTTTGTTTATATGCTTGTTGTTTGTTTGCTTGTTATTTCCCTGGAAGCTAATTCCACCTAATACGCAACTTCTCAGCGCTTCTGTGGATCACTAGTGATATCTGCATTGCTTACTGTACTTATTTCCTTGTTTCACTTGAAAGAAAGTTACTGTTTGTCATTTTGCATTTAGTTACTTGTAACACATTGCACTCAAGTTACCTGGCACTTGCTCACTAAAGCAATTATATAAGTCAGCACTAAAAATTAAAAGCACTACACCCTCACTCCCCACTGGCCCTTGTTTTCAATTAAGGATTTCCCAATATTATTCTAGCATGTCCAAAGGTCAGTTGTCAATCTCCTCTCCGGTCCAGCTGGTGAATCTGGGAATCTTGAGGCAATGTTATAACTGCCTCATGTACACAGACAACCCTCTCCTCCTCCCACATAACACAAATACTTGCGAGAGATGCAGCTATTTAGCCAAACTTGAGGCTGAGCTCTCTCAACTCAGGACTGGCAAGACCAGGCAGGAGGAGAAGGCAACTACACACACCACAAAACCAGTCTCACATAATGCTACCACTCCACTGAATCAAACACATAAACACACAAAGACATACTCGGAGGCTCTGAGTAAAAATTTACCTAAACAGCAGAGGCCTCCAAAGCAGACACCCAAACAACTGCTACCTCAAGACACCCCACAAGCAACACATAAACCACAAAAGCAGTGTGCAAAGCAGTCACAGCCCTTAAGGCCAAATACAACACCAAACATACTTGTCATAGGTGACTCCATAGTCAGACACACTGACGTCCCACTCACCAGGCTGAACAAGGAGAGGGTCACAGTAAGCTGCCTATTGGGCTAGAATCCGCCACATAACACAAGCACTCGGGTCACTCCACGGCAAGTACAAATATGACACAGTCATTGTCCATGCTGGTGTGAATGACCTGAGACGTACCTCCCTGGACTACATGAAAAGAGACATAGAGGAGCTCTCTGATTATGTAGCCCAGGCAGGTATGACCCTAACCCTGAGCAGTATCCTTCCTTCACCAAGAATGATGCCACAATATAGAGACAAGATGATCAGCTTTAACAATTGGCTTAATGTCTGGTGTCATTCAAAGGGGATCCAGTGTCTGTCTGCCTGGGATGACATGCTTGACAAGCCACGCTGCTTCAAGGGACGGCTTGCACCTGTCACCCTGGGATTCCGGATATTGGCTAAGGCTCTTGCCACCCCATAGTGCCTTTTTAGGCAAGGCTCAAATTCTAAACCTACCACCCTAGAAAACAAAAATGGGAAGAAACTGAGGGTAATGCTGCTCAATGCCAGAAGTCTAAATCTCAAAATGCACGCACTTTTCGAGGCCCTTCTCAGTATGGAGAACATCGATGTCTGTGCTGTAACTGAAACCTGGTTCAAGGCTCCGAGAGCACCCGGCACTATTAGGTTTTACCTCATATCATGCGTTCCGCCCCAAAACCCGGACCACACCACAAAAGGAGGGTGTATCCATATTCATAAAGGATACCCACACCTCCAGGTTGGTGGCAACGCACAAGCTTGAAACCATCCAGGTGCAACTAACCATAGGCAAAACTGCTCTACAAATTGTAGCATGCTACAGGCCACCCTCTCAAACTCAGGAACCCCACACAGCCTTCCTGAAGACACTGGAGGGTATAAATGTATCTCCAAACACCATCATATTGGGTGACTTCAACTACCGAATATAGACTGGGAACATTACTCAAGCCCTAACTTTCTAGCCCAACGGTTCCTGGAGTTCATAAATTCAAATGCCATGGAACAGCTAGTCACTGTTCCCACGAGAGGAGAAAATATACTAGATCTCATTGTCACAAACATGGGGACAAAATGCTCCACACCGAAGTATATCCCTCATTGGTGAGATCTGATCATAAACTAATCTCACTGGAAATCCACATCCGCCCCCACCCCAAACAAAAAGACCATAGTGAAGAACTTCTCTAAAGCAAACTTCACACTACTCAAGACTGGTGTGGTATCCTTCAAGGCCCCTGAGCCAGAGGAAACCACAACCCAAGCTGTGGAAGCCCTTACAAATGCCTTCTATGAACACCTCCGGGACTGCATGGATCAGGCAATCCCAAATAAAACCAAGACTCTTTCCACAAAGGGCAAACGTCCAGTCTGGTGGACCCCAGCCATTAACAAACTTTACAATAAGAGGAGAAAGCTATTACATGATAGAACAAAATCCATAAAAGGGAAGTCACCCTGATCATTATTAGTAAAAAATACGAGCACTCATAAAATCAACTAAGGCCAATTTTGAGAGAAAAATTGCCATGGATTCAAAGGACAATCATAAGGCCTTTTTCAGCTATGTTAGGAACCTGGGTGGAAACTCCCAGATATGCTCAGAATTAGTCCAAAATGATACAAAAATCACTGAACCCACAGACATTGCCAACATACTGGCAGACAGGTTCAGTGCAAACTTCACCCCTTTCCCCTAAAGGAGAGATAACTATCCCAGCCGAGTGTAGCCTCCCGGACATCTCAAATGCACAGGTGAAAGCTGCTCTCTAAAGCTAAAAACACAGCATCAATGGGACCGGATGGTGTCCCGGCTGTGTGCTACACGAGCTAAATGAGGAATTAAACCCGCACATAAGGCAGCTGTTTAATCTCAGCCTTACCACAGGATACGTGCCCAAGGAGTGGCGACGGCAACTGTGGTCCCACTCCACAAAGGCGGCGCTCTACGGACCCTGGTAATTACCGCCCATAAGCTTAACAAGTCTAGTCTGCAAAGCTATGGAGAGGATCATAATGGAGCTCATAAACAAAGATATAGGGGACTTGCAGACATGGGACCCGACCCAGTTTGGCTTTGTCAAGGGAAGATCATGCCTTTTGAACTTGGTCGACTTCTTCGAAACAGTCACCAAGGCCATTGATGAGGGAAAGGCAGTCCATACAGCCTACCTTGACCTTGCAAAGGCTTTCGACACAATACCCCACTCGGGTATTGTAGAAAAACTTACCAGCTTAAATGTAAACCCATATGTCACAAGATGGGTTGCAAACTGGCTTAAGGACAGAACCCACAGGGTTAGAGTTGCTGGCGCTGTGTCAGACTCCAAGCCGGTCACAAGTGGTGTCCCACAGGGCTCGGTCCTTGGCCCCTATTGTTTGGCATCTACTTCTCAGAAGTACAGGCCAACATGGGAGGACTTTGGCTGACAAAGTTTGCAGGCGACTGCAAACTGGGCCATAGTGGAAAGTGCATCGGACACGGATATCCTTCAGAAGGGACTCACAGAAACAGATAGCTGGTGCCAGAGCCATGGCCTGAAGTTAAACGCCAAAAATGTATAGTCATACCCTTCGGGAAAAACAAGGTAACCCCAAGCTACCATATAGGCGGCAATCCACTAAGCACAGAAGAGGTTATCAGGGACCTGGGGACCCAGGTTGACAGTGGCCTTTCTTTGACACTCACATTGCTAAAGTGGTTAGAAAGACCTTCTACATTGCCCACCTGATCATGAAGGATTCACATCCAGATCTAGTGAGGTCATTGTTCCCCTGTACTCTTCACTTATCAGACCAATGATCGAGTACAATGCCCCATTCGGGATGTATCTCACCCGACATCTGCAGCAATTGGAGAGACCCCAAAAGTTCCTCACCAAAAGGATAAAGGGACTCCAAAATCTGTCATATGCTGCCAGATTGAAGAAACTCCAGCTCTATTCAGTCGCATACCGTCTGCTCAGAGGTGACATGTGCCTGACATACAAGGCCATGTCCAACCCGGAATTAATGGACATGCTCCACCTCAAAAAATCCAAATCCACCAAAACCACTAGAGCAAGCGACTTAAACCTTAGCACGGATATAAATAGGACGTGCTGGAGGGATAGATTTATCACTCAGAGACTCCCTATGCTGTGGAATAAAATCCCGGTCCATTTGAGGCAGAGCACCTCGTTGACTCTGTTCAAGAGAAATCTAGACCTGTGGATGGGAGATCGTAGGTTTACCCCAGGAATCATATCTGTGTCACTGCTGGACAGAGGCACAACAAACTAATGGGCACAGTATTTTTTCATATAAGGGGTGGCGTAAGCCACACAAATTTGGGCTAGGCTTATAAATGCCTTAGGGCAGATAGCCTAGTATAAACCTATGAACCTATGAACCTATAATAGCTTAACATATGATAATGCAAAAGGGGTAGCATTTATTTATTTATTTTACATTTGTTGACCAGGATAGTCCGACTGGATACAGGTCCATTTTCAGCAGAGGCTCGGGGAGAAAAACTCCAAAGGAAGTAATACAGAGATAGAAACTTATATAGAACACACTAAAGTACATTAAATAACAGTCAAATTGCCACGGGGAGCATAGGTTAGCTGTAATAGCATGCTTTACATCTGGAAAGCTAGTTTACAACACAGTAGAATAAAATTGGCAATCAATTGCAAAAACAATTGTTAATATGATACAGGTGTACCAGTGTTACCAAGTATTTAATCAGGCCTGGCACAGGGGCAAAGCCAATGAGTCATGAAGTACTGCTTGAGGGCATTCTTAAATGTAGAAAGGATAGTGTTTATTGTAATGTCCAGAGTTGGCAAACGTGGAGTTCCCAGCTAAGTTGTTAGCTATAGTGGTTTGCAGTACAATTCTGTTAGATGATCTAAGTGATCTATGGTTGGTATGAGGACTGATGATATTTCTTAAAGCAGAGGTATTATCAGGTTGGTTAAGAATTTTGAAAGCCACAATAAGTTGGTTGTACTGAATCTGCCTTGATAGCTCTAGCCAGCCTAGATTTGTTAGGTTTATACAGTGATGTGTTCTGTAGGGCAGCCCAGTGGCAAATCTAGCTATGCTGTTATAGCAGGCAGAGAGTCTGTTGAGTTCCATTTTGTTGAAGTTGGTAAGTATAGAGGAGGCATAGACGAGGGTGGAGAGGAGATGGGAGTGGGCATTAGGAGTCCTAGCTGGTGGGGTTAGGAATGATTTTATTCTATATAGTGAGTCCAGTTTTTTATTAATGTTTTTTATTGTTTTACTTACATGGGCATCAAATTTAAGACTGTTGTCTACAATTACCCCAAGTAGTTTTGTGTGGACATCTGGGGAGATAATAGTGCCATTTTTAGAGGTAATGGAGAAGGATATCACAGGAATTTTTTGTTTGGGAGAAAAAATAGCAGTTTAGCTTTATTCGGGTTTAGAAGAAGACATCGGTCAGCAAGCCAATTGCTTCCTTCATTATCCTTTATCACCTTTACCTGCTGCACATCTTTCCTAGCTCGGTCCCCCTGTCTAGCCAATCGGTACAGGTCCTTTTCTCCCTCCTTAGTGTCCAACCTTTCATACAACTCTTCATATGCCTTATCCTTAGCCTTCGCCACCTCTATCTTTGCCATGCACCGCATCACCTTATACTCCTGTCTACTTTCTTCATCTCTCTGACAATCCCACTTCTTCTTTGCCTGTATACTCTCCTGTACTTCCTCATTACACCACCATGTCTCCTTGTCATCCGTCCTCTGTCCCGATGTGATACCAAGCACCTTTCTAGCCATCTCCCTTACTAGCTCTGCTGTAGTTACTCAGCTATTTGGTAACTCTTCACTGCCACCCAGTGCCTGTCTTAACTCATCCTTGAACTCCACCTCACAATTACCCTTTTTCAATTTCCACCATTTGATCCTTGGTGCTGCCCTCACACTCCTCCTCTTCTTCTTGATCACCAACATCATCTTACAAACCACCATTCTATGCTGCCTAACTACACTTTCTCTGGTCACCACTTTACAGTCTCCAATCTCCTTCAGACTGGCCCTCCTACATAAGTTATAATCCACCTGTGTGCATCTTCCTCCACTCTTGTATGTCACCCTATGCTCCTCCCTCTTGTTAAAATATGTATTCACCACAGCCATGTCCATCCTTTTCACAAAATCCACTACCATCTGACCTTCTGCATTCCTTTGTTTAACACCATACCTACCCATCACTTCCTCATCTCCTCTGTTCCCTTCACCAACATGCCCATTGAAATCTGCTCCAATCACCACTCTCTCACCCTTGGGTACAGTCATCACCAATTCATCCAATTCACTCCAAAATGTTTCTTTCTCATCCATTGCACACCCAACTTGTGGAGCATATGCACTAACAACATTCATCATTACACCATCAATTTCTAGCTTCATAAACATCACTCGATCCGACACTCTTTTTACCTCCAAAACACTCTTAGCATACTGTTCCTTCAGAATAACTCCTACACCATTTCTCCTCCCATCCACACCATGATAAAACAATTTGAACCCACCTCCGATACACCTAGCCTTACTCCCCTTCCATCTGGTCTCTTGCACACACAATATACCAACCTTCCTTCTGTCCATCATATCAGCTAGCTCTCTTCCTATACCAGTCATACTGATAACATTCAAAGTTCCGACCCTCACTACCACAGTCCTAGCCTTTCTTCTCTCTTCCTGCCTTCGGCCATGCCTTCCACCTCTTTTCCTCCTTCAGCCAACAGTAGCCCAATTTCTGCCAGCACCCTGTTGGCTAACAGTACTGGTGGCGGTTGTTGTTAACCCGGGCCTCGACCAATCTGGTATGGTATTGCTTGTCAGAAGGTATAGAATCCTAAGGGCTTTAACAATATGTCTGTTCTATTTTAACTTAGAAAGGGTGACTTCCCTATTAAGTGCACCTAGAGAAGGTATATGGGTGTTTAAAATCAGTACCTTTTACAGACAGTCAGCTTAGTGTGAATTTGGATGAGGAATGTGAGTTGATGAAGTGAATGAAAGAAAACACCTTGAGAGAAGGAAATCTTGCTTTTGCTGACCAGAAATGTAAATATGGATTCTCTTTACAGGGTTGCATTCTGAAAACCTTAATATATGTTACCAGGAAGCAGACAAACCATTTATGCTTATCAGGTAATGACAGAGGAAGTCTACATGGTAAGAGTATATTTTCAGTTAGAGAAAGGCTGTGTCCTTTATCCTAGAAGAAGGTTTAGGACACATAAAATAAGTACTTAACTAAGAATGTGGGTACTGACAGCCATTCTCTTCTTACAAAAAATATTAATCCCACTGATAATGCTGGGATCTTTGGCCTTCTTAATGATATCTGAGCAGACAGCAGAGAGGGAATGCTGGCATTTTCCTGAGTGGGCTAGACTGATGGCCCTATTTTTTAATTATGCAATCCCCAAAGTAGCATGCATTGATTTGAAAACTGCACAAGCCAATGAGTGCAAAAAGTTAAAATCAGAAATACTAGCATGTTTGAATGTCACATCTGCTGTGCATGTTTAAAGATTTCATACTTGGACCAATATCACAGACAGGCAAGCATGGTCTCAAATGTTTGTCCTAACCCACTCAGCACATAAATAGAGGAAGCTAGAATGGACTTTAGCAATGCAGAGTTAGAACCACATTGTACTGGGTCATTTCCTGAGACCACCAACTTCTCTGGGCTAATGCAAGAAGCTGGCTGAGAGATATGTGGCAGCCACTAAGCTGTTACAAAATATCATAGACTGTCCAACCCAAAGGACCCCCTGAGTAAAATGAGAGAACTACTAAATGATATAAGGGTTAAGGGTGTAGAAGAAAGACAGTTGCCTTTCCAGAGCCACAGTTGATATCCTAGTCAAACTCTAACTGCAAATTTGAATAAAAGTGTTATTATGTCTAAAGTTTCAAGTGTTCTGGATTTGGTGCATAGCTACAAGTTGTTCACTAAATTATAAACTTATGTAATGTGATGAATTTACTTCTAGAGGAGCACCTTCTACATGTAGAGACAGTGTAGAATTAGTTACTGTTGTGACTCTCCAGAACAAATGCAAAACCATGTGAAGAGGTTGGATGGGAAATTAGTACAAGTACTGCTTCATTCTGTCAGTATGATATATTTACTAAGTGATTGTTAAGTAAGTACAGAAGGAAAACCAGGGGTTGTAAGTGGGTGCGGGGATAGAACAGACCATCTTACAAATGAAGTATCGTTTTTAGCTCTTCTTCCTACGCTGAGTCATTGACTTGGGGTAATACCCAGAACTATGCAGAAAGTTGTTCTAGAAACACATTTCTCCAGTTCCTTCATTTGTAGACATAACTGAATTCTGTATCCAATGTAGATGTGAAGAATTGTGAAGAAAGTCTACCTTTTTTGTAAATAGACTTAGGGGAAAACCAGCATGACAGTAGAAAATA
>NC_056732.1:1419370446-1419405446 GCF_019279795.1 Protopterus annectens
TCATAATGTTCAGATCAAAAGGATACCAGCATACTTAACTCAACTAAAAGACTATAAAGAATATATACTTTCAGAAGTAAAACATTTTTAGACATAAATAATACTCCTGAAGTCTCCATTGTTTATGTTTGGGATGCCTTAAAATCATATCTATATGGACAAAGTATCAGATGGTATAATAATAAAAGGAAATCTTGGGATAAGGAATTGTTAGATATTCAAAGTAAATTAGACTCTTATAAACACAATAATAAAGAAAATATTATGGACAAGAAAGTTATTGAAGAAATAAACTAAATGAGAAATACAAAGAAATTTTAACTCATAAAGTTAAAATAACTTTAGAGAAATACAAGTTTTTGTCTTATTCAATAAGCCCCAAATACTTACATAGACTTAAAAATAAAACAAAAAGGTTGAATAAACAAAACCATATCAAAGAAATCTTTTCTCTAAGGAAAAAGAAGAATGTTTCTAGTACACCAGAAATACTAGATGAATTTAGAAATCACTTTCACAAAATTAACCATAATAACATTAACATGGAACCTAAAGATAAAATAAAGGAGTTTATAACCACAAACATGAATAAAAAGCTTAATAAACAACAGATTAAACTATTGGACAAGAGTATTTCATATACAGAAGTTATTACACAAATAAATAAGCTTAAATCAAACAAAGCACCGGGTAATGATGGTATTATACCAGAGATATATAAAATCCTTTCTAAAAGTACATATTCATTAATACATAAGATTTATATTTTGGCCCAATCTGAGTTAATAACCCCCCCCCCCATCTTGGCAATATACATTTATTTCGCCAATTTTGAAACCTAATAAAGATCCAACTAGATGTTCTTCATATCGGCCCATCTCATTACTTAATGTTGATTATAAAATGTTTATGAGTATCTTTGCTGATAGATTGAAGACAATCATTCCCGGCATTATAGATACAGATCAGACAGGCTTCATTGTAAATAGAAATACTTTTGATAATATAAGAAGAACTTTAACATTAATAGATTTTGCAAATAGGAAAAAGAAAGATTTAACACGTATTAGTCTTGATGTAAGTTCAGCATTTGATTCAGTAAGTTGGGACTATCTGTTTACCTTAATGAAGTGCACAAACTTCTCAGATGCATTTGTAAATCTAATTGAGCATTTATACAAAGGAACGTTGGCTTATATTAAGGTAGGAACATATGTTTCACAAAAAATACCCATTCTTAAAGGTACAAAACAAGGATGTCCACTTTCTCCTCTATTATTCACTTTAGTAATGGAGCCTTGGGCTAATTTGATCAGAAACAGTACTGACATAGAGGGTTTTGAAATAGATGAAAATACAACATCCAAAATTCAACTTTTTGCAGATGATGTTCTAAATACATCAGCAGGATCTAATTCTTCTATGCAGTCTCTATTTGATAAAATGATGAATTTTAAAAGTATTTCTGGTTTAATATTCAATGAAGAAAAAACTAAAATACTACCTATATATACACAAAAAATATTCTCATTAGTGATTTTACTAAATATGTACCCAATTCAGGTCAGATAACTTATTTAGGTATAATACTATCTAAAGATATTAAATCTATTATATATAATAATTATAATACCTGTTTTCTTAATATACAAAATCTTTTAATACCTGGAATAATATGTTTTTACTATGGAGGAGAGACTTACAATTATTAAAATGATAATATTCCCCAAGATTTTATACTTAATACAATCAATAATACTTCCACCTACAAAAATAATTATCAAGAAACTGAATACACTAATGTTAAATTTCCTATGGGCACCTAATAGACCTAGGATTGCATTAAAGAAACATACTAATAGCTGGTCTCAAGGGGTATTTCTTTTCCAGACTTTAATTTATATACTATCTCATCTATTGTAAAAGTTATTACTTTATTAATAGATCAGTCATATGTCACAAAATGGAAAGATTATTGGGAGCTAATTAGTATGCACTTCATGAAAATCTCCTTAACACATAAAATATGATTGTAAATAACTCCATGTTATGGTTACTAAAGGAATTTTGTACTTCACCTATTACACCTAAACATATGGTTTGTTACCCATTAAATATTATTATTAGTTATCGTAACTTATATTCATGCACCCTAAGTATAGGGAATGGAATTTTATTGTATTCCCTATAATGTATACTCAGGGTATGCTTTTGTCATCTACTTCTGAAGGAACTCATTTAACTATAGATAATGATCTAAAGTTCTGGTATCATTTGATATCTGATAATAAAGTTAAAAATCTAGATTTCTTAAAACAAGAATTTGATCTAAGAGAAACTTGCTGGTTAGAGGTTCAGACCTTTAGACAACATCTCATTAATAAAATAGATCTAATGTCTATAACAGTTAAAGAATCTATTCCAACACTGATTGATTACTTGATATTAAATTTACAACATAAAGTTTCTGATAAAGGTAAACTTTCATACATAAAATTATCAGACAAGAAACTTTTTACAGTGTAGATTCATACTGGAATTATTTCACTTCTATTAATGGGGACCCACCAAATCAACAAGATAAACAATATATATTGGAATCTGCTTATAGAACTACATCTTCCATTGTCTGGAGACTTTATACATGGAAATTTTTACATAGATCTTTTTATACACCTTTGATGATGAATAAAATAAATAATAAAGATAATTTATGTAAGAGATGTAATGTAGAAATTAATGCTGACTGGGCTCATATGTTTTATGACTGTATAAAATTGAAAGAATACTGGAAGTCAATTAATGAATTTTTGCAGGCTCTTTTTACAGATAATTTCATTATTTCTAAATCTCTTATATTATTCAACACACCTGTACCTCAAAGTGTTAAAAAGGTTAAGCTTCCTTTGTTATGGTCTATTCTAGCAGTGGCTAGGAAAATAATAACTAGAAATTGGATTTCAGATACACCTCCTTCATTCAATGAATTTAAAAATGTTATGAATATAGTGTGCCATATGGAAATAAACACAATTAGGACAAGAACAAATAGAAAAACATCTTATTTTATTGTATGGGATAATTTACAAAATTTGTTAAAAAAAATTTAATTTCAATAACATGGTATTTTAGTTTAATTAATTGATCTGATTGTAGTGGATGTCTTTGTAAATACTTTAGTTGTTTTGTTGAATATTATAATAATACCTATTTTTAATTACTTGTATAAAATTGTTATGATATTTCTCTTATATGTTAAAACAATAAACCTGTTTTAAAAAAAAAGAAATACAGTTTTGAATTTGGATCATAGCTATATATTAGGGGCTGTATAGGGGTGTAAAAGAGCAGTGATTCTGTAACTTGGGATTTTTTTCTACCATAGAAAGGTTTTAGGTTCCTTTTCCTCAGTGCTGGAAAACTGTTACTCATAAAGCCTTTGGTGGTCCTTTAGTACAACTGCATATAATTGACATTCACTTTGACAGAGCTGCTATGGATGTGGTAAGCCCTCACCTAAGACCTGTACAGAGGATCGGTGTATCTTAGTTGTTTTACACTACATTACTAATTCTCCTGAAGCTGTGCCATTACATAGAACAACTGTCAAACATTTTGCAAAAGAGCTGATGTTTATGTTTAGATTAGTAGCAATACCTAAGGTTATTGTAAAACTACAAAGTTCCCCTTTCTTGTATAAGATGATGTAGGATCTTTGCCAATTAATACAAAGAAATGAACTCAGAACATCAGAGTATCATTCACTGATGGACAGTTTGTTGAAGAACTTTAATAAAAACTTTAATAAAATTCTGAAAAATATGTTAAGGAACTAATTGACAAGGTTACAAAAACTAGGACCTTTTACTACTCTATGTGTTATTTGGCATAAGAGAATTACCCCAGTCATCTATAGATTAAAACATTTTAAGCTCCTTTATGGGAGACACAGTATGTGCTGTTGGGTTTATCAAAAGAAACATGGGAAGAGGAGTTCATCCTTTTCTTAATTATCACAGGACAAATTGCTGAAATGGAAAAAAAGAATATATGCCTGTAGTGAGAGAGTAGACAGAACAGACATAGGAAGCATAGATACAGCACTACAACAGGAATAGTAAGTTGTGGGCTTTCCAAACAGGGTATAAAGATTTTACCTATTTCCTACATTAGATGGCGATTTTATTTTCCCAAGAATCAATATGTATTTACACTTTGTTGACTGGGTAACTATGCCAATTGCCTCTTTTCAGTAAAGACCCACTGTGGTATTCATACTGACTAGGAGAAACTTGCCCAGGGCATTGGGGAACTACCCCAAATTTACATCCACCTAGGCTACCTCCAACACAGGCAGTTCAGACTTTGGTTTAATGTCTCATGAAATAAAAAGTCAACAAAGTAAACCATACAGTAAGATAGTCCAACTAAATAAATCATGAAAAGATACAGCATGTCAATATATTAAAATCATGGAAAGACAGACTAGTTTTAATGACCTCCAAAATGACTGGACCAATTAAAGTTCTGGATCTTGACTCAGAGATGCATATAGCAGAAACCCTGTCAATGCATTAAGCAAAAGAGATAACTTGATTCAAATATGATACAGTAATACAACTAGAAGACTGGGTCAGAATGAAACCCTTAACAATTCCTGAAGTTGGAAGGGAGACTATCAGCAAAAAAAAAAAATAAAAAGGAATATTGCTCAAGTTGCACGTTATTCAAGAATCCTGAAATATTTTAGTGCCCAAACTAGGTTGTGGCCTTCAGATTTTGTAATGATTTTCTTGAACTTAATGCAATGTCTAAATGTGATACCTGCCCTAAGCCTTGAGATGATGAATTTATACACATATTGGGAAATTTCTAATACCTTACCACCCTGAACATATTGAAAGGCTTTTGGTAAATTCCCTTAAATGAATGGGAAAAACAGAAAATGGCCTTCTAATGGAAAGCCTTGCCTTTTGGCCTACATGAATATCCAGCTATGTTCCAAAGTATGACAGATCATTTTGAAACCCTTGCAGGTATTCCACTGCATACATATAATGTAATTATCTACACAATTACCCAAGGTCTAAACAGTCCTGGAGTCTGTCCAAACAACAAATCTGACAGGTAATCATGCCAGTTTCAATATGACCATGAAAATGACAAACGTCTCGGTGGGCTTAGCTTGGGTGGCACACTGAATGCAGCACAAATTCTCTGCTCTGCAGTAAAATATCAGTTCTGACAAGAATTATTCACAAAGTCCACCAAAAAAATCTTTAAAGGCAACTATCTACAATCTAGAATCTACAAGCTACTTTTTGGTGTATTTTTCAACAAATAATCTTTATATTTTCCTGCCAGACTATAAGGAAGAAGAAAGGGAGAGAAAGATGTTCTCTGAAGAAAGATGAGCTTTGCTAAATCCACTCAGCAAAAAAATTATACGAAAAAAAGAACTACAAACAATACTAGCAAATATACAAAACTTAATAATGAAAATTGACAAACTAGACATTAAAGGAGACAAAATAAAAGAAGATACATCAAAGCAGACTGAAATATTACGTGATGCCCTGCAACAACAGAAACATCAAATATCAGTATTCGAGGAATCAGTGACTGACATAGACTACAGATTAACTGAGAAGGAAAATAATATTGAGTTCCTTCTACAACAAAATAATGGTCTTATCAACAAAACAGATGACTTTGAAAATCATTCAAGAAGAAACAACAGTAGAATATATGGAATACCAGAAGGAATGGAAGAAGACAACATGGTGACATTTCTAACTACATGGCTCACAAACATTTTAAACTTACCAGAAGCTCTTTCTTTCGGTATTGAAAGAGCCCACAGATCACTATCCACTGCTACATCTTATAATAAGGGCACCCATCCAAGATCCATTATTGTGAAATTTATATCAAGCCAAGACAAGGACCTTATCCTAAAATCTGCCTGAGCTCTTTCTCCTTTAAAGATTAAAAATCAAATATTGAGATTTGACAATGACTACTCTTCTGCAGTAATCACAAAAAGTAAGCCTATCTTCCTCTTATAAAATCATTAAAAAGGGCCTGCATCAAGTCACAACAAATCTTTCCAGCTAAAATGAGAATCTGCCTGCCAGATGGAAAAAAGGTTTCTGAAACTTTTGAAGAAGCTTACATATATGTACAACAACAACAAAAAAATAATACCACTAGAAGAACAAATGGATACCTCTTCTAAGTTAAAAAGACAAGCATCAAAAAGTGATTGGGTTGTTAAAGACAACAAGAAAAAACCTAGAGACAAGTAAAAAATGATATGCTAAACTATCAATTTATAACAAGTCAAGAATCTGTATTTCCCTTAGGTCTTCTTCTAAAAAACAATAGAAGTAACGGTAATTTGTCCATATTCCTTTTTTACATGCTAAGAAAGTTCAATAACACATTATATATAACATCATTATTTTCAAAAGTTACTTCTTGAACAAAGAGCAAGTATCCTTCGATATATTTTAAAGAAAAACAATTTCTGTAAATGATATGTCTGCCATCAATACATAATTGTAAGTCTAAATATGTTTAGGTCAATATATACAAGTATTTATAATCTTATTTGAAGTATAGGGTGGGTGTGCTTCTGCTAAGAATCCAATTCGGAATTTAACCTGGGCTTATGCAGACAGAGAGAAGTTATTGTATATTTTTTCCCTCTGTAAGAGAAATGAACTGTAGTTGTAAGTGTTAATCATCTAGTGGTCATCGAGACATTGGTTATGACTCCAGTCATGGGTGGTGTTGTTTAAATCAGATATATAGGAGTTTGCAAATTGTATTTGAAACCTGCAATTGGGTATTGTCTTATGCTTCTAACTCATGTGTTTACCAGTGGTACATTGAAAGTGATCTTAAAATATGTACTGTGTGGTTGCAATTTGTTTTGGTTTGGCTTTTTGAAGTTAGATGAAGCTGTTTAGCTTTTTCTTGGCTTGAAAGCATGTATGTGAGACTTTTTACAAAGAAGTTTCACTCAGTTATAAATTCCCGCTTACTCACCTCGGACTGATAATTTTGAAGGTTTTGCAAGTTTCTAGCTCATGCCTGTGTGCAGAATGACTGTCTCATCAACCAAAATAAAAGAAGAACCTGCTGCAATCGCTGCAGCACAGTTCTATAAACTTTGAACTATTAAGGAAGCGGTAAAGTCCAACTGGAAAGCCAGAAGAGTTCCATAATACCTAAGAAGTTTATAACTAAGCCAAATACAGAAAACATAAACTTGTAAATGCTTATTTTTGTTTTATATATAACATAATCAAATTCTAAATGAGTACCTGCATAGTCTGAATTATGATTTCTGCTATTACTTGAAAACCTAGCAGTAACTGGTGAAAAGTATAGATTTTTTCATTGGTCTCCACTTTTTACCTCTACTATATTTAGAGCATAGCTGGAGTGATGATAGCTGTATAATGGTTTGTGTACGTGACTGAAGAATTTAACTTAGAGATTAGTGTATTTATACATATATATATATATATATATATATATATATGGGTTCCCTTCACATGGTCGACTTTTCACAAAGTCAACTTTCATATGTCCGAGACCATATGATCGACTTTTGAAAAGCTGACCATGGGGAACCGCTATCTCTGTACAGTGTGGAATGGGAAAATTTCCCTCTTCCATACTGTAGTGTGATCTCGGAGTTGGTATATTTAAGTTACAGGGGTGTGTGGGGGTAGATCCCCCCATGGGGGGTGCAGGTGGGGTTGCCCCCCTACTAACAGTTTTAAGGTAAGTGTTTGTTGTGTTTTTTGTGTTTATTTTACATGGTTGGCTTTCCAAAAGTCGATCATATGGTCTCAGCCATATGAAAGTCGACTTTGTGAAAAATCAACCATGTAAAGTAGACCCATATATATATATATATATATATATATATATATATATATATATATATATATATTCCCGTCACCTTTTATGGCACTAGCTAGCTATGAACATCAACAGTTTATATGGATCTGTGCAAATAATTTGAGACAAGTACAGACCTGCAACCTACAGCACATGTCCATATACTGGTGCACCTATAAATTCAACTGGACTGTCTGGTAGCCATCCCTCTAAATGGGAGAGCAAAATCCAAATAAGAAACAAAACACAGGATTATTGCTTATATGCTCTGTTTATATCTTTAAAGGTGTAGTGTTCACAGAGTGTCTGGATATTTAATGCACTTGTTTGACTGGCTTTTATTACAATAGCACTTTTGGTAAATTGACAATAATTCATTAAAATCTGATACTGAAATTTGGTAATAAACTCTTGAATATTAAATTTTATACTTTTTAAGGTATTTAATACTGATACAAAATGTGTTATTTTTGACAGTCTTCAAAGATCTATAAGAGAATATAGATCACACTGATGGTTTTTGATATTGTTTATCACTATTGTTTATCCAGACATTCTGTTCTACAATGTTGAGAGGGGTGGTACTATCGTGAGACCATACAATGAATATTAATTAATTCAAATACAAGTGTTGTGACCATGTACAACATTGCTTAACCTATTATGATCTGTGGAAAACCAAAGCAAATACAATTAAACTATGTGGTGATGGGGGGGCATGTCTGGTAATAATAGTTCAATGCAAAATGATTTGAATGTTATACAGTTTGGGTTATCTGCCCTCTTTTAAATATAGTTAATGTATTATATGCAATTTAATTAATCCAATAATAAATTCTAGTAGAAGTATTCTGAACCAATGTAAAACTGTGTAAAAAGAAATACGAAAATATGTTGCTAACCAAAAGAAGAATAATGAGTAATTTTGATATCATCCTTAACTAGACAAACTCCTATTCAACTAAATGACTTAACTTAAAACTTTCTAATAACATATGTTCTTAGAAGAAAGATGCTTTTCTACTATAAGAGCATACATTATTATATGCTATTTATAATATTACAGTAGTCAAATAGACTTGCTGACAGACATATGCATAGCTATAATACTAATAATTCTAGTAATCATCAATACAATTTCAGACAAATATTATTACATAATGCTGTATTGAACAAAATATCAACTGGTTACTGAAAAATGTATGATTTGGATAATATTGCAAATAAACTCTCTCTCTATTTATTTATTTTCCACTTTTCTTATTATAAGTTATAATTACTGGCAGTAGCGGAAAGCTTCCACTAGCAGATATGGTTAGACTGAATAGTGGCCTATATGGAGAACATTAGGTTCCATGATTAGAGATTTTAATGTGTATATAGTTTAATTTCTTATGTTAACCATAATTGTTTGGTCCATAATAAGTACTATATTCATTTATCTTAAAAATATTACAGGAAATCACTTTAACATTTCATTAGAACTTAAAAAGTTTTACAATGTCATTCTATACTTTATTGTCCCTAAATGTTAATGGGTTAAATAATCATATAAAGAGAGCTAGTATAACTAAATATCTTTCTTTGCATAAAGGTGATATAGCTTTTCTACAAGAAACTCATCTAATACCACAAGATTTAAATAAACTACAACTAAAGTATTATGTAATGCTGATTGGCTCTCAATTCAGACAAAAAAGAAATGGTGTATTAATTCTTTGGAAAAAAGGCTACAGTCACCCAAGATTATAGATTCTTACACAGAGAAAGATGGTATGCTTGCACTAGTAGTAATTAAAATCCAGTAAAAAGTATTATATTCTAATAAATTCTTACTGGATCCCAGAAATTGGCACAAAATCAGTTAGAAAATATTTAGACATTATTACTCTACACTTCAAAGGAGAGACAATACTAGCAGGAGATTTTAACTGTATCCTATATTCAACAGATACAACAAACCCCAAATCTTTTAAAATTTCTCCATCAGCTAAACAATTAAATAATTATATTAACTCTAGGAATCTAAAGGATACATATAACATAAAGCTACCTCACTCTCTAAATTTCTCACATTACTCATATAGACTCAGCACACAGACAAATATAGACAAAATCATACTAACAAATTCCTTACTATCAACAATAGAAGATGTAGAAATAATATCTTGCCCCCTATCAGACCATAACGCTATTGCTATGAAAATAACCTTACATACAGAGACTTTAAACTTCTTACAGAGAATTCCAGCTTTCATCACTAAAATAAAAGGTTTTCAAAACTGGATCCTAACTGAAATGAAACAATTTTTAGAAACAAATGACAATGGAGAGGTACCAGATATGATCCTATGGGATACGTTTAAAGTTGTCATATACAGGAAAACCAAGAGTTGGTTCATATCAAAAAGAAAAGAATGGGATAAGAGACTATTAGACATACAAAAAGAACCTGATAATCTAAAATCAACCCCTTCTTATAGTGATAAATCAGTAATAGATAAATAAACTAAATAAAAAATACTTTAATTATTTTTTTTTATTTTACATTTGTTGACCAGAATAGTCTGGCTGGATACATGTCCATTTTCAGTGGAGGCTCCAGATGACACAGATAGAACATAACAGATATGAGTCAAAAATATTTACAAAGCCCTCTAGTGGGTATTCACAATATACACAGTGTGTAATAGTATACAAAAACAACAGGTTGCAGCAAGCTATTATGAGCAAGAGATACATACAATATTAATTTAAATAAGGTATTGAATAAGTAGTGATTAATCAGGGTTAGTACGAAGTAGTACAGTTAATACCAAGAAATCCTACATCAAAAAATCTCTTAGGATTTAGGAAAAAAAATAATTAAATAATTATTCAATTAATCCTAAAAGCCTATATATAATAGCAATAAGATCAATGCTTCTAAATGAAAAAAAACATATAAAAGAAATTGTACAAACAGAAAACAAAAGCAACAGACCTGAAAACAATATTACAATACTTTAAGATACATTATGATACCTTAAAAATAATATAACACCAGACAAAATAGATAAAAAAACTAGATACATTTTTAAAAGAGTATATCTCAAAGAAACTAACACATGAATACATTACTAATATAGATAAGGCTTTCACCTTCAAAGAGTTAAAAGATCAAATAAAAAAATTAAAAACTAGCAAAGCACCAGGATTAGATGGCTTAATTCCAGAAATATATAAATTACTGCCTCTTAACATACTAATAATCTTGTTAAACATATTCCATGAAGTTAAATGCACATCAAATATTCCTCCATCATGAAAATATTCTCTAATATCTCCCATATTAAAACCCGACAAAGACCCCACTTCCTGCTCTTCATATAGACCCATTTCCCTTTTAAACATAGATTATAAGATATTCATGGCTATTCTTGCAACTAGAATAAATAAAATTTTAGCAGATTTAATAGAAGATGACCAAACAGGCTTTATAATCAACAGAAAAGTTCAAGATAATCTGATTAGACTCCTATCCTTAATAGATATAGCAAACAAAGGTAAAAGAGAAATAACCATAATAAGTCTTATAGGCAAAGACTTTGAGTCCTTGAATTGGGTTTATTTACTTAAAGTACTACAAGAATATAACTTTTCCATAGACTTTATCAATTTATTTAAAAAACTTTATGAAAATTCCATTTCTTTTGTTAAGATTGGCTCTTTTTTATCTCTACCTTTAAAGGTCTTGAATGGTACAAACCAGGGTTGCCCACTATCTCCCTTAATCTTTGCCCTTGCTATTGAACCATCTGTAAATTATATCAGAAAAAAATACTAACATTAAAGGTTATAACCTCAACAATGACTTATCCTGCAAGATTCAACAATTTGTTGACGACATATTGATAACAAGTGGAGACATCAAAAGTTCAATAGACCAATTAAGTGCTAGAGAATCCTTTAAAAACTTATCTGGTCCAAAATTCAACCATGAGAAAACTCAGACACTATTATTAAACAAGAAAATCACTGATAAATTGAAAAACTATAAACATTTTAGTTGGAACTCTTCTTATGTCAAATATCTAGGGTTATATATCAAATCCAACATCAAAGAAACTCTCTCAACTAATTATAAACACCTAATAAATTAAATTAATACATTAATAGATGTTTGGAACAAACTATATTTTACCTACAAAGATAGACTAATACCAATTAAAATGATACTACTACCTAAAATTCTTTATCTGTACCAGTCTCTAATTATTCCACCACTTAAAAAGTTTACAAAAAAAAAATGAATGACAGCTTATTAAGGTTCCTCTGCCACCCTAAAAAAAAAACATGATTATCTTTTCAAAAACATACACCAAGTTGGGAAGAGGGAGTTATAGGGTTTCTCAACATCGACTTATATCTAAAAGCTGTCATTGTAAATGTTATGTTGCTGTGGTTTAACACCTCTTATACATTTATACATGAAATTAGCCTATTAGAAAATAACAGATCATTATTTGAAGCACCTACTTTAATAGATAGAAATATTTTTATTTGGGCGGTTAGAATTTCCATACAAAATAATAAACAAAAGATAAAATCCTGTTCGCTTATTATTCAGGTATTATTACATTTTAAAAGACTTATTTTCTCCAACCACCTAACCAAAATCTAACAATCGCTATCTTTCCAATTGCCTTTTCTAATGAATGTCTAATCTGTGTTAATATAAACAAAATGTTAGATTTTAAGGAAAACAAATTGACATATTGGAAACAATTTCTAATTACTAATAAAATACATTCAGCTGACACCTTAATAGCTAGATATAGCTTACAAAACAGAAATTAGGTAGATATACAGTCTTGCAGAGAATTTTTACAAATAAAGGAAACACCTAAATTATTAGATATTATATATAATGTAATTAGTGGCACTCAAAGAGGTACATCTTTTATAGCCTTAATATACAGAACTATTAGAACAGATTTTAGTTTTATAGCTGCATCCTTTTGGAACTACTCTATTAAAATAAACGGAGAAGAATTTACCACTAATAAAAAACTACACTTAAAGTCAGCAGGAAAAACAACAGCCTCTCTCCAATGGCGAATTTATACTTAGACATTTCTTCATAGAAGTTTCATTACTCCACAAAAAATAGCCAAAATGTATAAAAATAAAAAAATAAAGAGGCAAACTGTTGGAGATGTAATTCAATAAATGCTGATTGGCTGCATATGACTGTTACTTGTGAAAAAGTATCCTCACTTTAGAATGATTTTAAAATCTCTTGTAAAGCATCATGGAATGATAAATATAAAATTACTGACCCTCTTATCTTATTTAATGTTCTGATCCCTGATAATGTACCAAAATCACAAACGTATATGTTGTTGTCAATTATAGCAGTAGCAAGGAATGTTGTTACAAGGAATTTGAAAAATGATAACACACCCTCTTCTAGCAATAAGTTAATTCATCTAGCTTATCATTTATGTGAAAAAGAAATTGCTACCATAAAACTGAAAACAACAAATGTAACACATAATTTAATTGCATGGGAGAAGTTGCAATCCTTACTAAAGAAATATGGATTGATTGATTTCCTGACATAGATTTATGTTTATATTTTTATTATTTATATTATGGACTATGTATATAGTTAATTATAGTTAAAATGTTAATAATTGTAATGTTAAAGGTTTTGTTAAAAAATAATAAATATTTTGGGAAAAAAGATAACAGAAGTCTGAATAATACTACTGTACATGGTCTGGTGAAGCCTCTGATAAAACTGGGATGATATAAAATGAGTAAGGCCATTTACTAAATACAAGCCAGAGATTTCTTGTGCTTGATAGCTATTACTTTCAGATTATTCATTCTTCCTCCTGATGAATCTGAGAAAAGTGCCCAATGAAGCCAAATAGGCATTTCTGAGTTAAAATGTTGCCCTGTGTGCACAACTGGCACTCATCAGCATACCACTATATGTTGTGAATTTTGGAGAATACCCCTGATTTTCCTAGTGCTTTTGTCTTGTTTTTTTGTAAGATTATTATTTTTGTAGTGAGTCTCTGAGGAATATAGCTGATCAATAATGCTAGCCTTTAAAGTTTCATGCTTCTTACTGTTCAAAAAATGCATGCTCATGCAATCTTGTGATTCTATTAACTTTTTAAGTAAATTAGTAAGAAATTAGAAATTGTCTCAGATTTTGGGTATTTGCCCCCATTGCTTTTGGTTTGTCCAAAATTCTTGCTCAACATGTTGGGAGATATGCTAGTCACCTCAATCTAAGTAAAACATTCATTGCACAGGCATATTCCTCTGATCTGAGGGAAGAAATCCTTATCTGTTATTTTAGCAAAACACTTCCCATATGAACTAAATATACTATAGAAGAGAACAAGTGCCTCCTAGCCATAAAATGGTCACTGTTACATGAGCTAGTAATATATGCCCCTCTCAAAAGTATAAAATAAAAAAAAAGTTGCCCTTGGAAGCCTTTTTTCATGTACTGTATGCATGCAGTTTGAGCAGAAGCTGTTATAGTAGTATTCTTAGTGTCCCCACCCCTTGATCTCCATAATGTTTTACTGCCATAATGGCACAAGTCTTTAGAGTAGTATCACTGGTATTTACTGTATTCCCCCACTCCCATTACCTGTGGTGTTTAAGTGCCATTATGGCACAAGACCTTAGGGGAGTACCGTAGTGTCTAGTGTTTGCCACTCCCAATCTTCTTAGTGTTTAAGTGCTGTTACAGTACAAGACATTAGTGTAGTATCCCAATAATCTAGTTTTTCTTCCACCTCCAACTGACCGAGTGTTTAAGTGTCATTACAGAATAAGACTTTTAGAGTAGTATGCCTGGTGGCAAGTGTTTCCTCATTCACCACCCAATCCTCATAGCGCCATTATGGTGAAGAGTTTACAGCAATCCCTGGTGTCTGGTGTCCTCCCATCCACTCACTGTTGTACACTCTGCGTATTACTCTAGTTGTTTGTGCAGATGTGACAGTCACCCAACACTACCCACACACACACACACACACACACACACACACACACACACACACACACACACACACACACACACACACACACACACACACACACACACACACACATATACACCCCTCTCCACTTGATTACACTTGCACACTCATCTCAATCCTTCTTAAATCTATTCACTCATATACACATACCTCCCTCACACACACTCATGCACACATGTGCACACACACACACACACACACACACACACACACACACGCACACACACACGCACACACACACACACACACACACACACACACACACACACACACACACACACACACACACACACACACACACACACCTCACCAAACTCTTCACTTATCACTAAACTCCCCAGTACTTACTCACCCATGATGGCTTCATGATGAGATAAGAGCATCTGTGTTAATCTACAAGTCTGAAAAATTCTATGAATTGCTTGGCATATAGATGATTTCCTGGAGGAGGTTCCAGGAAAGACACCATATGGCTAATTAGCATATGCCTATACTCTGGGCTGCCTCATTAGCATGTAGCACAGCCACGGAGACAACTCAACAGGGTTATGCATTTGTTCATGCAAGATCACCGTGTTAGGGCTGCCTGTGAATTAAAGAAGTTTATTGCAAGGTGTACATGAAGGGCAAGATTCAATAAAGCTTACATGGAGCTAATCTCTGTGTAAGCATAGTGTCACAGCTCAAACATGGAGTTCAGAGACTATGCAATCCAGTAAACAAGGCTGTAGGTGTGCACAAGCCTACCAGCACTATTCTGGCTGGTGAAAACCATGCAAATGAGGGGAATTTGTGATCCAGCAAGCAGGCAGGCGTCCATGTTGGAGGCGTGTCTGCAGCAGAAATGTATGTGATTAGTAACCGTGTACATTTCTGCAAAAATCAAAACAGGGGCATGACAACTCAAACTAAAGCATGCATTATGTTTATTAGGCATGCCAATGGCCAAACTATGGCCATTGGCATGCCAAAGTGCTGCAAAAGTGCAAAAATCAAAATTTGGATATTTTTTTTTGCCGATTTCAGCCATTTAAGTAGAGCACAGTGGCGTGCAAATGTGATCGTACAAAAAATAAAAAAAAAAAATAATAAAAAGAAAATTAAATGTGAAACATGAATTTTGCCATTATACTGGGCAGCATGCAGCCTCTTAACAATAACAGGTAACAGTGGTTGCTAAGGACATAGGATCCGGTGTAGTGGTGTAACTAGGGAATAAGGTAGTAGGGTATATAAATAAGTTAAATTTATTGAATAGCAAAATGGGAGACCATGTCCGCAGGTACCTGTGTAGGAGCTATAATGCAGTGGTGTAAGCAGAAGAAGCAGCTGACATGAAAAGGGTGTGTGTCATGCTTGGTGTAAGCATATTCGAGCTCCATGGCTTCTATTTGTGCTCAGCTAAGAACAGCTAGGCAAGGGGTCGTGTCTGAGGATGCTTAGCTGTGCTTAGCTGATTTCAGAAATGCTGAGCATGTTTGGGCCCAGGAGAGGGCCCTTTCTGCTCAGTAATGTTTAGACTAGCTGAAATAGAGTTAACGGCATGCTGCTGGGCTTAAACACAATGAAAAAAAAAAAAGAAATAGCAGAATAAAGGAAATGAACTACAAATCACTAATACAGATTCTGCCACTCACAGTGGCCCATTCAAACCCCTCAATAATATAGCTAGCAGGTGGAATGTATCATAGTCTGCCAAGCACCAGTATAAAGTATGCAAACACCTTTTAGTCTGATTTTTCCACAAACTCTGCACCATTGGTGTACACAATTGGGAATTTTAACTGACAAACTGATAGGAGCTGCTGCTGCTTTGCTACATCTGTATGTGCTACAGACTGAGGGTGGTGATGAGGATAATGCTGACAACCAGCCCAGACCAAGGAGGAGAAGAGTGTTCAGACCCAGGGTAACCTTCCAGGGGCTACATGATCTGGAGATACTAGAACCCTATAGAATGGACAGGGACATACTTCAGCAAATCACTGAGCTCTGCCGGCCTCACCTCAGACCCAGAGCCAACAGAAGGGAACCCATCCCAGCGGATACCAAGGCATGTGTAGCCTTAAGAATACTAGCTACATGTACTTTCCAAAGCCCTACTGGAGACATCATGGGAGTCTCACAGGCATCTGCATCCAGGGTACTCCAGTTCCTGGATGCCACGCTGCCACATGCCAGTGAGCATATTTATTTCCCCAGCACCCTCGGGGAGAGGACCAGCAATATGCATCTCTTCCACCATGTAGCAGATGACCCAGAGGAACTGGGTGGCATAGACTGCACTCACATTCACATAAAAGCACCACCTGATGAAGACGGTAGAGTGTATGTCAACCTCAAGTACCATCACCCCATCAACTGCCAGGTCATATGCAATGCCCAGGGCATTATCATAAATGTGTGTGCTGGCAGTCCTGGCAGCTATCACAGCTCCCACATCTGGCATGCCTTACAGCTGTAACAGGCATTTGCCAGGGGGGACATCCCATATGGCCATCTCGTGGGGGATGCTGGCTATGCACTGGAACCGTGGATGATGACCCATTAGAAATGCACACACACTCACTGAATAATGCCATAATGATGCACATGCACAAACTAGGAACATTATAGAGCACGTGTTCGGGATGCTCAAGTCATGGTTCTACTGCCTTGACTTATCTGGTGGAGCCTTGCAGTACTCTCCAGCCACATGTGCGCACATGTTCATAGTATGTGTCATGCTACACAATATGATCCTGTGAAAACAGCTACAGCAGGAACATCACAGGAAAGGGGCACACAGCCCCCCACCATTGCCAAAGTCTCCCCAGGCACAAGGGGAATTGGAGGAGGAACTCCCTGAGTCTCCCCCTGTAGGCTGACATAGGCATGCCCAGTATGCCCTGGCCTTGGCAAAGAGGCACTGTATAGCACATACACTAACACCCTAGGGACCCAGGGACTGACACCTCTCTCCAACTCACACACACAGTAAAATGGATGCCACATACATTACTCTACCTGTACCTTACCATGTAGAGGCTGTGTACTGTGTGATCTGACAGAGTCAGCCTTCAGGCATTGTCCTCACAACAGCCGCAGGCACAAGGTCAGTCACTCCTCTTAAAAATAGATGAATTGAGTAGTACATGTTGGTGCCATATATAAGGTATTGCTGCATTTATGCAAGGGAATGGGGTGGCCTGCCATGAAAACAGCAGACAACTGACAGCTATGTGGGACAACAGGAAATGTCTGCCCAATACTGGGTTCCACAGAGTATACAGTTATCCCCTAGGTGACAAAACTCACTGCAGTGTATGTGGGGGGCACAAACTGGGGGGTCATAGGTCACATGCACGGATGTCAATGTTGGAGTCCAATACTCACCCCTCAGACTCTCCCAGCAAGTCAGCTAGTCAGCTGTAGAAAACTATAAATAAATGTCTTGCAAAGGCCCACAAATAGGGACAATGATGAAATAGTCCTCTTAGAGACTTACACAGTGATATCACAGCAGGTCTTGCAGTTGCATGAAGTCTCTGAAGGGTAGGAAGTCTGAAACTCAAATGTCTGCCATTACATCCCAACCTTTGGTCTGCAGTGATATGTCAGTATTCTCCATGACAGGTACAACACTATGTTAAATGGAACCAAAAAGTAAAGCCAACATCTGCACAGTCTGTGCAAATGTGTATAGTTGACAAGTATGACTCCCCAACACACCCATGTCCTTATAGAAATGCAGTAACATGTATGTTTGTAGGGTAATAGCAGCAGAGCACACATTCCCAGGACTGTCTCTATCAACTTCATAACTTGTCACATGTCCACAATATGCAGGGGTCAATGAGCCATTTATGCGTAGTTAGTACTGTCAGGAGGTAGGCAGCACTTACTCTTGGCTGTTGTGGCTTACTGGCCTAGGTACAGTACTGTGGTTGGCAGGGTCCATGTTCCAACATCTTCTGTGTCAACCATTTTGCATGTAGCTACACCTATGGTAGGAGTTGTACACGCTGTCCAAAAGTAATATCTGTCACTGCAGGAAAGCTGGACAAGTCATGGCCAGGGGGTCACACATATGGACAGTACAGAGCTCAGAGTAACTTACACAGTGCCTAGTAGGACAGCAGGTACCTGAAAGTCAGTGTACCGCCAGGTGTTACATGGCTGCCGCCTTACTGTGTCAGCACTGACAAGTCACTGGCCACCATCCATACCCCTGAAATGACAGGCTGTTACAGAAGGATCACAAGTATGCCTTGTATATCTCTCCTTTTGTTTTAACATTGCATTTGCCTACCAAACTATGTGCCAAACAGGAAAGGTGCATGTCAAAAGATCAATGGCAGACAGTGGAGAAGCAGATGTCATACCCATAATAAAAAGCAAGCTTATACCAAACCGGTCTCCCAGCTGTCTATGTTTGCAAGAGTATTATTAACACCCTGGCCCCATGTGTGAGCCTGTGTCTGACTGTCATATAAGGGCCTGTACAGATGTCACTCTGTGACAGGTTGACAGCTATGGCCAACATGTAGCCTCATAATAACATAGCAACACAAACCGTCTGAGGTATTATCATTATGGATCATCATGAATTATCATGGACCTCATTAGCAGGGACATTGGCAAACTCCAAATAATTGACCCCACACAGTCTGCCTTTCTCAAAGGGAAGTATGTCAGTGAACTCTGGATGACTTCCCTAAGACAGCCAACAAAGGTTTGGATGATGGAAAGATGGTGCACTCTGGTCACCTTGACTCAGTCAAAGCCTTAGACTCTATTCCCCACTTGGCCATAATACATGAACAATGTCAACTAGGCAAAAGTCCATATGTTACCAGATGGGTAGCAAACTGGTTCACTAATAGAACCCACATAATCATAATAAAGGTAGCCAAGTCAAGCAGTACACTCGTAATGAGTGCCATACCCCAGGGATTGGTCTGGGGGCCTCTGGTATATGGGATATACTTCCCTGAGGTGCAGACCAAAAACACTGGCCTATGGCTGATCAGGTTGGCAGATGACTACAAGCTGGGAACAGTCATCAATGCCCAAAGTGATGTGGATGTCCTACAACAGGGTCTCACTAAGATCAAATGACTGCTGCCAGAAACATGGCCTCAAGTTGAATGCCTGCAGATGCATCATCATCCCCTTCACAGAGACTGATGTCCCCACATATTATCACATCAACAAAAATGTCCTACATACACACTCAGTAATGAGGCATTTGGCCACCCAGGTTGATAGCAACCTGAAGTCTGAGCACCATGTTACTTCCATTGTACCAAAATCGTCACAGATGGGCCAACACAAAAGTAAGGGTATCTCATCCATGGACAAAGAGGTCATAAGCTCCATGTATTTCAACCTTATAAGGCCAATAATTTTGTACAATGCCCCCTTCGGCATGTACCTCACAAAGCACATGCAGCAGCTTGAGCGACCACAGACATTCCTCACCAGGAGAATACAGGACCCCAAACACCTACCCTACACAGGTAGGCTAACAGCACTGTTCCTCTACTCAGTTCCATACAGACTCCTCAGAGGTGGCCTCTGTCTGGTATTCAAAGCAATCCAGACCCTGCCTTGATGGGACTTTTGAACATCTGGAAGTTAAGGCCCACTCAATCAACCTGTAGTCACAGCATCAACCTGTTCTGTGATATCAAGAGGGCTTGTTGGTGTGACAGAAGCATGTCCCACAGACTCCCCCATCTTTGGAATACATCCCCTGTCCATATCAAGCCGAGACCCTCAATACCCCTTGTGACGTGCTCCCTGTATAAGTGCATGGGAAACAGAAAATACAGTCCTGTGATTCCATCTGTGTCCTTGCTGGACACGGGCTCTGGGTGCTGACATGTCTTAACATGGGCTATACTATCATCTGTGAAGGATATAAGGGCTTCAGGGCCAATAGCCTAGTAACCTCATATAAACCTATCAACCTATAAACAAATGTCTGTCACTGGTTCACCACATTACCCTATACTGCTCTGCCACTGGCATACCTGGAAATCACAGTGCTATGTGGAATATACCACACATTAAATGGGCATCTCTGTTCAGTAGAATGCAGTCTGTACCCACACCCATACCTCTCAACCTCTAAGAGCAAGAAATCTGGAGAAGTTCATAAATAAAAGGGGGCAAAGGCCCAAAAATAGGGATGATATTTAAATATTGCTCTCACAAACTTAGCAAGCTGATGAAATAACAGGTTTTGCATTAGCATGAATTTTCTGAAGGTTATGAAGTCTGAAACTCAAATGTTTTGTCATCATTTCTTAACTTCACTCTTTAATTATTTGCCACTAACCTGCTAGAAAGCAACAGTTTTATGAAAAAAATGGACCAAAATTATGAGTCAAACATCTGGACATTCTGCAAAACACTGTACAGGTGAGAGGTATGAGTCACACAAGGATATGACTTTTCAGTTAAGAAGAATAACACACAAGCAGGTGATCCCCAGCCAGTATATCACTGAGATGCTGGACTGTTTACACAGCTTCATCAGCCAATCTGCTGTAGCTACACCTCTCAACTGACAGATTGGGCAAGAATGTCTATAGTTCTGCTCATAATTTTGGTCTGTGCATCATACATCTCATAATTCTCAGATAAATCACTGTGATGATCTGAGATTTCTGTCAGTAAGTAATGACACAATACATTTCAATGTTAGACATAACATATGTCAGAACATGTCTGCAAAAACAAACCCTGTTGCACTAGTAACTTTACACATTGATAAGAACAATATTTACAGTATCTTCCTATCTTTGGGCCATTGTCCCCCCATTTTTGGCAGGCTATCTCCAAATTCCTTGCACTAACAGGTTGAGAGGTGTGGCTGTAGCACATAAAACCTCAGACCTGAGTACAACTATCTCTGGAATGGAGTCCCACTCTTACTATAGAAGGTCATACTGGGCATGTTCCTAGACGTAGAGAATTACAGCCCATGTCTAAACCCACACTGGACTATAGAACTGTATTGTGCAAAGATGTCTTTCCATACAGTTATGTACGCCTTAATTGACTCTACCTATACCCATCAGACAGGATTACCCTCAGCAAGCTGTAGGTGGCTCATATGTAATATATCCACATCTGTTGTGTGTTACACAGGCATATATATGGGCAACATATAACAATATTGCAGACATACACACACACATAGATATGGGGAAGAGAGAGACAGACAGTGATAGAGAGAGGGACACAGGGAGACACACATAGAGAGTGAGTCATAGACAGGGATATCCACTCATCCTCCCCTTTATTGTCAAATGCAATATGACATATCTCATGTTTTTGCTTGTCATCTTCCTCTCTGTCTGAGTGATCTACATATTTAGGCTTTTCAATCTCTTTTCTTAACTGTTGCCTAGCTATTCCCTCTGCCTATTCTATCAAATGTTTTGGATTTACAGGTGAAACTGCTTGAAAATCTACAGGACATACTTTTCCTTTTCCTGTATACTGATGGCCCTTATAGCTGTTTTTACCAATATTGTAAGGTTTTTGTACATAATCCTGCTTTTCTGGCATTTCTTGTAAATATTTTGGCTCTGTTTTTGGAAATACCCCTGTTCTTCCTTCTTTTTATGCCAGGCTTTGTATGAGTGGATCTCCTTGCAATAGGGATGTGCCCCCCCTACTCTGGTATCTTTCATGACTACTTTTAAAAATGGTCGAGATGGATGACCACTGATTGATATCTGGGTAGAAGGGTCACTTTGGAAGAATGTCTTATTAGACACAGGAGCAGCAGTATCTGTCACAAACAGAGAGTTACCTGTGAATCCTGTAAAAAAGGTTGGCATTTCAGCATTTAATGGCACAGGATGCTATGCAGCGAGTAGCCAAAATGTGGACATAATGTTTAGCCAAGAGGGACAGACATGGAAGGGTGCATTTTTAATGCATCCATCTTGCTCAAATACCATTATTGGTATGGACACTTTAGGGCCTTTGGGCATAGTAATTGATCTACTTAATAGAAACCTGTGGATAGGCGACATGCAAAAAGGAGAGGGAGAGCAAAGTACAGGTTGCTATGCAATCTCTATACCTGAAAAACCTGACAAACCTAAAGGATATGTGAATACAGACAGTGAGGATGTGTGGAAGCATTTACAACAGCAATTTCCAAATCTGTTGTCCAGGGGTCCCAGTGATTGTAGGAAACTAGAAAGCCCAGTAGGGGGAGGAAGTGATCAAGATTAAATACCACCTTTTCAAAAACAATATCCTATTCCTAGGGAGGCAGAAGAACATATGGAAAATGTATTGCAGAATGGGAAAAGGAAGGGATTATACAAAAAGGCAACAGTCTAACATTGCCCTTGTGCAAATGCCATTAGAATGGCTGTCATATGCCCTACTTTACTGTTTAACTGAGAAGCATCTTGATTTAATTGAAGGAAAGTTTTAAAACATTTGGGTATGAAAATCCAGAAACATCTAAGTAATGGATATGTCCATATATCAGATCCTGCTGTATATGCCATCCATTCTTCAAATGCAAGCATGTTATAAAATATGCCTTTTTTATCACTCCACTGTGGTAAACTCTGTAATAACCTAGACTGTGTATACAAATCTGTAGTGGTTCCCTGTCCCTGTTCTATAATTTGGACTGGTTTTGTATTTTTTAACTCTTCCTTAAGCTGGGATATTAAGAAAGTATTTTCTAGGTTAGTCTCTCTTAATTCATCTAATTCTTCTTCCTTTTCCTTCAAATGATGTTTAAGGTCTGTCATTTCTGTCTGTAATTGTTTAAAGGATGTATGATACCTGATATTATATTCCTCTGTTGACTGCAGAGCTCCTGTGCACTTTTGACAGAGGTCTTGGAACTTTTTGAACTCACCTTGTTTGTCATTTAAGAATGTATTAAATTCTTCTGTCAATGTATCATAAGCCCTGTTTCTGTCCTCATCTGTAAGCGTAGTTGTGGCATCATTATACACTTGAACATAATTTTTAAAGGGTCTCACAAGATCTACAAAGGATTCTGTCAATAACAGATGGGACTGTTGTAATTCTGAAAGTAATGTACTAACAGGACATAACTGTTTTACATCTGGATATAATGAAAACACTTTACCCTTAGTTAATTCTTTATCATAAAAAAGTCTGTTTTCACTGTCTATTTTTTTAGCAATATCATGCAATACTTTTTTATGGCATGGCACACAGAATACAGTTTCTGTTGAATCACACAATAAACATTTATTATGATAAACTTCATTGTTTTGTTGCAAATACCAATCAAATGTTACAATCCATTTATATAATGCCTGTGTGTCAACTTGCCCTAATAAGGTTTTTTTACATTTACTAATGTGCTGTGTATACGAGCATTGCAATTTATTCCAGATTTTATCTGGTTGTTCTGCTACATTAAGAGTAAAGCTTTGCTTACACTTGCTTGAATTCTGTCGAATTGCATCCATACTAAAATGTGACGCAAAACAAGGTCTTACCAGTTAGCAAGAAAACAGGTGATCAGGCTGTTGTTGCTGATGGCTGGAAATTTTTCAGAGTCACTCGAGAAGCTGGTGAAACAAAACAGACAGTGAACAGCTGTGTAAAGTAGATGTCCACCTTTTCTTGAAGAATTAATGGCACTGCAACTTTCCTGGACTGCAGGCTCAGTCTGGGTTCAGACTTCTGAAAATCTTTGCTGTTGCAAGCTGCATAAACTGGAGTACTTCTGTTTAGGATTTAAACATATGTACAAATGTTAGTTACTGCAATTTGACTGAAGTGACCCTCTGCAGGGCTTACCACTCCCTCTGTGTTTGAATGCAGGCTAGCTTGCCAGTGAAAAATTAAGTATCAAGGTGCTGCTTACTGTGATGGATCCAAAGTCTTCTTAAGACTCTCAGTCTTGCTGGCTAGGTTCTGCTGAAATCAAAGTTTAGTTATAATTGCATTCACAGTCTCTTGCCCACAGAAACTTGCAGAGTTTACACTGATGCAGCACCTAAAACTCTGTCACTTTAAAAACAGTAACCAATAAAAAACTTTTTATAACAAATCACACGAACTACTGTTGCAGCTTCAGGTACTGTTCTACTTTACTTCTCAAACAGCATGGATGATATGAGAGATACAATACAAAAAAATCTCTAACAATGTTATCTGCTATAGTCTCTTTATAGTATTTTTACATCTTGTTTTTTTCCATGGTACTCTATTTTAGACTTTGTATGAGAACATCTGTTTGCTGGTGTTTGCAGAAAAGCATGTTTTCATCCTGTAATGCTGATATTGTCTTTTAAGGAAACATCTTGTGGAAAAACACATACAAATGCGGACTTGATCATTCAAACTTTCTTGGTTAACAGTGTCATGTGATAGACACATGTCCTGTTGTCCATTCTTTAAAGAAGCTGCATACATCCTGTTTTTCACATTTTTGCTCTTACTGACAATGTGAAATGCATACATCCTGTTCTTAAGTCTGTAAGAGGTCAGCTTTTTTGCTGACAGTGTGAAATGCATACATATTTGCTGATTCTGTAGGAGACATGACCATTAAGCAAATTCCTTATTTTTTCAAGCCACAGTAATTTAGTATGGATGCTAATCACATATTGCTAAACTCTATTTCTACATTTAAGCAAGCTTTATTTTAAACCTTATTTATATTACTTATTTGTAGCAGAATTACTTTCAACCTTAATATTTTGTTGAGCATACTCTAACAGTATGCACAGAGTCAATCCATATTGTTGCCCTACACAGGGATATGTTGGACAGCCATGGACCATACATGGCAGGATGTAGAGTTCACTGTCTCTGGCCATAGATATGGGAACTGGTTCTGCCAGGAGTTCCACTAGCAACAGTAAGCCCAAGTCCAGATGCAGTACTACTCCCCGGTGGTGACTGCTGTCTGCTGGATCCATGTCCCTGACAGGACCAGTCAGGACCATGTGCCCATGGCCTGCTCCATTGTGGTATGGACAGCATCCTCCCTTCAGTAGCGCTGGTTGTACTGCCACCATGAGAGTGTGAATTTGCATGGCCACATGGACTCTCAGATGATCTTCTTGCTGACCTACGTCCACATGGCTGATGCCCTACTCCCGCTACATGCTCAAACACAGACATTGCCCTGCCAAGAAATGACAATGTCTCACTCCACCATCTATCTATGGCATCAGCATAATAATGTATGGCAACACTAAGGCCATGGAGTCATCATGCATGGCAGAGAGTGTTGCATTCATGACCCTGAGCATCTGTCTGGTCTTACATTTGGAACATGACTGTGCCTCCATGATGGACCAAAACATACATCTGGTGACACCTGCTGTGACACTTGCAACAGGGGCTTGATGGGCAACAGTCGTCCTTTGAGCACCCCTGTCCATCTGCCTGTATGGGACCTCACCTGCTCTCTGGCTATGGCTAGTTTCTACACTCACACTTGCCATAGTCACCACACTAGCCTGTTCCATGCCACCATCCTCCAACTGTCCATTATCTGGCTGGGGACTGGGTATGTGGGGGCATACTGACTGTGTGCAGAGACATTGTTGGTGAAAGTGGGATGCCAGCCAATGGCACATATTCATCCCCTGACAACCCCACCTGTGCCTTACTATCATCACCATCATCATCAGAGTCTGCTAAGACAAACACAAGAGCCAAATCCCAGCCACTGATAAAGGTAACTGCCAGATAAACACCGAAAATCCAAAGCATAAATATTGGCAGGAGCACCACAGCTTCACACAGTAAAAGTATTTATTTGTAAAAATGGACCAGATAAGTGCTTTCACCTTGTATAACCAACACTTCTTCAGATCATAAAAACACAAAATCACAGCTCAGTTTAAAAACAGTTAGATTTTCAATCAGCTATGTTAATTCATCACTTCATTAAAACAATTTCCTCCCTTTCCATACAGGTTTTAAAGAGACACAAGCATTAATACCAGGATGTTTATCAGCCTGTATCCTCAAGATCCATTTAAGTTCTACTGTTTCAGTATAGTTAGTGAGATCACCCCCCCCCCCGGTGACCCACATGCACTATTTGTAGTACTCTAAAAACAAACTCATATCCAGCATTTTCTTTAATATGTTTAGCTAATGCATTGTTCATATTGCAAGTCCTAATCTCATGAGAATGACTAAAAAATCTATTTTTAATCTCTTATTGGTCTTACCAACAAAGAATCATATACTGGACTTGCATGTGGCTAAATAAATCACGTTCAATGTACTATAATCTGCATAGAATGTAGGATTATTTAGAATTATTTTTTAATGGTCAAACAAGATCCAACACACAAAACAATGCTCTGGTTAGGAAAAGTATTTTTAACCCTCCTTTACATCCACAACTAACAAATTTTAAAACTTTGGTGGAAGGTAAATTAAGGCAAGCCCTAAGTAACAATGGAGTGTTTTCTAACCTAAGTAAGGAAGAGAGAAACATATCGGAAGAATGTAGAAACAACAAAAAACTTAAGAATCATGAAACCTGATAAAGGTGGGGGTGTTGCTTTAATGGACAAGATTAGATATGAGGGGAAAATGATGAATATTCTGAGAGATGATAATCGGTATGTAAGAGTTTCACTAAATTAAGTTAATATTGCATATAAGAAAATACAAGTATGCCTCAATGATTTACTGATTGAAGGACTCATTGACACTGACACATAAAACTTTTTTACATGTTGAAACACCCAGGGTTTTGTCCCTATTTGGTATCCCGAAAGTAAACAAAGACTTAAACAACCCACCCTTAATGCCAATAGTGTCATCTGAGGGTTCAGTAACTGCCCCTTTAGCTAAATTTGTTGATTCAAAGCTTAAAAAAGTATCTATGAGGGGTGTAAATGTGCTGAAAGATTCATGGGACCTCTTGAAAAAAATTGCATTCTGGTCTATACTTGGACAACTTGACCTTTATTTCAGTGGATGTGATTGATTTATTTTCTTCCATTCCTCATGAAATAGGTCTGGAATGGTTTGAAGAAGTTTTAAGTGACAGTACTGACATTATTTATGACTCTCATGCCTAATTTTAATGGGTATAATTTTAAAAAACAATATAATATTTTTTGAAGGTGACTATTTTAACCAATTAAGAGGTGTTGCCATTGGAGTCCACTGTGGCCCAACTTATGCTAATATTATACTTTCCTACTGGGAAAAGAAATCTGTATTTAATTGTGGTTTTAGGAATTGTTGGAACTTTTATGCTCGTTTTTTAGATGACATATGTTTGTTTTGGACAGAATGTGAAGAGACGTTTTTAGACTTTTTTAACTATTTATCAAATACCACTGAATTTTTAAGATTTACTTATGTGATAAATCATGATGAGATGAGATATTTGGACATTTGTATCAGCAAAAATAATGACCATTTTAAAACCAGGGTGTATAGGAAGGTGACCTTTTCAAATTCCTATTTGCACAACAGCAGTTAACATCCTTACTATGAGAAGAGGGGTGTTGTGAAGGGCTAGTTTGTGTATTTTAACAGGATGATATCAGATGACAATGATTTTATTAGTGAAAGTAGGTTCCTCATGGATTTGTTCAGGGCTAGGGGATACCTGGAAGAGCTTCTAGCAGAAGTGTATTGTGAGGTACTTGAAGCTAGAAAAACTAGGTTTGCCCCCCATTTTTGGCAGTGATACTCATAATCCTTTGCAGACATGTCTAGAATACAGGGAGTTGTACTGGCATTTGTTGCTGGAACCTAACAAACACCCTGGTTTAAATGACATGGTTTCATTGAAGCCTGTTTTAAAGTGGAGGGCAGCTAAACTTTGAAAATGATGGGTAGTTTTATTCAAACATACTTTTATACTTTTAATGGTTTTATCCAGCAGTGGGTGCTGTTTTATATAATATTTTATGTAACTGTGTATTCAATTTTAAGACATTCAGTTTTATGAGTATCATTTAACATTATGCATTTTACACACACACACACACACACACACACACACACACACACACACACACACACACACACACACACACACACACACATATATATGTGTGTATATATATATAGCTCTCTCTCTCTCTTTCTCTCTCTCTATAGATATATATGTGTGTATATATATATATATATATATATATATATATATATATGTATATATATATATATATATATATATATATATATATATATATATATATATATATATACTGTATGTGCACCTTACTGTTTTATTTGTACTCAAAGTTCAGTATGCACTTATTATTAAGTTTTTTTAAATGTTTTTAAACAAGGTGTTTTCATCTACTGCATCTTATTCTCATGTGCTTAATGTTGTACTGTGGCTTTAAACTTGGGATTTTTGTTAATTAATTAATCAATGACTATATAAAAATGGTGGTAGAAGTTGGTATACTCATCAGATGAAGTTGTACTGACAAAAACATGGTGATTAGGTTAAGACATTAATTTTATTGTGTTCTCATAGTTTGTATCTAATAAAGTTTGTGGTTTTATCTGTGAACCTTCCAGTGCCTATTTTTTTGGTTATTGGCTTGAATTGAGGCACTTTTCCCACCTTTTTCATTGATTTGTGACAATAATAAATAAAGGAACAAGAGAATACTCATATGCAGTAACTAAACAGTTCAGACTCACATGGATTCATATATGACAACATTGTAGGACAGTCTGCAATACATACAGGAAACACGTAAAGTACTAGTTGCATAGGTTCATAGGATGATACTAAACTATTAGCCCAGATGTCCTCATAAGCCTAGCTCAGATGTTTGCCCATGTCCCTTCAAAGTCAGCACCTGTTTCCCCTGTCCAGCTGGGAAACAGGAGGAATCCCAGGGTGTTTTTTGTGTTTTCCATGCAGTCATCCAGCTTCATCTTAATGAAGGCTAGAGAGGTACTCTGTTAGACATGGAGAGGGAGTGTATTTTACAGACAGTGTATTGTTTGAGACACAAATCTATCCTGCCAACAAATACTATTCATGTCACAGACCAGGTGAGGACCTTGCATGTGGGTTGGGCGAGTGGGGTTTGTCTTATGGATATGCAGAAACTCCATCAAGGCTAGTTTGGGAATGGCCTTGTTAGGCAGACGCATGTCACCTATGATCAGTCTGTATGACACTGAGTAGATTGACAGGGCTTTCAGCCTATCTGTATAGGATAGGTGTTGCAGACCCTGGATTTTCCTGGTCAGGAAAGTCTGTGGTCTCTGCAACTGCTGCAAGTGGTTGGCAAGGTACATGCCAAATGAGCCATTGTACTTGGTAATGGATCTGATAAGGGAGGAGTACAGGGATGGTATGGCCTCCTGGTTCCTGGATGACATACCCTTATTTGAGAAGTGGGTCAAGTAGACAGCCTTCCATACAATGGTGCCAGTGCAGTTGGAAACTGTCATGTTGATATCAACCTTGGTGCACAAGTCACCTCACGCCTGATTGCATGCTCAGTACATTGTTATTACTGTCATAACTAGTGTGGATGACATCTACCAAAACAGGGATAATGATGCATTCCCTGGCATTCAGTTTAAGGCAATGCTTCTGGCACCAGTCATTAATTTGGGTGAGAGCCTTTTACAGGATGCTCACATCACTAGGGGCATGTAAGACAGTGGCCAGCTTGCAGTCATCTGTAAACCTAGCTAGCCACAGACCACTGGTTTTGTCTTGCACCTCAGACACTGCTCTTTAAGGGTCTACTACTAGGGGGGGGGTTCACTACTGAATGGGTACTATCATTGAGCCAGTTACCTACCCATCTGGTAACATACAGGTTGATGCCTAGCTGTGTAGGTTTATGTATTATGCCTGACTAGGGATTATTGTCAGAGGCTTTGGCTAGTTGAAGGTAGGCAGTGTGCACCATCTTCACCTTGTCCATGTGTTTTTGACTACTTCAAAGAAGTCAACCATGTTTATCAGGCCTGATCTCCCTTTGACAATACCAAACTGTGTTGGCTCATTTTGAGGTTGCTGATGTCCCTGTTTATAAGGTCCTTGATAATGTCTTCCATGGTTTTGCAGATCAGGCTAGTTAGGCTGATGTGCATATGACTGACTGGGTCAGTGGATGCTCCACCTATGTGCAGAGGGGTGACAGTGGCTGTCCTCCATGCAGATGGGATAACACTGGTGGTCAGGCATTAGTTGACTACAGTGTGTAATGTAGTTGAGAGCTCATGCCTGAGTTCATGTAGGATGCAGCCAAGGATGTTATCAGGTCCCATGGGGACTTTAGTTTGTTGCCCTTGAAAGGGCATTATGGACCTGCTCCTTGATGATGAGTGGAGGGGGGCAGGTGCTGTGCATGTCCTCCTTTACTGATGGGGCCAGTAATCCTCTTTGTGAGGTATTTCTGTGGCCTTTCCAGTTGTTGTAGATGTCTTGTGAGGTACATACCAAAAGGGGCATTGTACTCTATAATGGGTCTAATGAGTGACGAGTATAGGGGAACAATGACCTCTTTTTTCCTGGATGAGAAACCTTTTGTGATGTGGTGTGCCACATAGAAGGATTTCCTGACTACTGTGGTGATGTGATTATCAAAGGAGAGACTACTGTCCACCTGTGTCCCAAGGTCTCTTATCACACTTTCAGTGTTAAGTAGACTACCACCTATGTGGTAGTTCATGGGTACAGAGTTTGTACCAAAGGGGATGACAATGCACTTTTTGGCATTGAGCTTGAGGCCATGACTTTGAGACCAAGCATCTGTCTCAGTGAGGCCCTTTTGTAGGATGTCTACATCATTAGGAGTTTCAATTATGGCTCCTAGTTTGCAGTCATCTGCGAACATCATTAGCCAAAGACCTTTTGTGTTAGCCTGTACTTCAGAAAAGTGGATACCAAACAGGAGAGGACCTAGGACTGAACTCTGTGGTACTCCACTTGTCACTGGTGTGAAGTCGGATTTGGAATCTGCTAGTTTCACAGTGTGGGTTCTATCAATGAGCCAGTTAGCAACCCATCTTGAGACATAGGGATTTATACATAGTTTAGTGAGTTTATTTATAATTCCAGAGTGGGAGATGGTGTCAAAAGCCTTGGCAAGATCTAGATAGGCTGTGTGAACCACCTTACCCTCGTCTACGGCTTTGGTGATTGCTTCAAAGAATTCTAGGATTCTAGGGTTAGGAGACATTATCTGCCTTTTACAAACCCGAACTGGATGGGGTCCAGAGTTTGGAGATTACCAATGTCTTTGTTTATAAGTTCCATGATGATATGTTCCAAGTCCTTGCAGACCAGGCTTGTTAGGCTAATGGGGCGGTAGTTCCTGGGTTCCATGGCAGCTACCCCTTTGTGGAGTCGGATAAATGTCGCTGTGCACCATTCAGCGGTCACAAAGTCTGAGGTGAGGCTATGATTGAACATGGTGCTTAAGTGGGGTGCCAATTCATTCTGTAGTTGATGTAGAACACAGCATGGGATGTTGTCAGGTCCCATGGATGTTGTGTTTTTGGGTTTGGAGAGTGTTGTTCTTACCTGTGCAGCCATGATTACAGGAACTTTGCATTCATTTGGTATAGAGATGGGCCCTTTAGGGAGTGAGAGATGAGTAAAGTTAGCACTGAACCTATCTGCCAGGATGTTGGCAATATCAGTTGGCTCTGTATATTTAGTGCCATTGTGCTGTAACTCAGAGCAGATCTGAGTATTAACAATGAGATTCTTGACATAGCTATAGAATGCTTTGTGGTTGTCTTTAGAGTTAGTGGCAATTTTGTTTTTGTAACTAGCTTTGGAGGATTTTATGAGGGATCTCAGCTTCTTACTGAGGCTGACCAGGGAGTTCCTCGAATCATAGGATTTTACTTTTTTTGCAACAGTTTCTTTCTTCTGTTGTAGACTTTGTTTATGGCAGGGCACCACCAGATTTGCTTCATTTTTTTGGAGGATAGCATCTTGGTACTGTTAGGGATAGCATGATCCATGCACTCCTGTAAGTGCTTATAAAGTGCATTTGTGTAGGATTCAGCAATCATACCTCTATTGTCCATCTGCATGGGTGTCGTGAAGTTTGCCACTTCTATCTTAAGAAGCATGAAGTTGGCTTTGGAGAAAAGTTTTATGGTGGTTTCCCTAATGGGGGGTGGAGGGTGGGGGCGGGATGTGGATGTCTAGGGTGATTGGCTTGTGGTCGGATCTGACCAATGAGGAATTGACCTCTGGTGTGGAGCACCAGTCGCCCATGTTAGTAATGACCAGGTCTAAGATATTACTGCCCCTGGTGGGGGTGTGGATAAGTTGATCCAAGATGGAATTTATGAATTCCAGAAGAGTTGGTACATGAGTAGTTTTCCCAGTTAATGGTGGGGTAGCTGAAATTACCCATTATGAGGGTGTTGGGTTGTACCCTAATATTTTCCAGTGTATCAAGAAATGAGGCGTGGGAATCCTGGGGCATGGTGGGAGATCTGTAGCAAGTTACAATGTGGATTGCGGTCTTGCCCAGAGTTAGTTGCACTTGGATAATCTTGGATGCATCATGCTGAGCAACTAGCCTGGAGGTGTGGATATCCTTAATGAATATGGACATGCCTCTGACTTTAGTGTTTCAGTCCAGATTAGGTGGCCAAAAGGTGTGGTATGAATTATAGCCTGGTGATGCTGGGGTGCTCTCTGGAGCCTTGAACCCGGTCTCTGTCACTGCACAGATGTCGATGTTCTCCATTTTAAGAGTGCCTCGAGTGAATGCATTTTGAGGTTTAGACTTCTAGCATTGTGTAGCATTACCCTCAGATTTTGCTTGCTTGTAGCTGTTATAGTGGTGAATTTGTCATTTGAACCTTGCCTAAAAAAGGGACTATAGGGGTGGCAAGAGCCTTAGCCAGTATCTGGAATCCCAAGGGCGACAAATGCAGGCCATCTCTGGCAAAGCATCATGGCTTGTCGATCATGTCATCCCAGGCATACAGATACTGGATCCCCTTAGAATGACACCAGAAACTTAGCCAATTGTTGAAGCCAATCATTTTGTTTTTGTACTGTGGTATCATTCTGGGTGTTGGCAGGATGCTACTCAGGGCTAGGTCATACCTGCCTGGGCTACAAGATCAGACAGCTCCTCCATGTCCCTTTCCATGTAGTCCAAGGAGGTACATCTCAGATCATTCACACCAACATGGACAATGACAGAGTCATATTTGTACTTGTTGTGGAGTGACCTGAGTGCATGCGTTATATGGTGGATCCTGGCACCTGACAGGTAGCTGATAGTAACTTTCTCCTTATTTAGCCTGGTGAGTGGAACATCAGTGTGCCTGACTATAGAGTCACCTATGACTAGAGTGTTGGGTACGTTGTTATGCCTTATGGGCTGTGGTTGAGTGGCACACTGAGTTTGTGGGCTATGTGTCGTTTGGGTTGTGTTGGGAGGTTGGAGGTTGCTTGTGTTTCTGCTTTGGAGGTCCCTGTTGTTTGGGCAGGTTTTTATTGAGAGCCTCCGTGAATGTAGGTGTGTGTTTTGTGTTTCTATGTGTGTGTTTTGGTGGTGTAGGTTTTGAAGGACTATGTGCTGAGTGTGGTGTGGTGCAAGTGTTTACCTTCTCCTCTTGACTGTCTAGTCCAGTCTTGGGTGAAGAGAGCTTTGCTTCCAGTTTGGCTATATAAGTGCATCTCTCACAGGTTGTAGTGTTGAGTGGTAGGAGGAGAGAGTTGTCTGTGTACATGAGGCAATTACTGCATTGCCCCAAGATGCCCAGATTCATCAGGTAGACAGGAGAAAACACCGTGGGCTGACCCTTAGACATGCCTGGATAGGTGCTTATTTGTAAAGTACTAGAAACTGTTTTCCTCTAGACAGTGAGGAAAGTTGAGTGCTGTAGTAATTTGTAGCTTATTTAGTGCTTACAATACGTTCTGAACAAGTGCTGAGACAAAAAAACTGGCTAGTTCTAAGAAACAAAATTAAGTAGCTAGAAGGCTTCCCTCCAACACAGAAAGGCTTGGGCCCTAGAAGCCTACAAATAGTCCTGGACACAGCAAATCTATATCCAGGCTAG